>NC_091823.1:19216666-19565833 GCF_038994185.2 Dermacentor albipictus
ATTCTTGGACATTTCAATATATTACTTCTCAAGTTGCGTCGCACTGTATGTTTATCGGCCTTCCCAGCGTGCGATTTACCTCTGCTTGTTTTTCGTAATCCAGTGCTTTAATTCGTAACACAAACATGACCATATACCATGCCTTTCTTTAATGTGAGCCTTACCGCTCCCTTTCCGTTCCAGTGAACTTGTCAGTATCTAGCATCAACAAGTTTATAGACCAAACCGTCATGAGATTAGCCGGGCAGCGGGCGCGGGCGAGCGTCTCAGAGCGCGTTTTATGCTGCTCACCGAACATCGCGCAGTCCCGGCGCTGTAGCATAAATCTGTCTCGCGTTTCTGCTTGCTGCAAACCCGAGTTGTAGCCAACGGCTGTCTGCTGGTTCTATGTTTCGCGAGCCAAGCTTCACGCAGCTCCTTGCCATGAGGCTGCGTGTGAATAAGGCTGACACGGGGCTCCGTTGCGTACGTGCGGCAATGCGGCACCGAGCAGTAGCCTACCATGCTGCACGCCTCCAAAAGCAGTCTCTACCTATTATAGTGCTTTCAAATTCTGTCAAGCAGACACCAAAGGCGGGAAAGCCTCACCACTTAATCAGAACCGCAGCGCAGGTGGGACTTCAAACTTTCGTTTTCAGCTCGCCATGAGGTCGCTTCGGCGCTTCCGAAGCAGCCGACGCGGCCGCTGTGTCCACGTGATCCCTCATGGCGCGTCACGCCGACGGTGGCGCCAGATTTTCCAGTGGTGAAGCTCGCCCCCATAGACGACCGCACGCCAAGTTTCATCCTAGACGCCAGCGCTCGTTTCTCCCCTGGCGGAGCGATTTCATCTCCAGCGGGGGTTTCCGTCGCCGCTTCCCTTCACGGTCGCGCCCGCGTTCAGTTCGCGCTGCGCGCGAAACGTCTCTTGTTTGCGACGGCACCTCTTCGGATGACAGGAAATTATTATTGTGTTGTTAACTGTCACGACAGCAATGTAAACATGAAAAGGTTGATGCCACCAATGAAATTCTGCCGATTCACAAGAAAATGGTACGAAAGAAGCAGACGACAGACATGGATTACTGCGGTGCGCCGAGCGAAGTAAACATCTGGCAAACGAAGCGAGCTCGTTCATTGATCCCTCCTGAGTGTATGGCGGTTTCTATATGTAACCCACGTGAAATTAATAATTACTCGGCACATAATCCTTTTATTCATATAAAAACTTTAAGTTAAACGAGCGCTTGTCCTGTCTTCTTTCTCGTGTTTCGTTTGTGTGTGCGCTGTCTAAGAATGGAAACCACGTCTGTTGTATGCGCTAGCAGTGGCCGAAGTTCACGCGTGCCGAGAAATTGAATATGTGCATGATGCATTGAACATGACCGGAGTTCATTCCCGCTTCACCACCGCACCGATTGATCGGGTTACTGGACGATACACACCCGCGTCTTGGTCGCACCGGCATTGCTGAAGCAGGAATGATTAATAATATTTTCAACTTCCGTCTCTTGAGTACTGTTAAAAAATGACCAAGCTGTCTACATTGCTGCCTCTATTCCATATTGTAGGGGACGTACTAGTTAAAGTTGTGTGCGCATGTCGTACTTGTGCTATGCAGCGATATATCTTGTTTATTTCCGCACAGTGTCGATAGAAGTCCGTTGTCGCCATCAGAGACAACACGGATTTGTAGCAAACATAATGTGAGAAACTGCAAAAATGACTTTAGCTCGTAGGTGCCGTATGTATGTGCCGCATCGTATGTGCTGACGATTTTTCCGGCGGCACATACGATGTCGTTTCCAATTACCTCCTCAGCGTCCCTTACATTGTTAAGCAGACGCCGCCCTTTCGCCGCATTGCAGCCATAAAAATAATCGTCAAGCGTACCGATCTTCTTAAAGGCAAATATAGCGTGTGCAGTTTGTTTCACACTAAGGGGAAAACTCGGAACGTATTGCGTCGCGATGCGGCAAGCAATGGAGTCGTGCGGCGGCAGCAGCTCGAGCAGGCGCACACGCTTGAGGGGCAGTGTCGTGATCTGCGTCGTCTGCTACGGCGGCGCGCGCTGGCCGCATTTTCGGGAAGCGTGGTACTGTCAGGCGCAGTGCATCGATTTCATCGGTACTGCGGGAACTGAGCTGATATTCTTTACTAAACGTTGTGCGTCGCCACACTCTGATCCTTCATTGGCGATAATGGAGTTCCACAAACTTTTTTTGACAACATGGTTCATTTGCTCTTTCGAAAGGCCGGAGTACTGAGCGTGTGCACGTATATTTCTTCACTGTGTGTGCTACCGTAATGAGCAGCGACAAAAGGCACCAAGATGTGCGCGCAACGTGCTCAGTCTTTGTTTGACTCGAAAGGAAAACAAAGCACTCAACAATGGGAGTCGAACACGATGAAAAAAACGGACACGATTAAATGAACGTTTTAGGTTCAGACAATGAGCTGGAAGTGATTTTTCTCGATAATCATTCGCTATACCAGCCAGACCCTGCCCGCCGGTGGGGAATTGGACACGTCACGCTCGGAAATTCAGTTAGTATCTCGTCATGTCCCCAGCGGCAGCGATGACAGCGCTCATCCTGGAAGGCAGTGAAGTGTAGAATGACTTGATCAGGGATGTGTTCATTCGCAGCACGTCTCAGTCGCTGACGATGGTGGATCGAAGCCTATCCTCGCGCGACTGATAGTGGGGATGTTGCGCCAGCGATACTTTCAACGAGCCCCATACATTTTAAACGATGTTGGCGCCCGGGGATTGATGCGGCCGCTCCAAGAGAGTGACTGCGCGCTCTTCTAGCAGTTCTTGCACAGCACGAGCAGTGTGGATCGGCGTCCTATCGCGTTAGAATATATAGTCGCCTTCCAGAAACGGGCCGTCAAGAATGTATGGAATCAGTACGTCGTCTATGCCTGCCATGCAGCGATGAACTTACATTCGAGGCGTATCAGTGGGCGTCGCGCAACGCTTAGCAAAGAATACCGGCTCATTTCACGCAGTAACGATGTGATCAGCGCCCTGCACCTGACAGTAGAACGTTTCTCGACAATGCGGCCAGCGTGCGCCGCCGTAGCAGACGACGCCGTTCAAGATCCCGCCCCTCGAGCATATGCGCGAGCTGCTGCCGCCGCCTGATGCCTGTTTCACATGCTGCGACTGGAACGACGAAAATCGGTGCTGTCGCACGCGTCGCAGAGCGATTTTTACAGGGCCCATTTCACATGATTGCGATTTTAACAATGCGACTGGTGCGATTCCCAGGGTTGCTTACTGCCAGGTTTCATGGCACACGTTGCACAATTATTTTATTGTAATGAATAAAACGTTTAACTTATAATATTGTTGACTTTTCTTTATTAGGAGCAAATAATATGCTTGTTTTGTAATTTAAAAACGTGTTGAAGTTAACATTTGTTTCGGAGTGCGCGACGGCGGTTTCTGTAGTTCAGTGCGACATCGCGCACGTAAACAATGGTAAACAGCTGTTCGCAGGTGGTTCAGCGATTCTTTATTCTATGGTTCAGCGCTGTGTGTTATTTTATCTACCTTCTATGACCGTTTCGTTCTGCCTGCGCTACAACAATATACAAGATGATCTATCGACAAGTTCATATAGCTACCCTCACCGTATATGCAGTATTCGGAATTCGGCTGCCACGAAGTTGTCGTGTCAGCCCAACAAGATCCTCGCGCTACCCGTGCTCGGCGTCAGCTTCTGGAGAAATGATGCGTGTATATTGCCCGTCATTGCGCATATGTGGTGCCTGCTCCTAGCCATATTCTTACGCCAAACGCAACAAGAAGCACCAACCCGAACGCCCGCGTGTGCCCCTGAACGAAGCCTCAAACGATCTGTGTGATTACGACGTGGAATGAAAATTGTGTTGTGAAATTCAACCTTAGCGCTAGCCTGGTTCGTCCATCGCCGCGCTCGCGCTGCGAATGTATATATGGGAGCCCTCTCTAAATATTTCTAAAGGCGCAAAAGCCGACGCATCAAATGTTTCGAGCCGTTACCGTCACTTTTGTAAAAACCTGTACGTTGTAACATAGCATTCTAAAAGACACGCTTCTCGTCCACTTTGTTGTCCCGTGTCTCGCGCTGGTAGTATACTAGGAACTTCTAACAAGAAGACCATATCAATACGCGCTATTCATAACGCAGGATCGTAGGCCCACGGCAGGCGGACTTGCCGTAGAATTTTTCAGCTTTCTGCTCAGCCTCGCACGCCTCTCAAGGTTAGCCTGTTTTGTGGAAATAAATATTATTATTATATTATTAATGTTATTAGATATTATAGCTTCTTCACTGTAATTTATAGCCATCATCCGGATTTCTTAAGCTAGTCATGCATTTAACCTGTATTAGATCAACATTGTTACGACGTGTTTACGGGAGTCATTTAAAACTAGATTGCTCAGCCAGAGAAAGAACAAATGCAAGCCTCAGTGTTTATTCCAATTTGGTATTCCTAAACAGATTGTATTGGCAGAATTTTATGCCTGCTTGCATTTCCTGCAATTCAATGTTCAGAGCTGGAGAAACTTATTCCTTTTCTTGCTGTCGAAAGGCTGCTTCAATGTCGATAGCAAGCTATAATTATTCATTTCGAAAGTGTTAAGCAATGACTATATGTCTAAGCTTATCAATGCATTTTTGTTCTACGAACACAATTAAGTTTTCTCTCTCCCTCTCATTGACAGCCATGGAGTGAAACTGTTCACTTTCATAAGTATCCGGATGCAAACATTCTGGAGTTTGTCCTGAGCATTTATCTGCATCCTATAGTGTGCATGTATGTATCAAGTTTTTGTGTTACAATCGCAGTGATCTACACATATTGTTATATTGCAACAAACAAATTTATTTCACTTTGTTTTCAAATCTACAATGTGGCCATGCAGTAACGACTGCATTAATAAGCAAAGAAGAAAACTGCAGATTCAGTGTACGTGTTGGAATCTATGCGAAGTGAAGTTTTTGTCAAGTGGTCAATTAAATACTGTTAAAGTAACTGCGATATATACAATTTGTCTTATTTTCAACAATCCAACATGTCATCTTTTGCAAGGTTTGCTTATGCACCGCATAGGTCACAACCTTAATGTAATGTAATTTTTATGCATTACACTGTTCACAAACCATACCGAAACGCAAATGGCAGTTAATGTAGATGCACGCTGCGAGACATCAATGCAGTGACGTTTGTTGAGCAAGAAATGATGCGAGGTATATGCAGATAAATGAATGACATGTGCTTATATACATATTTATTTATATACCTCGCAGGCTGCAAGGTTGGAGTATTATGCGAGGGGGAATAGAAAAGTAGCTACAGAAGGAAGAAGGGCACAACATAAAAAAAACATCAAAAAAAGCAGTGCCAATACATTGCACCAACTAGTCCGTGTTTTACTGGCACAACATTATACAATACTTAACAAACAATAACAGAAAAAGTTACTGCCCGTGCACCCTGTACAGACAGTAAACCAGCAAAGCTGAAATGTGCAGCCCCGGTGTTTATCACTGGGTTAATTTCAATGGTTTATTCAAGTCTTTCTATATTATTGGTTATGTCTGTGTTTCTTAATGAGGTTATGCACATGTTTGGCTTGGGTTTATCACATTGTTTATTTGGAATGCCACACATTGCACTTTGCAAGATCACTATCATGGAAAGTGCAATGAGTGGTTCATTGTGGTATTCCAGCGGGTCCATCAAAGTCTTTCTGAATTATGTTACACACTTGTGTTTTTTAATGCATTAATCATAATGTTTATGACTCAGTTATGCACTGCAGTTACGAAGTGACACACCGGGGCTGCACATTTCATTTAATTAAATACAGGGACACATTTTCGAACCTATTGGGAAGTCGGAGAGAGACTGCTGCACGCGTGCTCTGCTGCTAGAGAGAAACGACGTCACTATCGGTCTAGCCAATGGCCCACCACACCTTTGCTGTGAGATAATAATGACATCATGATCTTGTCTTAACCCCGTCCCCCTCTGTGTCCCTTCCCTGCAATAATACGCAGATAAATGTATGTTTGAAATGCATAAGCATTTCTGTCTACCCAAAAAGAAATGTCGCCGTCCATCATGCAAGACGAATGCAATGGCTCACACCCCCTTAAACAATGGCTCATACCCCTACACTAGGGTTTTTGGGATCGGACCATGAGTGTTTCGCCTAGGCATATACAGCTTCACTGTAAAAAGAATGAACACCTTTCTGCTAGAAACCAAGGCAATCATGAGGTGTATTAATATATGAAAGTTTATTGAACATGCCGAGTAAATGCTGTTCGACAAGCAATAAACCGAATTTACACAAGAAGCAGAAGCAAGATCTGATGTGTGTCCATACAGATTCCAACAGGAAACGCATCCATCTCTGAAAGTGTAACAGTGGCCATGCTGACACAAGATTCTCCCAGTGTGTTTGCATCTACAACATCCATAATTTCTCTAGGCAGCCGATCTCCACAGAATGCTAGCTTCTTCCTCTACAATGCACTCTCCACATCTGAGCGTGCATTGTAGAGGAAGAAGCTAGCATTCTGTGCAGATCAGCTGCCTAGAGAAATTACGCAAGCTGTAGATCTAAAAATGCTGGGTTAATCCTGTCAGCACGGCCTCCGTTAGAAATGGATGCATTTCCTCTCGGGAAACACACATGAATTTTTGATTCTCCTTTTTGTGCATGTTCAGTCTATTGCTTGTCAGCGAGCATTTACTCGGTGTGTACATTAAACTTTTGGTTGTTAGATCATCTCGGTTTTCTTGTTTGTCCTATGTGTTCTCTGGTGCCATCTGCAGCCAGGCTATTCGTTTTTTTTTTTAGACTGCAACAAGTCACTTTAATGGCCCTCATGATACCTTATAAAATCTTTTATTTGGCCAATGTAGCAAGAATGTACAGTGTGAAGCAGTAAGAACAGGGTATGCTAACTTCTGATTAAAAGGTTTATTGTGAAAATGCAGTGATCTATAAAGGTTACCACAAAGTAGTACAGCAATAAAACCTGATAAAGACTAGTGCTTGATGAAACCAAACATAAAAGCAGGAAAGGGAGAAAATACATATAGATATACAAGTCCAGGGAAAAAAAAACATTGTGATCATCAAGTGTGCATGTGGCTACCTTCCAGGAAACTCATTTTTTTCCCAGTGGCATGGAACTGGAAGTATGTGCTTGCATAAACAAGCTGTCAGTCCGTCTATTGGAATAACAACAAAGTTTCTTGAAAGGTGCTGGCATGCAGGATTGGCAATTGTAATGATTTTTTTTCTTCTTGCACTTGGAATTTTTCTATATTTTCTTTCTGTAGCATCTTTATTTATGTTTGCCTGTATCAAGCACCAATTTTTATCTATCCTTCAAAGATGTCTTTCTTTTTCTGGGGAAAACTCGGGGAAGGCAGGAGATGGAAATTCAAGACGATGAGCAACATGAGAACAAGGTGAAAGTAGGAGCCAACGTTTTCACACGTGGACCTTGAAGAAGACAAGTCCACTTGTCGAAACGTTGGCTCCTGCTTTCACCTTGTTCTCGTTTTGCTCATCGTCCTTTTTTTTTGTGCTAATTTATATAACTCGCCACATTTTTACAAATGAACCTCAGTTGAAAGTTCGTCCTCATCCATATCTAGTGTCATCCTGTTGATACTGCTTCATGCTATCCACTCTTGCAACATTTGTGTGTGTGTGTGCACACGCGTGGATTTGGATGTGAGATCGGGCCCTTGGGCAGAGGTATCATTCTTCTCCTGTGCAGCCTTATGAATTCATTAACTATACTGCAACAGAAATTCGATGGACAGGAACGAAGTGAACACACCGAGTACTTCTTTCTTGTCTGTTGTCTATCTGTAGCACTTTAGTTAATAATGAATATACACAAACTCATCTAGTTCTCAGTTATTATGTCAGGCTTATAAGCCCGCTTGTTTCCTGAAATATCTGCATGGCTATGTATTCTGTAATTTAATTTCTGGCTATGTGCTTGCAAGTCGCGTGTCAATCTCCTGATTTTCCCGACAATCTTGTGTGATGTGCAGGCCCAGACAGTTTCTGGTGAATCCATGCAGGGTGTAATCTGCACTACAAGTGCTGCTTTGATTGCCTTCAGTTCAGCTTTTCTAGGTGTAGGATGACCTGGAATGGTACTCACTTATATGGCGTTTAGTTTTATGTAGTGTCATACTACTGTTACACTGGTATTGCCAGATGAGTCTACTATATGTGCCTTATGTTTGCTTGCATTTTCATGATTAGCAACCTCCTCTGTGTGTTTGGCAGTTGCATATAGTCTCCTGCCCTAATTCTTTGCCCCCATATTCCACGGTATGGGCCTGTTGTGTTTCAAGTTCAGGTACTCCCGAGGTTGTGTTTCTGAAGGGAGGGGTAGTCATCTTTGCATCTCGTATGCTAGCTGGCATAGTATCTTGGGACGAGGTTCTGAGCTCTTGAGACAAAGAATTTGTGCTGCAGGCTGCAACTCTACTCCGTCTAGGAGCTTGTTCGTCAGCTCTTTTTCATAGAGGTCATCAAGCATGGTACAGTTGGAAAGACCTGTTATTACTACCCGATGCCTGTATTCGATGAGTTGTCTTTTTTGTGTGCTGCTGGTAATTCATACCGTGCCATACCTTGGACACAAGCACAGCATCTGCGATTTTCTATAGTATGCACTAGTCCACCCCCATTATTTCGAGATTATTCTGTTCACCAGGTGTGGAAGTTGCGTCCAGGCATTGCATAATTGTTTCACCCACGTGCTGGCTCTGCCGTCACGGGCTTACACTAGCTGAGGATTTGTGGATGTTGACTTGCGGGCATATTTGTCCAGCTATGTGGATCACAATGTGCAATCTTGGGTAGTTCTTGATTCTAGTCTTTCTTTTTTTTTCCGACGTCCATATGAGCTGACTTATCAGAAAGCGAGAGGCCAGACTGGCCAAGAAAGTCTGCAGTGTTGTCGAGGGCTTGTTGCATCATTCTTGATTTCTGTATAAGATAGCTTTCCCATGGACTGTAATACACCATAGGCTGTAGTGTTTCTTGTAGTATGCCCGTGTTGTTGGTGTGTGTGCGCCAAATGTACCTCCAACTCTCACCTGAAATTTTCTGTCTTTCAGAAAGTTGCTGTTTAAGTGCTCTACCAGAAATGTTTTTGCTTATCGTTCCTCTTATTAGAGCAGCATGAGGTACTGCTGTTAAAAGCCTTTTCACTCTCTTCACTCTTTCATAAGCAGTATTACACAATGTCCTGCCATAAAGTTTCTGCTGCTTATGTCCCACTCATATCTGCCAGAAGGGACAACTCTCGAAAAAGGTTTTCTTTGTGCTATGTGTGCGACGTAGTATGAGCATTCATGCCTTTTATACATCTGTAGAACCAGCTTCCTGACAGAGTACTTGCTACACCTGCTCATGCTTATTTGTGCAGTGCTGTTGAACAATACATATCGATGCAATGAATATTTACACACTCGAATTATCACGAAAGATGGTTGGTTTACAATTCTGCCCTTTGCTTTCTATTGGTGTTAGATTTTGCATAAGCATGCCCCCCTATGCAATAGTATTTTGAAGTGTAAGGGTTCAATAAAAGGTGATGAACTAAATCTAAGTGCAAGAGCTTTTTTTCTCACCTACAACTCCCATCGAAATGCGACTTCCATGGCTGGCAAATCAACCCCTCGCCTTGTGTTGGCAGCAGAATGCTATAGCCACAGTGGCAGGTGAACAAATTGAAGAACAATATTTCTGTCTATAATTTTTTCTCTTGCCTGTATGTAAGTAAAGTTTGGAATAAATTTGTCATGGCAAAAAAGCCCAGTTTATGGTCTTTTATTGAATAAGCCACAAATTGTGTATAGTTAAAATGCAGAAATTTGTTCTGAAATCCTTGGGTGATATATGTTCTTGCAAGTAGCATGGTATTTCATTACTTATAAAAATAATAATCGCAGCGGATATCGTTATATGGATTTACACACTAATATATGTGATCACAAACTTATTAGAAACTTACTAGAAACATGGAAGGCATGTTTCTGCACACTTGATCCGCTGTGAATGTGCAAGAACTGCTTGTACTGGCTGACTTCACTGCACAGTTTTGATTTACTTTTCTTCAGCGTGTCGTTTTATACTGTTTTATCCCCACAAGAACAGGCCGTTTGCCTGCTTTTCGCATTGTTGCACGAGTTCTACATAATTGTGCTGGAGGGTACGTTGTCACTTTGCCTCTATAGCAAGCAATTTAATTAATCTGCTAGCTGTACAGTTGATTACCTTGCAGAGCAAGTGTTCATACAGATGCAGTAAGGATACAAAGTCCGCAACATAGCCTATGTTTATTGGTTTCTGTGCAAGAAAAAAAAAAAAATCTCCAGAGAAGAGGTGCAACTTAGCGTGCATGTAATATTTTATTCAAGCCACGGATTTAATACTACCGTAGCAAATTCATTACGATAGCCTACACTTTTGCTCTGTCAAATTTAATAAGAGGCAAGATAAGCTTTCAAGATGAATCGGGAAATTCATGCTTGAAAACCGACAAGAAAATGCAACTGAACGGTACCGCGTTCAGCGCAACGTAGAAACTTCGGGTACTTTGCTGTCTTGTCATTTGCCCTTGCCGAGGTTGAAATAATTCAAGCTGCTCCGTAAGCGCGATTTTTGCATGCTACTCAACAAAAGAAAATTGTGACGACCTCGTCGTCTGCTGGGGATCGAACACCTCCTAGGACTGACAACTCGCAAAGGCGCACGAAGCAAAGGTGAAAATGCACTTCATTTGCTGTGTAGCGTGTCAACAAACGCATAGCAATAGGAGAATGCAATCTGTACAAGTTTTTTATTCTCCCTTAATTCGCGCACGTACCTAATTCGACGATCCACGTCTCCGCGATTGCACTGCTCGTGCGAGACGCCATCAAAACAAACCGGCGCAATAGCTCCGTTGACAGCTCTCCGCGCAATTTCGACGGAAAATCGCAGCGATCGGTGCGACGGTGCGACTGTGCGACCAACCGGTTGGTCGCAGCCGAAAATCGGGGGGTCGGCACTGCGACTGCGATTTTCATCGCAAACGACGGAAATCGCACTTCCGGTGCGACGAAAATCGCATCATGTGAAACAGGCTTGACTCAAGCGCTCGCCGCATCGCGATGCAATGCGCTTCGAGTTTTCCCCTAAATGTCAGAGAGACTGTACACCGCCCATCGAAGGAAATGTCCACGCGCACACACCGCGCGCGGCGCGAAACGTGCCCAAACACGCGCAGTGCAGGAGGCAATCAAGGCGGCGCGAACGAGAGATGGGAGAGGGGTACCACCGGCTAATAGCATTTTGCTCCGCATGCGGCGCTCTCAACGCCGGCGCAGCAGCGCCGCTCTCGGTGCCGTTCTTGTCTATATTCCAAGGGTGATAGAATCGTCGCCGCGAGCCGTATGCCCTATGTGCGAGTCAAAGCTTGCGAGGGTGAGCAGGAGATGGCGGTGGTAGCTTAATTTACTTCACGCAAGGGAGGGAAGGATGAGGAAGCGCGCCGTCTTCCGTCGAGCGCACAGCTCTGGAGGGAGGGGAGGGAGGGGGGCGCGTTCTGCTCCGGCGGCTGCTGTGTAGCCTCCCTCCCTCCTACCCCTCCCCCCCCCCCCCCGGGCCGCGCTATCTTGAAAGCCATCTGCGACGGAGACAGTCTGCCGCGCGCTGTGTTTTCGCGGCTCAGTTTACGTTGATGCGTGATGCAACACGAAACTTTATGTGCTCGCGGCTGCTGCTGCGCTTCCTCAGTCGAGTCTTCTGACAGCAAGTTTCCGCGGTCATTAGGTAAGATGTTTTCACGTTTCCTCGCGCGCGCGCGTGGTATCATGTTTGTTAATTTAGTTAATATGCCTATGTTTCCAAGTCTATATGGCCGAAAAAAACTACCGTCCTTACTTCGTATAGCTGACTACTAATTTGCTATCGCAGTCGGTGCTCTGCCTTTCGGGCAAAACTGCGACTTTTTGTAGCACTGTGCAATACAATGCCTATCTGCTTTGTCTTGCAGAGACTCGCAGTATCGAAAATAAGTACAAAAAGCCCGGCACAACCAAGCGCAATTCCGCTCAACTTCTCAGCCTTTCTAAAGGAGCCTTTCTTTTTCGTTCCTTCTGTCTGCCGATTGCCCAAGAAGGGCGAAGTGAAATGCTTCAACCTAAAGATAAATGTCTTTTTGTTTTCTCTTTTGCTTCCTAGGGGCATGCATTCCTAATACAGGCACACTCACTTGAATATAGAAAGAAAAGCTACCATGTCATTTCCCCCAAACTAACGCAGCAAAGGAAAATAAACGTCAGCCGCGCACGTGTACAATGTTATGTCTGCGAATACCAGTTTCAGCGGACTGTGATTGTTTGCTGTCATTGTGCACAAGATGAAAGCTAAAGTAGAGGGCTGACGGCCGGTCAATTATTACGAACAAAATAACTCTGGATCTCTCGTCAGAGCATACTTTCAAAATGCTGCCGTCGCCATTAAGCTCTCACGTTTCAAACATGCAAAACACACGCATCCTTATCAATACGTACTATCATTGCTTGTTCGCCCGCCTATAGTTACCAGAGTTGACTGTTAACAGGCATTGGGTTTCCAGAAAGATGGCTGAAGGCGCTACCCTAATTAAATGCCGTAAGAACTGAGGGAGAGCTATGAAAAGACTGCCCAAAGTAAATGCCGCGACTCGTCGCGATCACAGTGCACATTCATAAAACTGAAAGATGGTTTTTCTTTTTCGAGAGAGAGGGGGTGGGGAGGGACGAAGCGTTGTTTCTGATTATAATGTGAACGGAATAAGGGGGATAGAGGTTCGTTATCGTACTATTTGCGTGCCAGAGAAAAAGTACACCTGGCCATAATGAGAGCGTGAGCCGAGTTTAACCGAGTTCTTCGTACTTCCACGTGACCAAGTCTGCTAAATTTAGCCCTCTGCGGGAAGGAAAGAATGCATGTTAATGGAAAACGAGTGTTTTACCTTTGAACTTTATAAAACCAAGATGGATTCATAGATAGCGTCGCCAGTATTCTATTCTCTATACGGGTGTGCCTGCGCAACTCACTCGAATCTGTCCTTTTTTAATTTCTTTTGTATTCGCGTGGGTCTTAATTAAACTCAGACCTGTGTTTTCTCCCTCATTAGCGATATGTATTTTTTTATTGTTTAGTTATTTTTCGCGCCCCAGTCTCTGAGGTTTATCAAATTTAGCGACTTTCTGCAACTTCGGGGTGGGTCTCTTGAATTTAGACTTGCATGCGCAAGCTGAACCGAGCATCAGGATGAAAATTGCTTCTAAGGTCATCTAATTTTCACGACGAAGCTTACCGTATGTCTCAAGTAGTCGTTAGCGTAATCAACGGACATTTAACAAGCGTTGACGTGACATTATTCGGATGAACTTTGCAGTGACCAGGGGCTTAATTCCTTAAGGTTGTTACATTCTCCAAGTAGTGCTTAACGCCAGCGAGGTCAACGCGAGGCAGTAGTCCAGCACAACGCTGAAGCTGAGTCTGAGTTCGAGCGGGTCGAGACAGCTGCATATTTGCGTTTTCGATGGCGTAATTTTTCTGGTTCGTTTAACGACAGTCTTTTGTTACTTTGATTCAACCCGCGTACGTATGTGCTTAAAAGCATCGTCCACGAACAACGCGCCAATCGAGAGCCAAAGCAGACTGAGACACTTTGTAAGGAAGGTAGGGCATTTCGGCAGCAGATTACAAGCGAACTCATGAGATCATGGCCGGCAATATGGCGGCTACCGCGAACGACGCTAGCCCACCTCACGGATTGCGTGAAGCACATTGCTCTAATAGGTGTAAAAAAAATATGCTGTGTTTGATTCTCTCAATGGGAGAGAGAGAGAGAACACTCTCCATGGGCGTCGCAGTAGTTGCATCTGCACTGCTGTCACCCCACGTGAACACAGCCCTAGAGAGAGCGGAGGCATGTGCAATTTTTACCCACGTCTAACAGTACAGAGACAGATGTTTTCCCGCGGCGATCAAGGAGGAGGAGGAGGAGGAGGAGGAGGAAAGAAAGAAAGATAGAAGACAGGTATGTTAACCAGAAATGCGTCTGGTACGTTGGCTACCATACTCAGGGGAAAAGAGGAAATAGAAATATGAGATAAAGAGAGGAGGAGGAGGCGGGGGGGGGGGGGGGGGAGTACGTGGTAAGCTCGCGCACGTGCGCACGATGGAACGGTCTGAATAAGTCAGGCAAAGTGACCGCGAATAAAACAAGACAATAAGACAAATGCTTGCGGAAATAAGGCTGCAACCGTCATTGTGACTGCACTGCCAAAATGCGCAGGAGTTCTTTTCTTTTTTTTTCCTTTTTACATCCATGTGCGCTGCAAATGGACGTCTGTACGTACTGTGCGGGTCTCTTTCTTCCAAAGTGACCCTAACACAGCACTGCCGGTAGCCTAGTTATAAAGGTTCTATACCAAAGCTCTCAATGGCAGCCCCCGAAAGTTTCTCAGATAGTCTACGACTGCGGCCGCACCGGGCTACGCACTCACACGTTATTGCTGAGCCTCCCCATACACGCACGCACAGAGAGAAAGAACAAACAGACAAGCAAATAAAAACAAACACACAAATAAACAGCAGCTAAGCTGGCGTCGAGCGCAGTCGTCTTCGAGTAAGCCAAGAAAGGCTTCCCGCATCGTAAGTTCCTCTATCGCAATCTAGTTACAATGCGGGTGCCTTCAGAGCAGACGCTGCCTAAATCAGGAGCGTTGCTTTGCAAGTGTTCCAAGAAAGTCGACAAGAAGGTGGGAGAGATGAGATGGAGGGGCCTTAGTGCATTGCGGAAATCCTCAGACGGCTACTTCGGCGGTGCTGCCCATAGAATTGTCCTGCGCTTTCAAAGGCTGCGTCAAAACAGCAACGCAGCAGAGAGATGTAAAGAAGGAGGGCGAGGGTTACAAGAACCGGCTTGCAATTTCGAAGAAACAATCTTCAGGAACCGGAACGCTCCGGAAAATCGAACTGTCACCCGTTCTCGGTGCAACACACGCGCGGCCCACGTCGCCTATGTTCGCTCGCCGGTGTCTTTATCGAGCAGAGAGGGCAGCGTGGCTACAGTTTCGCTCTGCGCGTCGAGACAGTTTTCGACGGCGCTCTGACCTGAGTGGCCGCTTCGAGAGAGAGAACTGGCGAAAGAGACATTTCTTCGGTCAGGCCCCCTTTTGCACCTCACGTAAATCTCTCACTTTAGAGGGTAACGAGTATATATCCTCAAGGTTACGTCCTCGAGCACTAGCCTCTCGTTCGCAAGAAATGAGCGCCGCTTACATTGATCCGGTAATGCAACGCTCCGAAAGAAATGGCTCTTTCTTTCTTTCTTTCTTTCTTTCTTTCTTTCTTTCTTTCTTTCTTTCTTTCTTTCTTTCTTTCTTTCTTTCTTTCTTTCTTTCTTTCTTTTATCTCTTTTATCAGAGACAAGAAAAACAGAGCTAAATTTTGTCAAATGTACGACTCTGATGAAATGGCGTGTTAAAAGCTGTGGAGATCTTGCCGTATCATTTGTGGTTATTGGGATGAAAAAAGAAATGTGTGCGAATGAGGAACTGACTACAATTTTTTACCCTTGCTGTACTATAGTGCTTTTTCCATGACGTAAACTTTTATTTCTTATATTTTTCGCTCATTTGTTTTCCGGTGTGCTTTCTTTTCCTTATTGTAAAGCTCGCTAGCGGTATGCAGTGCTCATCTAAAGAGAGAGACAGAGAGAGAAAATGATAAAAGAAAGGCAGGGAGGTTAACCAGGACTGAGCCCGGTTGGCTACCCTACACTGGGGAAAGGGAAAGGGGGACGGAAAGATGAAAAGAAGAGAAAGTCCACTGGAGATATCAGTCGGTCACTCAGTCCAAATCACAGGCGCTCACTCAATCCGGTCGCTTTCAAATATCGCAGCAGCGCTTTTGTGGCCTTTTGTAGCTGCGATATGCGAGGCCATGGTCCCAGGATCTTCTTCAAGGTGAACGGCTTCCCATCTAGCTGATTGAGAGCTGTGGAGAGGTCTTGCCTTTCGTTTTCATAAGACGGGCAGTAGCACAGCAGGTGTTCTATGGTTTCCTCTACACCGCAGGCATTGCACTCGGCGCTATCAGCCATTCCAATCAGAAATGCATAAGCATTTGTGAATGCGACTCCCAAACGTAAGCGGCACAGCACTGTTTCCTCATTTCGCCGAAGACCTGGTAACAGCCGCAGTTGCATAGAGGGATCGAGGGAATGCAAGCGATGGTGAGTGAATTCAGATGTGTGCCACTTCTCCAATGTCAAAGAGTGCGCTAACTTGCCTAAGTGTTGGGCTGCGTCGGTCCGCGATAAAGGTATTGAAACAAGGGTTGCTCCCTCGTGTGCTTTTCTAGCAGCTTCGTCAGCGATGTCGTTGCCGGAGATACCGCAATGACCAGGCAGCCACTGAAACACGACGTCGAGTCCTTTCGCGATCAGGAGATGGTGCATTTCTCGTATCTCCGACACGAGTTGTTCACATGACCCGCGACGAAGAGATGCCAGAAGACATTGTAAGGCCGCCTTGGAATCGCAGAATATAGCCCACTGATTAGCCGGTTGGTTATTAATATAATCAACGGCACCTCGGAGGGCAACAAGCTCCGAACCAGTCGATGTTGTCAAATGAGAAATCTTGTATCGGATGCTTAGTGATCGTGATGGTATAACCACTGCACTGGTGGAGCTGGTCTGAGTGCAAGAGCCATCCGTATATATATGTATTCGATCAAAGTAGAAAGTCTGCAAACAATCCAGAGTTGCTTGCTTCAAGGCCAAGGTAGGCAGGTCGGCCTTCTTTCTTATTCCTGGAACCGTAAGACGCACTTGAGGTTGTTTTAAACACCACAAAGCTGAGGTTGAACGTGCAGAGGGTGTGAAACGCGATGGTAAGGAGGCACGATGGATGCTGACCTTGTTGGAGAAGGACGCCTGTGGTCGTCGTTCCGGCAGGCACGCAAGAGAGCTTGACTGCATCCGTGAAACATGACGAACATGGGCTCTAAGCGTTTCGGTACTAATGTAAGTCGTGATCGGATGGTCTTGAGCCATTACAATGGTTCCAGCTGTTGAGGCGCTGCGCGGAAGGCCTAGGCAAACACGTAGTGCCTGCGCCTGCACGCTCTGAAGTTCTCGAAGATTTGACTTGCATGTTTTAGCAAGTACGGGAGAACTGTAGCGTAGGAATCCGATGAACAGCGCTAGATACAACTGTAGCATGGAGCCCACTGATGATCCCCATGTTTTGCCGGCGATGAACTTGAAGACGTGAACAATAGATGTGAGCTTCTTCTTTAAGTGGGCAACATGAGGGCTCCAAGTGAGGTCTCGGTCTACAATGACGCCCAAAAACCGATGATTTCTCTTGTAGGAGATAGGCTGACCATTGATGCATACCGGATAAGGAGTCATCGCTTTTCGCGTAAAAGCGACTAACGCACATTTTTCTGTTGAGATGGTAAGGCCTTGTGCGTGAAGGTAGTCAGATGCCTGTGTTGCTGCTTTCTGTAGCCGTGCGCGAACCTGCAGGCGAGTGACCGCTGATGTCCAGATGCAGATGTCGTCGGCGTAGATGGAAACACTCACTGTTTCCGGCAGGGATTCGGCCAGCCCAAGAAGCGCGAGGTTGAAAAGAATAGGGCTTAGGACACCGCCTTGGGGAACGCCTCGGCATGTGTAGTGGTCGGTAGTCGGACCATCTTCTGTTCTTACGAACAAGGACCTTTGTGTCAAGTAGTTACTGACCCATCGATATACTCGTCCTCCTAGTTCAATTGTCAAAAGTGCGTCTAGAATGGTTTGATGGAAAACGTTGTCGTAAGCGCCTTTCACGTCAAGAAAGAGTGCTACTGATAATCGCTTCCGATATTTTTGTTGTTCCACAGATGTTACTAGATCGATGACATTGTCAATCGATGAACGACCCCGTCGAAATCCCGCCATAGAGTCAGGGTAAATCTTGTGGTGTTCAAGGTACCATTCGAGACGCATGAGGATCATACGTTCCATGAGTTTCCCGACGCAGCTGGCAAGAGCTATAGGCCGATAGGATGCCAGTTCGAGCGGTGATTTTCCTGCTTTTAGAAGCGGTACCAGGCGGCTGCGTTTCCATTCCTGTGGGACGACACCATCTTGCCATGAACTATTAAAAACGCTGAGGAGTTCTCTTCGTGCTTCTCTGCCTAGGTGGCGCAAAGCAGTATATGTTATGCCATCGGGCCCTGGTGAAGACGAACACTTACAGAGCGCCATAGCAGCTTCTAGCTCTTCCATAGAGAATGGAGCGTCCATACTTGCATCTCGTGGACCGGGGATGTTGCCTAGAGCCATGTCAGGGACTAAAACTGTGCCGCCGGCGACGTTCGCACAACATTCCTCTGCGACGTCTATCTCACAGCGGTTTTGATAGAGAGCAAGGGCGTTGAATGGGTGTCGTTGCTGGGGACTTGAGCAAAGACCCCGTAGGGTACGCCATACACAGGACAATGGCTTGCGGGGGTCTAGTGAGTCGCAAAAACATTTCCATCTTTGATCCGCTAGCTTATCCATGCGGCGTTTGATCTTCTTTTGCATGCGCCGAGCTTCTCTGAGGTCAAGAATTGACTTCGTGCGCCTGTACCTCCTTTCAGCTCGGCGACGTAGTGCACGAAGCCTTTCCAATTCAATGTCATTCTCTGTACGCTTTGATGGATGTGTGAAGTAGCGTGTACAATCTTGCATAGCGTCCGCAATTGTGTCTTCTAATCTGCGTGCAATATGTGTCTTGCATGTGTCTTCTACGCGATCTTGAAAGACTGACCAGTCGATTTGGCGAGAAACAACCGGTAATGTGGCGTCTAGTCCATCAATTCTCACATAGGTCGGGATATGATCACTTCCATGGGTTTCAATATCAGTGAACCACTGCACGCTCAAAGTCAGGCAACGTGACACCAAAGTCAAGTCAAGGCAGCTACTGTACGTAGTTCCTCGCAGAAAAGTCGGGCTTCCGTCATTTAGAAGACACAGGTTGTGGCCTGATGCAAAGGATACTAGTGACCTGCCCCTCGAATTTATCCTGGAGCTTCCCCATATATGGTGGTGAGCGTTGAAGTCCCCTCTTATTATCCAAGGACCGGGAGTAGCAGCCATAATATATTCCAGTCTTTTTCTATCAAACTGACTTGTTGGGGAAAGGTAGACGCCAATAAGAGTAAAAGACAGCCTCTTCTTTTTCACAGTAACACAGACGTATTGGTTACCGTCGTGTGGCGCTACTTGTTGGGAAAAGTACGTAAGGTCCTTGCAAATGTAGACCAGAACCTTACTGCTACGGACACACGTGTTGGAAACAAAAGATTCATATCCCGATAGTCTTATGGAGGCTGATAAGTTCGGTTCACAGATGACCAGTATAGGAAAATGGTTTGCAAATACGAACTGTCGAAAATCCGAAATACGGGACCTCAGGCCTCTCGCATTCCATTGGAATATGGAGGCACTTTTCACATCATCCCGGAACGATCGTTGTTGTCGATGAGCCATGTTTCTGCTGTAGATGTTCTCAAGCACTGGACTTCTGAAGGCTCGCCAGAACCGGACTGATGGCATCCAGCACTTGCAATGCACTTCGAGCTGTTGGTGTCTGTAGCTTGTCCAGAAGAACACGAATAGCACTGACCAGAGAGCTGATCATAACAACAATTTGTTGATCTTGGTCCGCCAATTTATCAGGAACAGACGAAGTGTCCCCTGCTGTAGAAGTATCACTTCGCTCAGTAGGGGTATGTAGCTTCGGGAGTGCAGGCCACGCGTCAGCAGCCGTGCTGTTTGATGCACCCTTGTCCTTTGAGCTGATGGCGTTTGGCCTGGGCGGAAGAGTGGGTGGTGATATACGTGTGTGGCGTTCTGCAGAGGCTTTGGAGGCTCTTGATCGACGTCGGCGACGTGATCGTCGTCGCTTAATAGATGCTGCTGCTTCTCGGTGAGACGAGTGGTCTCTAACCATTTTCTTCAATATTTGCATTTCCTTTCGAATCAAAGGGCATTCCTTCGAAGATGCATCGTGAGGGCCGCTGCAGTTTGTACACTTCAGCACACTGGCCTCGCACGTATTTGTGGTGTGGGGCCCAGTGCAGCGAGAACAGACGGTAGTGTTATTGCACACACTACTGACATGGCCAAGCTTCATGCACTTCCAGCACTGCAGTGGTTTTGGTATAAAGGGGCGAACTGCGTGTCGGAAGTGGCCCACTTTTACATGCGACGGGAGGGATTCGCCCTTAAAGATGACCTTCACACACCGTGACGTGCCGAGACGAAACGCGTTTGTGATGATGGTGTTCTCTGTAGCTGGCTTGATTAAGATTGACAGATCGGAGTCGACAATGGTCTCGTCAACATCGTAAATTACGCCAGTACGGACTTGTTTGCCCAGCGGAATATAAGGGCGGGCTTTCATCCCGCCAAGTTCCGTGATCTTGCGCAAGGAATCCAAAGCAGCCGCGTGCTCTACGTCAATCGCTAGCACGTTCTTACGGGTGTTCACTCTGATGTCTTTGATTTCGTTTGGAACCAGCGCCTCTAGATGAGAAGACACGGCTTGCCTGTTGAGGCGTCTCAGGTTGTCAGTGGCGAGAACTGGCGAAAACAGGATGGTGAGCTCCTCGGTATCCCGCGAAGATCTCACGGTGGACTCACTCGAATTCGATGATGCGCTGAGAAATCTTCGCTTCGCTTTACGACTCCGCACCAGCTCGAAGGTGTCGTCACAAGAATCTTCACCGCTGATATAGTACTGCATGGTGTCGTCGCTGTCCGTGACGCTCTCGGTGCCGTCGCGCTTCCTGGAGGCAGCCGCCGCGGGCACTGCCGAGTCCGGCGGACGCGCGTGAGGCTCCATCTCCATCGCAGTTAAGGAGGAAATAGCAGTCCACTGGCAAAGTCTAGGAAATTCACAAAATGAGCAGAGCTGGAAGAGCCGGCGTTCTGCCTGAAAGACACTTCGTCGGCTCATCTAAAGACCACCGCTCAGTCACTACAATGTAAATTTGTCTTAAAAAATATGTATCGTGTTAAGTCGGCAGAAACTGGGCCCAGATGATGTAACAGCTCTCGCTGCCAATCAAAATAACGCAACGATTCTTCACCCTGAACACTACCTCCAAATTCCTGTTGATCTCCTCATCTGCTTCAATACAAGGCTGTTTTATTTTCACGTAGCAGCTCAAAAAGATAATAATAAGAAAGTAAAAATCCAGATGGGTAATTGCGTGATATATGACCAACAGCCGCTGTTCTTCTCTTCATATTTCTTTTAATTCGTTATGCGATCTTCTGAGTTCACAACGCACGGATCCGACAAGATCTACTGTGTAATATAGTGCTGCGAAGACGACTTAGGAGGCGTCGATATCCGCTGGACATGTATGAACGCGCGAGCGTTTGCTCAATGGAAGTTTTAGCAGTTCTTGCGCTCAGACTCGTTGTGAAAAAGGATCGCAGCAAAGTGGCGAAAATTCATAACCAAGGTAACATATTCAACACATCCTCACAAAGCGCCAAACCGGCACTCGCCGTTATTTAGGTTTAGTTTTTTTTAAATTTATCTTTTACTCGATCTCCGTGTTTTCGCTTTCAAGATAAATGGATGCCAGCCGCACCATCACCGTGTTTCTCGGCAGAACGGTAAGCATAATTTATGTCCTCCGAAATGAACATTTTTCCCCAAGCGCGAAGGAATTGCTTTCTTTGTGGGGACCACAGTGAAGTCCTAAATATGGGAATAAAAATAATCGTACGCGTAGCTTCTCCAAACTTTTCCACTCTGCGTTCACGGTATGACGAGAATTTTTCGGCAACGTTGAAGTGACAAGAGATATTGCAATAGCACCAAGAAGTGAAGCGGAGCACTGCAACAGTACTTATCTAAAGTATTCAGCCTATAGCGATGGGCTGAAAATAATGGTTTTTTTATAATGTTTATTTGAAGCTTCCAGTTACTTCCACGCTATTTTGCGCATTGGACTACACAGATCGACTGGAGAAAGAAAAAAGCGCTATTTTTTCTCGGTTCGCCATGCCCGAACAGCAATCTGCAGACGGAGGCCAGCACCATTCTTCTGCATTAAAAAATGTCACACTTCAAGCGGCAACAATTCTCTCTCATCACAATGGATAAAACGCTTTGTCCAATAACCTATCAATGAAGGCGCCTGAGTTTATTAAAAATTCCGTGCTTTATGGCACTTTCCTTTGTCGCACAGGTTCTGAAAATTGAAACTACAGCGTATATATATATGCCCAAATGAAATGTGAGGAAAGCAAGATAACCAGCCTCATGGTTCCGCTCTTTTTATTCAGTGATGATTGCAAAACAATCTACGACAAATGAATAAAATAATAGCCGCTTGCACTGGCACAAACATAACGCAGATGACCGGTGAGGAAAATAAAGTACTTATTGACGCAAATTCCTAGACATATCCTGTTCGTGTATCTGTCCAATGTTTCATGAAGGGAGAGAGAAAGAGGGACAACTAGAGTGACAAAAACCGTTGGCTTACTTACAGCCCGGGAGCTATGTGGATATCACACGTCGCTTTATTGCAGCAAACACGCTTATAGGATGCTGGGTTTCAGTCTTGCTATTCTAGATCGACTGTCTGGTTTCGGTTTTACGGTCGAGGTCGCAGCTCAGAGTCACGAGACACAAGCAAGCGAAAAAAAAACAACATAAAGCCTGAAAAATCGAGAGGAAAATGGAAGAGCGAGAGAGGCCGTCGCTGCTACATACACAGGCGAGAGCGAGACGACGGCGCGATGGGGCGAAAGCTGGCAAGGACGGCGGCTTTCGGGGTCGTCCCTTAGCGAGTCTTGGCTCTACGGTATCGATCTCGTGGCCAAGAATTGGGGAATAAAAACTAAGCACGGAGGAGGGGAAGAGAAACGACGAGCAAGCAAAGCAGCAGACAGGGAGAGGACTATCGATTCAGCGTCGGATCTGGGGTGGTGATAAGGACGTGGCACAAGAAGATGGTCTACGGGACTGCCTTTGCTTTCTCCACCGACCCGAAGCAGCAAAATCAGGTGGAGACAAAAGACTCGTCCTGCCCCGGAAGAAAATAAGAGCGAGAGAGTGTGCGGGTGAAGGGAGAGTGCAGAAAGGCACCGAACCAACACAGCCGAAAATAACTGTCTCTGGGCGACCTCGATGTAGACGCTTCAAAGACGGAGAGCTTCTAAGGTACACAAAGCGCGCCTTCGCACGGCACGCTAAGAAAGGGGCGAGGGGGCTGGTTCGACGGGCAGGAAGGTCTGTGGGCAAAGCACCAGTGGCCAGCCACACGTGCGTGCGTGCGCACACGTGTGTACGTGCGTACGTGTATGTGAGGCCTTCGATTTGCCAACGCGACACGCAATGCGACAACTCAGCGGGCGGCGTGTCTCGTAGCCGCCGTCCCCGAGCACCAGCGGCACCGAGGTGCCCCGGCCGTGCCCAGAGTTCATCCTGGTACGTGGCGTGCGGCGCACCTGTGCGAGTGACGGACACGAAACACTGTTTGGACGCCTCTCCGCGCACAGACACACGCACAGACACGCGTGGGGCAAGCGAGCAGGAGCGCCGGGCTCTGGGGCGGTGTAGAAATTATGCCCTTTTTTGGAGGACCTTCCAGAGAGAGATTCTCGTCTGCTGAGTGCGTTTGCTTTGCAGAGGCCAATTAGCGAAAGTGATACTGTTGCCTTGTCGGCACACAGTCGTCGGTGTACATTTCGGCCACCGCTTCCTTCAAATTATTCTTCTCTTTCATTTTCATTTTTTCTGAGCATCTTTTCCCCGCAGTTTAGAAGATAGCTACACGGACGCTTTCTGTGTGATCTTTCTCCTTTAAGAGGCGGTCTCGCTTTTTTTTTTTTACGCGCTGACCTAATCACCTATGGGCTGCGCAAAGACCGATTAGCCTACGCGTGCTTCTTACCTTCCTTGAGCAAACAACACATCAAAACTGGTGGTTCTCGCTACCGTTCCTATATTGTTCAATTTCTCTTCCGAAACTAAAGAAGAATGAGCTACCTGTGTGAGACTAGGCTTGTAGTGGGGAGGCATTACCGCGTTCTTTCTTCCAAAAGAAAGCGCGCTTAGCTGCGCCTTTTGCTGTTTATCTCCGTCCTTCTTTTCTTTCGCAACGTGTTCGTATGCGGGATTGTCACAACTAACCATAAAAATGGCCGAAGGAAAGTGACGCTTTATGGTGTTTGAGGCGCTTTTTTGCGAGGACCTGGCGCGCTTGCTTACCTTTAACCATCGGAGCTTCATTTTCGTATTTATCCAGGTTGTCGCGCTAAAGCGAGCAGCAAGCGCATTGTGCCTTCAAAATGAATTGCGAAAATAAAAGCGAAACGTCGTTACGCCAGCAGCACAAGATAAAGGTGGTGCGCTCTCGCCTTTTTGGCGGAGTATAAAGCCCCCAGATAAGCGGCCATTCAATAAGAGCGCAGAAGGCCCGCGAGTCTGGCTTCTGTTATAGCACAAACGTTCTGCAGGCAAAGCACGCTTTACAGGCCTTGACAAACACTGCAGCGGACAGGCAAAAAGGCAAGCCGCTTGAGGTTTCTTTCTTTCTTTCTTTCTTTCTTTCTTTCTTTCTTTCTTTCTTTCTTTCTTTCTTTCTTTGCAGCATGTTCTTGTGTTTACAGAAGTACTTTCTCCGAAATTGGGTCTGCGTAGCCCGATTTCTTTTCTTTTCGAGGAATCCCTAAAAGCTTTCGTTAGGACAAACTACTGGCGACGACGCAAGCGGTGAAGTACTATACGGAGATCTGGGAACAAGCTAGTGGCATCAGAAATTCGTGTTAAATTTAGTGTTTTCATATGTGTTCGTAAAGAACAACAACAAAAGGAGTCAAAGAAAATAAATGAAGAAGAAGAAAGACAAGAAAGAAAGAAAGAAAGAAAGAAAGAAAGAAAGAAAGAAAGAAAGAAAGAAAGAAAGAAAGAAAGAAAGAAAGAAAGAAAGAAAGAAAGAAAGAAAGAAAGAAAGAGTGTTATCAAAAGGTGGCATGTGGTTCTATTTTTTATCCGCGTCATAACCTGATAATGTTTGTTCTTCGTTAAGCACCATTTAGATCCTTTGTGAAGTATCTCGTCAGCTGATTAGGTGTATAACAAAGAAAAGAGTAATGACCGTTTTCGCAGATATAAGTTGCGCTCACGCGTAGGGTGACTCAGATTCCCAGTCACTCACGAGCCTGAGTGAGTCGAAATGAGCGTGGGTAGTTGATGCAAGTCTGACTCACATGGGATTTCACTTGTTACGTTCCACGAGTCTATGGGGCTCTTGCATTGCCCAGGGGGCGCTGCGAAAAAGGTGCTAAAAAGCGCCCTCTGTCCTAAAATGGGTCGTACCAAGCTCGGTCGTCTGCTTCGGAAAGCACGTTTACAATATGGACCCGCCACTTTCGGTTGTGTTGTATCACGGCCTGCAGCGAATATCCGGTGCCGAAGATTTTTTCAGGGGTGGCACGCTGCGTAAAGGCAAGAAATTATGCAGTGCCGAATACCTGTATACAGTTCAAGAATTAAGCGGCGAAGTTTTAGCGCGGTGTCAATCGCAAGTGAAGCGAGTCGCGTACGAAGTGGAACTTCAGGTTAGGTTTGCACGCTGCTAGATTCAGGCGCACAAACGCGAGGAAATGCTTCATAAAATGAATCCACAGCAGCGATAAGCAGACATCATGTGTACGGAACTGCTCGAGCACACGATCGTACTCGCCGCGAAGGCAGCGGTCTTTCGACATGCCGCGAAAACGGCGGGCCTCCTGCAATCTTTGTTGACTGCATGCCGCTAAACAAGTAGTTATGCCTGCGTTGTCGTAGCGGCCATCTGTCCCTTTTAGTAACTGCTAATAACTGATGCAATGCATATGAGCTCGCACGTACGTGCGAGCTCGTGCGCTGCTCGCTTGACGTAGCTTTTAATGACAGCGCTCGAACATCGATCTGCTGTAATCAATACTACCTTGCTGCGCTGCCTCAACATGCTGACTTGAAGTCAAGTATGAGCACATTTAACTCTCTAAGAGAACCTGTGCTGCTCGTAGTGGGGTAGTGAATCGTCACCGAATCAGCCCGGCCATTTGTGGTCATTTGCACACACCTGGTCACTTAACCACTTCGCATCGGTCGAATTGTTAATTGTCGCTGTGCCCGGGTCTCGAATCGTGAATTACCAGCCATGCCTGCTGCTATGTCGGTGTGCTGTCGGGACTGTAGGTGCAAAAGACCGAAATTTAGAACGCAGATAATCAAGCAAGCTTCAAGACAGGCGAAGCAGTCAGCATGGCGCGAAGTTTCGCTTACTCAGCGCGACGAACTGCAGCTATGCAGCGTGCCCGACGCTCCACTTCGTGAGGCCTTGAAGGGAAACGGTAGAATCTGATGTTGGGATTCAGGCCTTTTTGCTCATAGCAGCCCAAGACGCAGAAATAATGACGGTGACGCTTTCTCGAGGCTGGCCTAGGTCTCTCCGGATCGGCGTCACCGATTCCGTCTGCTCCCAGCATTACCTCCCACGGCACACGGAGAGCCCGTTATCGTTAAACTGTAGGCTGCGGCGAGCTCGCAGCGTGGTCGGCATGGTCTGCGAGAAGTGACGAGCTTTTTCGCACTCGCAACAGGGCAGAAAAAAGTGCGAATCGACGCAAAACTCGGCCGAGAAACGTGCTTCGCCACAGCCAGGGCTCAATACGACCCAAGCTGGTACGACCCAGATGTCGTTTCCCGCGCCGCCACCAGGCGCCGTTACTATACCTCAAACTCCAGCGCAAGACGCCCATATGCTAGGGCACATGATCACGATGAGCGTCCAGGAGCGGGGTCCGTTTGCACCAGTAACACCTTTCACATGTACTCGCTAAGTAACCTTGAGTGAGGACGTGATAATAATGCGCTAATTAATAAAATTTTTCACATTTAAGGTGTCATGTTATACAGTAAACATTGCAAGCCTATTCTTCTTAAATGTGAACATTATCTGAGATCTTCACGGAACTCCCACGCTGATTTGCACTGCGTGTGCTCTTTGCGTCTAGGGCGTCTAGCTTTCCGTCTGGCTTCAGGGGCACGTGCTTACTTTCTGTATACATAGCTCAAGAACGTGCGCTGGGCGAAATGGTTCATTGATGGTATCCTGACTAGCCCAATATCATTTAGTTTGTGAGTCGACGATTACATGATTCCGAGCGGCCTCGAGCAAGTATGAATCCGTCATCCCGTAACACTGACTAAGCATGCCTGAAATAGATTTTAGTGAGTCTGAGTCCGAGTTAGCTTGGCTGAGTCTAATTTCTAGATAGTGAGGATGAGTCAGCCAGGCTGTGCCTGATATTTGTGGGTCTGAGTACGAGTGAGTAGGACTGAGTCTGATTTTGGTGAGCGCGAGTCCGAGTGAATTCTTTTCACTTTGATGGGTTATGGTTCTCAGTGTCAGTGTTTTCTGTTGGTGCTTTCAATGTACGCGTCACAAACGCCATTCAACTTCTCTTTTTTCTTTTTAATGGCGTCTTGGATTTTCATCGAAGTAAGCATCTTCCAATTTGTCTAGCGCGACTACTGAGATGCTGACTACTGATATGGCGACTTCATTAGGCTCCATAATATTCTGAATTGAATATATAGAGCATGGCCTGTAGAATGGCCATAGAATGGCCTGTAGTTCTGATTCTGCATGAGTGAATGAATGAATGAATGAATGAATGAATGAATGAATGAATGAATGAATGAATGAATGAATGAATGAATGAATGAATGAATGAATGAATGTGTTTGGTGTTTATTGGCGACAGAGTTCTGATCGATCGAGCACGCGTTCATAGTTCGCGTTTTCACTTCCTGCAAATGGACAAAGCAGGCTTTGGCTAAAGTCAACCGCGAATTTTTCTAAAGTACTTAAGGCTATGAGAATTCAACTCCAGCACGGCTTTGCAGTGACATCCAAAGTGATGGCGCAGGAGATGGAGAGGAGAAATCACTGAGTGAAAAGAGACACTACCTTTTCTTACCCATTGACCGGCCATTTAGGATGTCACCATGGACATTAAATAATGTTGCAAAAAATATAGGGGATGCACGTTTTTTTTGGTTCACATTGACACTTGTCTTCCCAACTTGTATAGCACGTAACGCACAGTGGAACTGCCGTTTCATGTTCAGGTACTTGAACACGAGTATTTACACCGCAGAGTGACGCGACCTACAGAATTGCATTACTTTAGTTATTTTTGTTATAATCTCCCTACAAAAGTGGTGAACGCTCTCGGACCGACTCATTTCTCTTGATTTGATTATATCTTTTTGATATACAAGCTTATTACGAGCGTTATATTGCATTAAGATGTAGCAGCGACGAATATCTTATTTAGGGAAACACCCATCCCCAACCAAGCCTCTAGCTTACCCATCCTCTCCCCCTTCATTAGTAACCTCACCCACTTAGAGTAAATTGTAACCTTGGTACGTTCGACACCGGGATGTTGGTGAGTATGTTCTTTTTTTCCAAGAAATAATAAATATATAAAACAAAATACGGAAGAAGGGGAAGGAGGAATGGTCAAAAAGGCCTCTAGCAGATAGCTACTCGTGCATAATTAAAGAAAATCAAGTGAAAGGTGTTCTTCACGTTCCACTGACAGAAAATCGCATGCAAGATATCAGCGCAATGAACAACACGCGCCGCAAGCGATACAAGGTCCGAGAGGTCCTTAACAACACTGGCCCCAGAAACTGTTCGTCCCATTCGTGGTACGACTTTAACACAATGCTAATCCTCGTCTATCCTATTTCTTGAGGCACTAAAATAAGTCCGCCGACCGAGACAGAATAGATAATTCTTGGATTTAGAGGATGTTAGCCAAACTGATGCTGAAGAAATAGCGCATTTGCGAAAATCATCCCCCTCCTCCTGGTTTCTAGCGCACTGAAAACCATTTCCGATATTTTCGTGCGGGGATCTCCGGAGAATTACAGACCTCAGTATAACAAATAACCTAAAAAACATTAAGCACTGAGTCCTATCATTATCTGGTTGGGAAATAGAGTCATTATTATGTATATAACTAATGACATACTTTCTTTCTTTTTGTTTTTTTGTTGTATGATAACGAGTGTGCTTATTCTAGAAAACAATAGGAGGTACTTAGCTCGTTCGTTATTTGAAACTACAGCTCTTCCTAATTATCTTTCTTTAACGGCAGGGCTACACAACGAGGTAGACCATCAGATATAAAATCGGCTCAGCGAGCTATTTAAGTAGCTCTGCTTAGTGCTCGTATGCTGTATTTAAATAACAAGCAGTGAAGTGGCCCCTCCCAAAGATCTAAGTACTGGGCAGGAAAGAGAGAGAAAGAACACTTCATTGAAATACAGAGAATTCTGCCGGCGTATCAGCAGGCGCCTACATGCTACTCTGCATAGTGATGGAGATCGTGGACTAAGTACTGCGCAGTTCTGCTGCTGTTATACATGCTCGAGCAATTTCCGGCAGAGTCGGCCTAATCTCACCAGGCGCCTCTCTATAGGCGACCTATTATATTGCCAAAGTAACACGCACACAGCAAATACACGCATCCAAGTCAAAGCTTCGCCATAGGACGATAACTGGCGATTACTGGAACCAAATGGTTCATTGCAAGCACCACATAGGCGTTACTAGTTCAGGGTGTAGTCTACCGCGACCATGACCGGAGCAGATCTTGCAATTTTTTTTCGAGGAACGAAGATATCAGCAACCTTTTTTATTATAAAGAATAAATTAAATTAACCCCGTTCCGAAGCGCGCCTATATTAGAATGAAGTGAAAAAGCCTCCATATCACTGAGTCTTTTACTTGCTATTTTGCAAGAGAATACTCACCGTCAGATGCCACTGATTTCAACCCCGGATAATGTTTGCGCTTCGTATATGCTCGCATAAGCTATGCCCGGCTTTGTGATGGCGTGTGCACTGTGAACTTGAGCAGATTTGCATTAAGTTTCGCTTGTCCGTTTCAAAGGATGCCGGTCATGCTATTTTGCTTGGAGAGCCAGCTAAAGCGTGATAAACGTGACCGTTGGGGCGATTTGATGTTGAAAGTAACAGCAGGCTGCTTCTGTCGAGCTTCACACGCAGTGTGGCAGCGTTTTATAAAATAGAGAGGTGAGTAAAATTCTAACAGTATCGCTCCGTGTTAGCAAGCGATGCCGCAGATATTAACGCTGTTGGCATCATCGAGGAGCAACTACTTATCTTACATGCAAAACATGCTATGAACTCCTGAAAGAACGACAAACATTTGGTGTCCACTCCAAAGAGCTGCTCTTTGGCATGTAGCAGTAACCTACAGCTGACAAGAACAGCAGGGTGTGGGTGTAGGCCAGTTGGTTATTCATGGTATTAGGAAGTTACCGAAAGAAAACACGAGACTTGAAGAAAGGGACAACACGAAGCGGTAACACATAGAAGTGCCTACTTTTGAAGTAATGTAACATAGCGGAGTGTTGGTGTAGGCCAGTTGGTTATTCATGATTTTGCGAAGTTACCGCAAGAAAACACGAGAATTCAAGACAGGGACAACACGAAATGGAAGCCTACACCCACACTCTGCTATGTATACGTTACTTCAAAAGTAGGGGCTTTTATGTGTTACCGCTTCGTGTTGTCCCTTTCTTTAAGTCTTGTGTTTATTTTCTTGCGGTAACTTCCGAAAATAACGAACAGCAAGAATAGTTTTTTCAGTATTTTTTTCATAGCCACTATCTTAAAAAATAAAGCAAACGAGGCAGCGAATAGACAGCGCATACTTTGATTACCATCACACCGGTAAACGCATCCTTTATTTCAATTGTAGTATTACAGGTGGCACGTTGACGACTGACTGTGAATTCTGTCGCAAGCGTTACGCGAACTTTTCAGGCAACCTTAATTTGCAGAAAATGTAAAATGCATCAAATAAAAGGTTACTATTACTGCAGGGCACTAGACAAACGTATCTGCACGTACGACAAGAAAATAGTTGCAGTGGAGCTTAGGGCAGCAGACAGAAATGAATAGGTCACCTTCACTTGCGAAATACGTAGAATGTACTGACAAGTGTTAGAAAGAAGAAAAAAAAAACAATAGCACCACAAATTATCTCGTGAGTGCGATCTCATGTACAGGATCTAATGAGGCAAGTCCTTTCACGAACCATTTGCTCGCTGTGACGGTCTGCCCCTTTCGCGTCCTTCAAAGAGCCTGCGTAGGGCCCAATTTGTCTCCCGCAGAGTACACGCGGTGTGCGAGTGGCAGATCGCCGTGACAGTCGCCTTCACGCGCCGCTTAGGCCGGCGGCCACAGGATTAGCGCTAGGTTTACGCTAGCCGAAGTTTTTGTGGCTCTCAGCCGCAACACCACCGTACTGTCCGTCTCGCCCTTCCGACTCAGTCGCGCTCAATCGGCATGCGTCGAAGATGAGAGAAGAAGCGGCGAGAGAATAGTGACCTTCGCTAAAGTCCGCGACGCGCGAGAGCGCGGAGGGGTATTTTCGCGCAGAGCTGCGCAACAACGACACAAGAGCGCCGGGCACCGATTGAAGGTGGCAGATGCAAGGAATAAATTTTCGTAGCCGCAGCAGAGAGGGTAAAAGTGGAGGAAAAGAAAGGAGGAAAATAAAAGAGAGAAGCGTCCGGGCAACGCTCATTGCCGCGTCCTTGTAACGTGAAGTGCAGCACGGGCTTCCGGCGTAGTGAGGTACTCACCGATTCGGTACCGGTCGTAAGCAGCTCCTGCCTCAGGGACGACGTGCGGACGACGTGCTGTACTGTTTAAAAAAAAGGCCAGCGCGAGCTGGCGAGTCGGTCAGTAGCCCGGCTGCAAGTGCGGCGCTGCCGGATCAACGTCACAGTGTGCGAGTCTCCACTCCCCCTTCCTGTAAGGGGCAAAGAGGAAGACTGCGAAAAAGGAGAGAGAGGAAGGGATGGGGGAAGCTGGGCCCGAAGGAAGGGACGGCCTCAGTTGCGTCGCATTGACTGCCCCTCGTTCTCCTCCTGGCACTGCGCCTGCTGGCGTCGGCACCGCCGAGGTGTCCCGGGACGAGGTGAGGGTGAGAGGAGGCGGGAAAGGGGAGGCACCGTAGGGAGGGAAAGTTGCTGGGGAAGGAAAGGAGAGGTACCGGAAGTTGGCGGAAGTGACGCGGGGCGCGTCCATTACCCCAACTCCCGGGGGAAGCGGTGGCTGAACGCTGACTCTGTTGTCTCTTTCCTTCCTGCCTCTTCTTCCCTCTTTCATGTATACCGCGCAGCCGTGTTTCTCCGGTGAGTGGCGCGGCGCGACGACGCGCTATTCTCTTCCCTAAGATCCCTTGGCTTTCCTTGTTCTTCCTACGTCATATTTTTTTTGTATTTGCTTTCTCACCCAGGAGCTGCCAGTACTGCTGCCACTTTGTTTCCGGATCTTGTTTTATACCCCCGGTCGTCGTTTCCACGCACTACCGCCATCGCAGGCAGCAGTGCTCGCTTACTTTCCTGCCTTGCCTTGCGTGTGCTTGTGCCATGCTCTTCATCTTCTTCCTGATCTTTCGCACTTCTCGTTTTCGGGGTTCGACTGCGGGTGCTCTCCCCCTCCCTCCCCCACCTCCTTACCGCCAGGCCATGCTTCCGGATTGCAGTGTTGGCACGATTTGCGAGGAACCTTTATTACCTTGTCGCCCAAGTTGAGGCCAGCGCCTTCTCAAGGGCGTCGAAACAAGCAAACGAACGGTGAAGAACGGCTGATGGAAGTGCGGGAAAGGGCGATAATCGAGAGTACAGTGCAGAGTACGGCAGTATGAGTCTCCGGAAAGCGATTGCTACAAGGTAAAGAAAAAGGAAAGCAATATGATTGAAATGTGATACTCTTTCTGCCATGATACTTAGTTAGGTAAAAACGCTTGATTTTAGTTGCCCGCGCTAGTTTGAGTGAAATAGCACAGCTGCAACGTGTCGTGGAGGAGTGACGCACATTGGTTGGCGGTGACTTGCACTTGGGAAGGCTTCCCCGGGCTTCTGTCAATTTCTCCGTTCTCGTCCTTCACCGCCTTCTTGTTATTATATTGTAATTCCCCTCGTCATCAACACGTCTAAGCTGCAGTTGTTATCAAGTGGCGTGCATGATTCGTTCTATTTGACGGTAATGTGCAGCGGGAAATAAGAAAATGGATGCGCAAGCAAGAAACCCTCGAGCACCACACTGGTTAAACTTCTGTTCAGTGTTGCATTTCTGCGCAACGTGAAGAAATACAGCCGTGCAATTTGAAACGAAGGGAAAATGAAAGATGTCGAGTATTTATTTCACGTGTTAGATAAGGCTTTTCTCGGAACGTACAGCGGCGTCCGAGGTTGACCAGCCTTCTGGTGATGGTAATGTCAAGTTGCACGTGAGGGTGAATATTCCAGTTCATGGCTAGAATTACTACTGAGTCGGAAAAAAGTCGGAAACACAGGCCAAGAAGCCGGGGTTGTAACACAAGGCAAGAACATCTAATTCAAACAGAAAAAAAAACACAAGCAAGGTATTAACACAAATGGCACCTGTTATGCGACGCTAAATGTTCTAAGAAAGGTTAAACGCTCACATAATCTAAAGTCTGTACCGGTCACAGGTATTTGCGAAGCGTCGGTGCAGAGTCGCGTATGATGGACGCGCGGCGATAGTACGCAGCCAGGCCAACGTGTCGCTGCACTGGTGAGCGACGTCTTGCTCGCATTTGGGCCCGCGTTGCTTGGAACACCGGAGATCACTGGCACGAAGGCAAAGAAGCCGCAGTATGTCCTCGAACAGTCTCCCGGATGGTTGTCTCGGCCCACTAGCACTTCTGTACCCTCCCAGCCACTCGTCTCCTCCTCCCAACCATCTCGGCGTTCCTAAATCCCCTGTTTTTCTTTTCTTTTTCTTTCTTTTTTTACTTCTTCGAAAAGCCACGTAATCTAGCTGGTGATTGAGCACCGCACTTTGCGTGCTCTCGCCTACCCACATCGTTCTTTGTCTTTCTTTAAAACCGCCGGCCGTCCCACACACCACACACGCTCAGTTTGCGCGTTACAGTGCCGCAATCACAGAAGTTACCGGGGCCGGCTGTGCATCGTGACAGCGCAGATGCTGCCCTGACGAAAGCTTCAACAACGTTGGCTTAAGTTCTTGTTCTAGCACTGTTAATTATTGCGGGTGCCTTTGTGTGATTAGCTTGAATATTTCTAAAACTTTTCAGTTTGGACACAAGTACTCTTCGTGTAACGTGAATTTGTTTGTATTCTTGTCATGTTTTCTTGACCAGGGCACATTTTTAACTTCCGATTCGAGTCCCCGTAGATAAATGGTCCCACCGAAAATAACGGTGATCGCCGCGCTAGCACGCGATGCGTGGTCCTGCAAAGCGAACATTGACGTCAGTAGGGGAGTAGCGTGTCTGACTCACTCTCTCTTGTTCCAGCAAAGCGTGCACGACGTTACGGTGCGGTTAGGTTGCGTGCCGTCCCGAGAGACCTACGAACGTCGCAGCTCCACCTGGACGTTATAGCGTGCTCTGCCGCGGTGTTGTAGAAACGCGCTTGTGCCTTTGATATCCTTTCTTTATCTGGCTTTTTCGTCCTGTAAGATACTCATTTAGGTCTGTCGAATTGTGCGCGTAATGGTCTCCTTCGCTTTGCGCGGTGAAGGCCCTCAATTATACTCCACACGTGTTCCAGGATTTCCTACAAAGGAACACCAGTGAACACAAATGGGAACTCGTAGGAATCAAAAAAGTGAACAAAGACAGGATTTGACAGTCCTACGGAACTTCCTTGTTGGCAGTCAACTAATCGATTTATTTTATTTGTAGAGTCTTATGAACGCGACTTATATTGGGTGTTTGCTTTCAGGACTACTTGAACAATCACATTCGTGTGTGCTCGTGCAATAGCGTTTTCATTGCACAATATTACCGAGCTCGTGTTACTCAACGCGGATGCGCGTGGGTCGCTTCTTCTGGTTAGCTTTATCATTTTTATTGTTTTTATTGTGAGATAGCTGGAATCTGGACACTTTATCGAGAAGGACCGTGCGCTGAAAAGGGTGACGCTGATCATGATGATCGATATGCGCAGAAGAATATGAATGTAATGCTCACAATTTTCGTGCTCACAATTTACGTCTATTTACGTTTTTTTTCGTACACTCGGTATGTTTGTATTCTATATGTGGTATGCTGTTTATTATAGAGAAAGGGGTAGCCTTAATTTTTTTAACAGTGTATTAGTATAGTCGCCTCTAATGCAGCCTACCTTCCTGTTCATCTACATTTAATGAAAAAATACGAATAGATGTTTCAACTCCTCATAGTTCAGTTTATGTGTGCGTAGGCTTCATGACTCCAGACTTGCCTTGAAAGCTTAACTGCAGTCTTTGAAGGTTAATGCGCATAATTTAATAATAATGCGTTCTTGTGACAGTGTCATAAAGAGTGTATAGTGCAACGATATTCGCTTACTGTGAAGGGCTTTCTGGACAGACAAAAACAGATCGGTCAAGCAGGATGCCATTGTTTACTAACCAGCGTGGTTTTTAACCGTAGTTGACAAGGGCGTGTATGTCCCTGTGAAGACAGCTATCCAAAAGCTATTAACGCAAAGCAAACATGTATTTATTGTTTTAGTAGGTCATGACAACTTACGGCGAATTTAGTGAGGGTTAACTTTCCTCGCATTGGTGCTAAGGGCGGTGAGATATCTAGACATGAAACCTTAGACACGATGGCAGTAGGCATCGCATTGCATTGGGAATAAAATTACTGAGTGTGTGGACCCAATACTGAAGCGTTACAGGCGGCGGTCATGCGTGTTTCCCCACGATTTCTTTTTCACGGCTGTATCCACGCCTTACTCGTGACATGTACTATATCCCGGTGGTAGACTCTATAATCATAATCAGCGTTCAACAAGGGGCTCGCGCCGAACACTCTGCGTCAGCCATCCTTCGGGTGCGCGACATGCCGGCAACGCGGGCTATGGGAGCACGTCTGGTATATAAAAGCTGCTTTAGTAACTACCACTGCTAACTAACGCTGATAAGCTTTGTCTTCTTCATTCGTGTTTGTTTTAAAGTGAATAGTTTTCTTTTAGAGTCGGGCACACTGTTACGTGTCCGGCCGAAGATACGTAAAAAAAGAACAGTGCATCTAAAAGCACGGTGCAGATCGCTTTTACGTTGCGAATATATTTTGTTAATAGACGAAGACAGTGTACATTCTGCATTTGCCTTCAGATTGTAAGGTTACACATAAAACACGATTAAACAAAGCACACACACAGAACTAACCTATGTTTTTTTCTAGTACACACAAAAAAGGCACTTAGCCTACAATCTCCCTGAATTTTTCTGGCTCTGGACTTTGGTAGTAGGAGAACTACATTCAGGGGAACGTGCTTGGCCGCTTGTTGTTAACGTGGCGATGACAATTACCGGAGGTTTACACAATTTAAGGGCGACGCTTCCACCCTTGATCTACCAGAAGCAGCCGTGAAATACTGATTGGGCCGAAAGGCCATGAGAAACGGAAGTGATTTGTTCAGATTCGTGTAAACGAGCTCCGCTTTTCTGATATCTACGCCTTTCTGTGCAGTCGATCGATGTTATTCACCTGCTGTGTTGTAAATGCAAACATAAAATTCCTTCCAATTGACCTTGCTCAATTAATTTACTCCTACGTTGGAGAACGTCTCCAGCCGACTGTATTTAGTAACACCGCAGAATCCGCAACGTTTATAGTAACTGAAATCGGCTTTGTAAATAATAAATTTTGTGAGCACATAGCGAAGGCAACCGTTGCTTCACCATGCATGGAGCCTATGCGTCGTACAGCAAGTTACGGCCGCTTACATGTACTTTTTTAATAATAAATTGTGTTTAGAAGGCCATTTTCGAAGCAATTTTTCTACCTTCGAAATTGCTAAAATATCGCCAATTGTTCATTCAAGTTGCTAAAAAGCTATCGGTCGCTAAATTGAAAACATTGCCGCTAACCATAAAAGAAAGTCGCAATATCTAGAGACAAAATCGCTAAAATCACAATACGTATTATTACCAACTGGTAAATTATCAGATGTAACGCTGACTTTGTATTTTCAGAGACAGTTCTTGTTTACTGCAGTGGATTTCATTATCAATAACTGATTTGGAATAACAAAGTTCATAGACAATGAGCAAAACGAGAACAAGGTGAACGCAGGAGCCAACGTTTCGACAGGTGTACTAGTCTTTTTTATAGAAAATTTAAAGATACCTGCACCCAGTACTGATGGAATAACGGCCCAGTTTTTGAAATGCACTTTAACTTACTCATCTGTCGTTTTGTCCAAACCTTTTGAACAGTCTTTAGAATATGGTTCACTTTTGATACAGCGTGAAACGTAACACGGACACGAGTGCACTTAGTCTACTATGCCAGTCTACTATAGACACAAGCGGCGGAAGGTGAAACTTACTTTGGGCCACCCGGTGACAGCCTCCTCTGCAATGCACGCGTGCAAGGCACGTGCCGTAGGTGGCTCGCATCGCAGGGAACCCTAAACTGCTTACTGCGACCTGCCCAGCGTCATCTGCTACAGCGTGTCGCGGTTCGTCCCGATAGTAAATCCTTGCTGCCCAAGCAGGGCGTCATAAAGACATGCATACTTACGTGGGCGCTATTCTGAAAGAAACCTTGTCTTTAACTGTTCTTTTGCTGGATTTTCCAGTGTGCAGCTGACAGAGCCACTTTGAAAATTGGGCGGGGAGGGGGGAGGGGCGATAACCTACTTTACCCTCGCCCCTACTGTTCCAGTTGATACGCTTATGTATGTGCATTTGCTGCAATAAATGATCGAGGTCTCATAAGCGTATCTTATTTTGTTGTAACGCAAGCTGAACAAGCACAACAGAAAGGCACATCTGACGCATACAGAGCAGATGTGCCTTTCTGTTGTCCTTGCTCAGCTTGCGCTACAACAAAATAAGATATGCCGTACCAACAAGCCCCTATAGCTATCCTCATCGACCCATAAGCATGTCGGGATATATGTGCACGGAGTGGTTGGCAAGGCACTCGAACAGGTGCGTGTAGATGAAATCCAACCGGAAACGAAGCACACAGGGTCGAGTCCGCTGAGCGCAAGGTCACGTATCGGGTCGACTTCTTGAGAGAGAGAGAGAGAGAGAGAGAGAGAGAGAGGTGAAGGAAATGTCTTCGGGGAGAGTTTGCTCACGAAGCCTGACTGTCTGACATAACGCTCCCTCTAAGTTTGTTTTCTTACTTCATAGCGAGGGTGATAACATTCCTGGTTACTCCCTTTCGACAACACTGTGTGGTTTCCGCAGGTGCGAAAACACACACACACTTTGGTAGTTTATGCATAATGTTGTGGCAGAGATTTTACTTTTTGGTCTGTCTCGCGCTTAGGTATGTGCCTTCTTTTGCGTCTTTTTATACAGGTGAGGAAAAATAAATTCTATGATGGTGTGATCGGTTGGGTGACAGTGTCAATAGTAGAGAGTTTTAAACTTATCTAATGTGCTGGTTAATGCATGTCTAACGAACTTAACTATTAGCATGTGGTAATCTTCGCATTTACACATGCAAATATTTGCATGTACTACATGAAAACAAGCGTCTGTAAAGCAAACCCGTAAAGCTTGCTTTTCCTCACACCGATACTTACTCTGGAGAAGCCGACTTGAAGAAAAACGTTTTTACGCGTTTCGTAGGTAGCATGTAGAGGCTAGCGTCATTAAAGAAACAAGAGACTCAGATACCTTGCAGTCATGAATAATTGAGTGCGAGACGCAATTACCTTGGAGAAGCTATTTAGCTCACTCCACCTCTCCCACTGCTCCTGTTTAGTCTTCATCTTCACTCTGGCGTCTGTGGCAGGTTCCGACTCAGTCAAGCGCCGATTATCTCAATGTATTTTATTCTGCGAATGTTCTGTCCTTCAGTCAGATTAATATAGCAAGCAATGTCTGTCTCTTAAAGCCCAAAGAAGGACAGTAGATGAAAAGTTACATATGGTCTCATCGCAAATCAAGCAAGTTGCCCTAGGCGCTGCCAATGATGCCGATACAGAAACAGTGGGCATTTCTACGAGTGATTCTCAGCCACAAGCGACACAGTAACGATGCATCTCAGCGAGATAGACCAGGTGGTAGTCAAAGGCACAGTGAATAGTCGCGAGCTTTTGGCACATTCTGCAGAATTTTAATGTTATAATGTAGTGTGATAAGCAAGTATGCGAAGTTGCCACGCTTCATCAGGCCTTGACAATGACAAAGGCACACGCTGGACTTGTTAACGGGTGGAGCGCGCTGCTTGGTTGGCACTTTATTTGCCGATGATGGCGAAATGTCCCGACAGCCACTGAAATTTTAATGTGTACCCATTTTCAACAGCGCGGCGGTAAGATTATCTGATTTGAGATACCTGCTATTCATGAGGATCGCGATAAAGCCTTCATTTCAGAGTTTGAATGCCCACTTTAATATAGCAAAGTGTAGCTCTCCGGTTAGGTGACTCTTGATGGATGGCGTCTGTAAGAGCCGCAGATTCCCATCGCGCTGATGTTGTCGTGTGGGTGAACTTGAACCAGACATATGCTGATCTTGATGGGATGACCGTGCAAACTGTTTGCAGTAGCCGAACCATCAGTATGTCCATGCACACAGTCAGAGTATGCCTTATATATTTCTTGATCCTTTCAGAAAACGGCCCAACCAATGACAATTATGCGTGACGTGCGCTATCACACGGTAGGGTTTTGAGCCCCACTCTCTTTATTCTAGTGCTTTTAGGACTATTGCACTCACTAACACAGAGCACGTCTCAATTTACGCGGAGTATATCTGAATTTGGGCATCAGGCGTGGCACGTTCCTAACAGCAGGCAGCAGACAAGGATTAGAAGTCTTGTTTGGAAAATGGTAATTAGTCGCGTTCATGTGCAAGCCTATGCGGCGCCCTACAACGTGTCTATTAACGACCCCACAGCCCGCTAAAGCAAGACTCGCCAATTTTTGGGCCTCACATCGCTCGCATAAAAAAAACTGGCCTAATTCCATCGTGCAGCTTTCCAAGTTCATCGCGGGTAAAAGACAGGGCTTGTCACCTACTTCTATGTTGTAGCTGTATAAATAGCACTCTTTCGTGGTGTTTTTTCTTTACAGCATCCCGGTGCTATCGTACACATGAAAACTAACCTCCGCGGATTATAAAAGTGCAAGCCCAAACACGTCGGGCTTCTCTTGACCTTCACCGATATGCTTTTACAGCAGCAACGATTGTCATTTCCCAAAGCCATCAGCTCTTTACACATAGAAGTGCCTATAGAATTAACACGCGCCAATTATCCCGCGTTTCATCTCACCCCCTAACCCTTCAGCCCGCGCGAAGACCGCATGCTGCTCATCGTGCATCGCTTACACCAGGCTTCATTGATGATAAGGCGCTCCTGATAACAATGCGAAGCACTTAGCGCACCCCACGTACGTTTCCCGGTAAGAATTACTGTTGCGCAAGCTGCTGCAGCGACGACAGCTTGAGACGTGGCGAGTGATGTCACCAGCCTTTCGTTTGTAAAAGAACCAGCCTAGCAACTGATTTCATTGTTAAGAAATTGTTACACATAGTTAGGACTCCCGAGAAGCAGCATGAATACGAGGAGCGGCAAAGGAAAAAAAAACAGCAATACGACCAGCGGCGGCGTGCTTTCAAAGTTACCATTACTCCCATTACTACTATTACTCTAAATTATCATTGCTACCATTACTATAAAGCAATAAAGGATTGCATATCCCCCTCAGCAGTTCTAGTGGTAGTTTTCAGCAGCATCACTGGACATCCACTTTCGCAGGACAGGGTTTCAATTTTTAGAACAGCATTCTCAAAAAACAGAAATAATCATTTGAAAAAAGAAAACATTTCAGCGGTCGATTAATGACCCTGCGCTCAGCATCAGTGCTCACGACTATCGAAAATCGCTCATTCGCCTGCACTTTTACGCCCAAGTTGTCCATGCTGTAGTTATCTTCATCGGATGGGCAAATAGGCCGCATAACTTATCGCCTTGGCTATATTGAACCATCGGTTCCTCACTCTGTGCCATCTGCGCCTCTCTGGACTTCCCTTTCGGTGGCAGCCGTCCTTTTCAAAGTCGGTCTGTCGCTGAGCTATTACGGCTCCACGAGTGCTTCGTATATTGACGCGGACAGCCACTGTTCGACTCAGCGTAACCGTTGCGAGGCCACTTAATTATCCACTCCAGTGCGGATAGCTGACGACACACACCTGCAGAAGCTCATACTAAAAGACGAAGCTCTCGGAGAAGAAGGCGCCGCCGGCTTTAGTGCGCATTCTCTCTCAGGACTGTGTGTCGCTTCCACCACTTACCACTACTATGTACACACGGTGCCGAAGATCTGAGGTGCTATAAGATAAATTTATTCCATTCTGACTTTATTCGGAACTCCTGAAGTCAAATTTACGTTGCCGCCACGCAAGCACGAGCGGTGACCCGCAAGATTGTTCCAACAGTCCAGTCAAACACTGTCCTGTTTATGGGAAACCCCTTTTGCTTTGTCACAAAGCGAATAGCGTTGCCTACCACGACGGGTTTTCCTTATCTAATTGTTCTGACGAGAGGCCAGGAACGCGAAGAAGGAGCGAAGGTTTCAGTTATGGCTGAGCTAGTTTAGTGAAAGCAGATAACCGGATGAGGAGAGTGGTGCGAGCTTCTCTGATTGGTCCGTTTCCCTTGCTTAGTTTAGGGTGGCTCGTCGACGATCGTGGCGGTGTGCAGCGGAGCGTTAGGAATGCCGCCATAACGAATGCTCAGTGACGAAGATTTGACAGAGCGAATTATTATACGCGCCGAAAGGGCTCGGCAACGTTATATTACCATGCAAAAATGTTGTTTTACGCAAGCAAATCAATTCTCGCCGGCAGTTCCAAGTACACAGCGCCGGAGCTATCAGTGGACACCCACCTTCTATTCCTTTCGGAGCGGGGCAGTCTCCAGCTATCTTAAAAAGAATAAAAAATCTGTCGTGTTTTGTATGCCGATGATGGCATAAAGCATCGGCTGCAGACAGTATAACACTCCAGGGAAGATTGAACCAGTTCTTGCAACCTAAACACTGGTCATGTTTTAATAATTAAAGCAGAAACACAAGTAAAAAATTGGCAGTGGCTTAGCTCGGCTATAACAGGATATGGGTAGCGAAAGCTAAGGCATAGCATGGTTAGCCTTGGTTAATCTTGATTGCAAGTCCAGCTTAGTCTGTTTGTCTAGCTATGTTGCGGCGTTTAGCCAGTCGTTCGGCGTGCTGTTCGTCTGTTTTCGTGATGTCGCGTGACAAACAGGCGAAGTGAAAAACAAGCCCCAAAAAGTTTTTGACCGATCGCGGAGGGCTGATTGCCAAATTGGAATAGAAATGTTTGGAATAGCTTTATGTTATAGCGCCCGTGGTATTATTTAGACCAATAAATGAACCAATAAATGATAATTTGCATCTTACGTATGGCGATACTGAAATTGAGCCGGTAAATCATATAAAATTTATGGGAGTTGCGCTTTCAAGCGATATGCTTTGGAACCAACATATCGACGAGAGAGAGATAGAGGAAAGGGGAAAGGCAGGGAAGTTAACCAGAGGGGAAGATCCGGTTTGCTACCCTACGCTGGGGAAAGAGGGGAGGGGAGGTAAAGTGACGGCAAAGTAGAGATAAAGAAAGGAAGGAGCACGGACATACAATCACGATTGGTCACTGTCGCCGCACACTGTCACCGCACAGCACAGTCGCACTTGCAGCACTATGAACCATCTGTTCGTGCTACAGCCGCTTGTGCAATTCTGTAGCCCTTAAAAACTGCAACAGTGCCCTGGTCGCCTTCTGCTGCGATAGCTTGTAATGGCGGCATTTTAATATAAGTTCCTCTGTTAGAGGTCCTCGATCAAAGTGCCCTATCGCGTTTGCGAGCGATCTTCTCTGTAAATTATAGCGAGGACAGTCACAGAGAAGGTGCTGAAGAGTGTCCTCGTTACCACGGTTATCACACGAGGCGTCGTCGGCCCATCCGATTCGGAAAGCAAAGGACTTGGTGAACGCCACTGCTAGCCATATTCGACAAAGCAGAATAGCTTCGCGACGGCAGAGTCCAGCTGGAATGCAAAGGCGTAGAGAAGAGTCTAGGTTGTGCAGCCGGTTGTTTTGAAAACTTACTGCATTCCACAAGGATAACGTGATATCACGGCTGAGCATTCGAAGTTTTCTGGCGGCATCTGTCCTTGATAATGGTATCGGCTCCTCTTCGTCGCCTTGAAGAGCCGACCGAGAAGCGTTGTCGGCGTGTTCGTTTCCTATGACGCCGCAGTGACTTGGAAGCCACTGAAATGTCGCGTGGTGTCCTTTCTCAGTCAAGGTATGGATTAGTTCTCTAATCACGTATACCAGTTGTTCGTGTGGTTTACGCCTCAGAGCTGATAGCAAAGACTGCAGTGCTACCTTCGAGTCACTGAATATGGACCATCTTCGAGTTTGTTTTTGGCTGACGAGACGAAGTGCAGCGCGAAGAGCTGCAAGTTCCGCAGCCGTCGGTGTCGTTGGGTGACATGTCTTGAAACTGATGGTGGTGGCTTTCGCTGGGAAAACCACGGCTCCAGAGGAACACTGGAGAGTTGCCGATCCATCAGTATAAATATGTACGTGGTCGGCGTACCTAACATATCGACGGTGTGCTGAAACAGTTATTGCGTGCTGTTAGTATGACAAATAGCTGTAAAACAGTGCTACCATTTAAGTAAAGCTTCTACCTTATAGATCACATTTTATTCAATCCTCACCTATTATAATTTTGTAGGGGCGCTCCATAACTTCTGCGAACTTGCAAAACTATACCTGATGCAAAATAAATGTATCAGAATTATTTTGAACTTACCGTATGTTGCCCACAAGGGTGAATTGTTTCAGAAGGCTGCAATTTTACCTGTCCCTCACTTCTACACTTTTGAATTAGCTGTGGCGATCAGATGCGATGTGAAAGAAAATCGACATTTTCTGCATAACCTTTCTCATCTACAGCGAAACATGACACCGCTAAACACACGATATAAAGAAATATGAATAGTGATAACCCCTAAAATAAATTATTCCAAAAATAAATAATCCTACGCAATGCCTGCACTAGTTCATAAATATGTGAAAGCTTATGTAGATTTTCTGCAGTGTTGACCGATGGAAATGCGAAAACTGCATATGTTAAGTTTATTAATTACATTGGCTCTCTGGTCACCTTTATACTTGTTCCTGTGCTTTGTCGGTTTATGAGCCTAAAATATCCTCTGTGGTTTTTAAAAGATTTGCTGTATTTTTCATGTTATTCTAATTGCCGCTGCTGACTGCTTTGTACAAAGGAAGCTATGGGCCTTTGTCAAGCTGCTTCTACAAAGAACAGCTTTTACTTTCAGCTTCCTTCATCAGCATTATCATGCAAATAAATATTATTATCATGCAAGGCATCTTTAGTGCGTATACCTCATTTTGACGTGGTGTGACATCGCGTGACAGCCAGGTGAAGTAAGCGTGGCCCGAACACATTTTTACATTTCGCGGAAGGCTAATGGTGTCAAAGGAATTGAACCGGAAATAAATGTTTTTATTTTGTTTGGCCTAATCACGCATAATAAGTGTGTTCACGACGTCAGCTTGAGATAGTTGGTTTCCCGGTTTTCGTGAGATCTCGTGGCGGAGGGGTGAAGTAGCCATGGCCCCAAAAACGTTTGACCAATGGCGGAGGGCTAACGAAGGAAATGGAATAGAAACAGGTTCGAATAGCTTTACGTTAGAGCGACCCTGTCATATCAGTAGATCGTATATCAGTGCCCGTTTCTCCATTCGGCAAATCTGATCAGCATACCAAGTGTCCCCGGAAGGCTGCCCGTTTTTCTAGAAATATCTTCAGTCATGCGCCTGTGTTCTCTAGCTCTCTATATAATGTTCTTCTTTTGTCTCTGTCTTTCTTACCCTCTTCCCCTTCCCCCAGCACTGAGTTGCTGGCTAGAGGAATGCACCTGAGGCCGACCTCAGGTGCATTGAATTGAATTGATGTTCGTTGTGCTACGCGTGATCTTGCGTTGTGAAATTGTGTGGTGGTCATGACCATGGTCATGATCACCGCGACAGAGACAGGGAGCCCAGACGCACTTCACCACTACAGTGGTGACCGTGTGCCTGTGCTCCTTGTCTCTCTCTGTCTCTCTCTGTCTCCACTTTTCTATCTTTTGTACCTCCTCAAGTCATGTTCCCCAGTGTAGGGTAGTAAACCAAGCTTTCCGTTCTAGTTAACTTCCATACTTTACCATTTTGTTTCGCCTCTCTCTGAATCGAACAAACGCTTGTCTGTGAGAATGGCTAGTAACGCATTGGGCGTCGCCTAGGAGCTACGATGAATCCGAACTTCTCTCACAGACTTTTAGCTTTTGCCGAATGAACATTTGCCGTCGTCTGTGATTCTTACAATGCTGCACGCATTTTATGAGGAGTGACAAGTAGTGTGCTACTCAGCTTAGTGTGCGGTGCTCAAGCCTCAGTACATCGCAGGTTCCCGCAAAGGAGGGCCGCCCAGGATACGGTCGCTCTGTGGTCGCCTAATGATTCCTCCATTCTTTGAGCCATGCCTGTACCGGGGGAAAACGGTAGTCGCTACAGTTTCCATGCAAATCAACCCCTTGCTTTCTTCGTGTGCGCCCCCTTCTTCTCTTCCCTCCAACCTCCTCTCCCGCACCCCTTCTAGGCGGTCTTTCGTAATGGCACCCCGATGGTTCTAATTACCTGTCCTCGGCGGCTGCCGTCGACTGCGAACCGCTGCCTGCAACCCCCCTTTCTCCGTAAATAGTGCAAGCGCCGTCCTATACCTTGATATGCACTGTCGGCGACGCCGGCGGCCCCTGGTGGCGCCACGAGAAAGCGCCCGGATGAGCGGAAGTCTTCTTCCGGAGCGGACGTGTCGCTCTTCTACTGGTGATGACGTCCGGCCTACGGCGGAGGCCAATTGCAAGCCGGATGCGACGAACCGGGCAAGGTGCCCTCTATTCACTCTGGAAAACATTTGCGCCAGTGTAGCATTCACGAGCGCACCGGCCACGTGTGTTCGTTTGAGCAATCTCGAGTGTTCCTTGTATTGTTACGTGCAGGAGAAAGGAACAAGAAAAAATGGCTGTGGCTTAGCTAAGGTTAAGCCCAGGATGCGAAGCATACTAGCCTTTATTTTAGTTGTTGAACCACTGTTTAGCCTGGTGAACTGCTGTTGCTTGGCTATATTTGGTTCAGCTAGACGAAGAAACAACTCATGCGTTACTCTGCTTCGCCTTCAAGAGTGGAACGCGACAGCGTTCCCGTCGACCCGCCAAGGGGTGTAAGACAATGGGCTATGGCGCAGCGACTACGCGCCCCGCATTGGACGCGGTGAGCGTCGAGCAACGCAGCGTTCGGCGCGGCAACGAAATGTGCGCCTGAGCAAGCGACGGACGCCTGAGCCTTAGAAACAGCTCGTTTCTAAGGCAACACCGCATTCACTAAAGGCGCTTTTGTACCGCCTTGAAGCATCGTACTCGTGGCTCAGTGGTAGCGTCTCCGTCTCACACTCCGGAGACCCTGGTTCGATTCTCACCCAGCCCATCTTGCAAGAGTTGAGCCAAGGCCACCTAGAAAATCAGTCTCTGTAGCACGCCGCAACCTTCGCTTCTCATTCCAACGAGCAGCTCTGTCTCCAGGAGCCATCTCACCTCGTGTGTGTCTAGCAGAGGCAAGCGCAGTTGCTTATATACCGCCGCGACGCCGCGAGCGACGGCGCGAGTTGGAGCCCCGTATCTCCTCTGTCGTGACGTCACGGTGTCACGTGGTATTGAAGGCGACACCGCCGCGCCTGAGGAGCTGGGTTGAGCTCTCGTAATATGCTTCGCATAAAAGAAGTGTACGGGACAAGCTCTCTTTCTTGTCCTTGTTCCTTTTTCTCATTCCTTTACTCAACAGGAACGGCATCGAACTTATCTAACTTGTGGTGCTTCTCGAACGATCTTGGCCTCTACTCACAAAAGGCTCTTGCGCTAGCATCGTTCGTAAGACCAAATTCCAGTCAATCCTTGTGCTGCAAATATTAGTGAAGGTGGCAAGTCAATGGCAAATAGCACATCCGAACGTAAAGCTTTGTTAATTAGGCGCCGTATTCTTAGTATATCGGAGGTGTATTGAGGAGTCGGAGAAATGGAAATAGCTTTATTTAAGTGGTGCAGCCCCTTCGCTATTACACCTTTTTGTGTGAGCGTAAGCATGTACGTGTAACTGTATGGTTCTCGTCATAAAATTAACGCACGAAATCGCACAATAGAGTTTGCATTGTAATGATAATCGCAGTCGTAGTTCTGTAGAACTTATTCGTCCATGTGACGGGCGCTGTAGGGTTGCGTTGCGAATGTGTCAACGGCGACTGCAATTGCCGAACTCTACATGTACAAGAGGCAATCACCTTAAAGAGTCGAAAGATTTACCAAGCACTAGGTTACAACATCAGGTCGGCTAGCTTGTCGATGCATTGACGTTAGAGGCTGCCAATTTATACCTATGCGATTACTGGTGCCACCTAGTCATTAAGGAAAACTTGTGACCTAGATTTACTTAACGCTATCCTCCTCCAATCACACTTAGTGATAAGCGTGACGATGACTTAACGGCAATGAGGACACAATTAATCTTACGGATAACTAAAGAGCGCAACATTGAGGACATACCACTTTAGTCCCGCAACTGCAGTATTGAAAGATGCGCTAGTCACTAAATAATAAATATTAATCACAACTTCCAACTTTGGCTGCTTTGACCACACGATGTAATTTTATTGTGGCGTCCAAAAACGACATTTCTCAAGCACCATAGATACGCTATGCACGAAAGTTGCATTTGTAGCGTATTTAACCCCTATAGCCACTCGTGAACGCCCGTTTTGTGACAGAAATGAGCCGTTCGTTGTGCACTCACAGATTTTTATCAAGGTGATCGACTGCATCCGGAACCTCGCATATACGCTTGCGCGAGGCCAAGTACGAAACATTCGCCATTAGTAGTGGACAAAATAGCGCGAAACTACCAGCCTGGCTCTTGACGATTGTCAAGAAGGAACAATATGTGAGCGACAAGCGTCACTGTCCCACTCGTTCGTGAGTGCGGCGACGCAAGGAGCGGTTTAGCGGCACTGCATTTCGTTTCATGAAAGCAAAATGTCGTCATCCACCCGAGAGTAGCACGAAGCTACGAAGGGTTTCTCAAAGGGAAAGCTTCACAATTGAAAAAAAAAAAAACAATTTGTCCTGGTTCGGGGAATCAAACACGAATCCAACGCCTTTCCGCGAGGGCCACTCTAATATTTCTGTACTACTACTCCAGCAGGTCGAAAAGCGAGGCCGAATTTATTGATAACTCAAGAAACTTCATCCGCCTTGCGGAATTCTGCAGAACTGATTTACCATTCATTTGGCTTTGAAGTACACAGTCCATCGACGCTTGCGGTTAGTAAATGACTTAGTTAACGAATAGTTGGCACTCGTTACTTTGACATACCCGTAGTTATGTAGCCATCGTTCATGTGGATCGGCAACGAAGATGAAGCAGTCTCATAGGATATCCCCCAGTTAATATCTCGCCTTGAGTTCGACATTGCCGTTGCGGACAGGAGATGTTGAATGTTGCAATTGTGAGACACTGAATGGAATGCCTTTATCGTTTTTAATGCTCGCATTTAAGTTAGTGGGAACGCGCAGCTTTACTTAAAATGCGTACCTCGTTGCAGTGGTGATGAGAACGCCGGCCTACGCCGGTTGAGCTCGCCGAGAGGAAGACGCGATCGACCGCAACACCCGGGGAAGCGTTGATGCGAGGATAGCGGGTGCTCATCTGTTGTGGTTAGTCGCTTCAGCAAGTTTTGAGGGACAATCTCTCTTTTGCAGACCAACGTATACGCTCGAGCTCAATCAGGGGCGGGTCGAGTGAAACAATGTTGACGCAGCTTTATCGTAATACCATTTAAAAATACACGCGAACGGAGGAATCGTTTTGTTGTCCACCCACTGAACCAATTATAATATTTGTTGCATTTTAAAGAGCAATGTTTGTAAACCTCAGCGCTTGCCCACTTCAGCAGTTTTTTGATGTTTTCCCTGTAGTGTTCTTTTCTTGGCATAGCAAGTGTGCATGTGCAGAATTCGCAGTTGAAGTAGAATTCGCAGTTGAAGTAGAATTCGCAGTTGAAGTTAAAACTTCAATTGTGCTCCGAGGGAGGAGGAGCGAGGAAATAAAGAGAGAAGGCAGGGATGTTAACCAGAAATGCGTCTGGTTGGCTACCCTACTCTGGGGGAGGGGAAAAGGGATAGAACGATGAGATGGAGAGAAGGAGGGGAGGGGAAGGAAGGAAAGCCGCGGTGTGCTCGTGCAAGCACGCGGAGGGCTTGAGCAAGTCAAGGGCGTTCACAGAGGCAAGTCGCCCTCAAGAAAGACAGAGGTGCCTTCACAGGTTTGTGGGCCGACGAAACTGCACTGTGGATTACGAGGGGCGCCGTAGTGGTGAACTCGGGATTAATTTTGATCAAATGTATTCCCTTAACGTGCACCCAAAGCCCGGTACATGAGCCTTTCTTGCACTTCCGCACCATCGAAAATGCAGCCGCCACGTCGACGATCGAATCCGCGACCTTGTGCTGAACTCGCGGAGCGAGAGAGATGGAGAAGGCAGGAAGAGGAAAGACAGGGAGGGCAACCAGACGAGCGTCCGGTTCGTTACACTGCACTAGTGGGTAAAAGAAAATGGGGAGAAAGTGAACGCTGCATGCACGCGACAGGACGTACAGGAGGACTACGAACAGCCACCCTGGGGCCTGGTGCACCTCAAGAGCTGCCCTTGCGCACGAGCAGCGTTTGCACCAGCGGCGGTTGTGATCGCGGTCTTTGACTCAGAACATGTTCTCGAGTTCAGCTCCTGCATGCAGCGCAATCTCTGAGACGTCACGCGTGACGTCAAGAGATTGAAGAAGGCTCGTTAAATTTGGAAACCGAGCGCCACCAATCCGGAAGGGTTTCTGCCGGCGAGGATTAAACAACGCTGCGTGCGCCCAGTTCTTTCGGAAGGCTTTAACGCCGCCTGACGCACTCTCCAATTAGGAGCTAGCAAGCAGGCGGGATTACCCGCTCGCGTTCACAGGAATTGTAGCGGGATGAAGCGTGTCAACGCCGCCATGTCCCCTTCGCAGCAATGCCGCGTTCGCGACGATGCACACTGGTGGTCGAAGTGCTTGTGCTATTTATTGACTCACGAAAACAGCTTTCTTCACGAAGCTGGCTGTTTAATTACGATGGCACGGAGTTAGTCAATTTGGAAACATTAGTTCAGCAATAAGGAGATGCACCCGGCAGTATAGGGTTGCGCACCGCATCTTTGAAGAAGAACGGAATCCTACAACTTTGTCTGGCCTTCTTTGATTTGCGAGTAAGAAGCTCTTCGTTTTGTTGAAAAACAGTAACATAGTAAACTGTAAAAAAAAAAGAGTAAAGGAGAACCAAGCAGGTTCGTTATGCCGACGCACGTGCAAGTAGACTGAAGTGCTAACGTCACTCGCGGACATCATTACCGTGGCAGCTTGCGAAACACAGCAGGTGCCTGAATTGATTTAATATTTCAGAAATACCTTTTGTCAGGCAAGTTGTTTAAGCAAACGTAGGGATATGTGGGGTGCAGGAGAATAAAACAACAAAGGAAAACCGCACAGAAAACGAATGCAGAGGCGAACCCTATATAGCGTTCCCCTTCACTTTCGTCACCACCTTCTGTGTCTGTCTGCTTGTCAGGACCCTTTTTCTCTCTCACATGCTTTTTGCGCTCAACTGCTTAAATTTTGTTAATTAATTTTGCTGCAGCCTTTATGTGCCCTTTGCTATCGGCGTTGATCTTCTACAAGCTGCGTTACAGCGAAAACTGGTTTGTTCAAATTCAACCGTGATACATCATAACTCTAGAGAACTACTTGAACCACGTGAAGTATGTCAACGAAAGTGCGTTGGTAAATTCCAGAGTTGTATATTGTTTCTCAAGTAAACTGTGACTCAATTCTCCTCCCTAAAAAGGCTTTGTTTGTGGGCACCCTCGTTAATATCTTATTACGTCCTATGTGCATTGTGCCGCATTGATAGAATTGAAGAGTTTGTGATTGTCAAGTCGAATCGTAATCAGGAAGGCCACAGAAAAATTGTACGCAGCTCACAACAGAAAACAATAAGTAGACTACAATGTTCGGAAAATGCCCATTTGAAATATCGGATGGAGTGCCTGCCATACTTAATGCAGAAGCGATCTCTTTTTCTGTAGCTAAGAAACAAGAACGAGAACGCAGAAAATAATGTTTTAAAAGTGATTTTAACCACTCAATACAAGCGGTGCCGTTCGAAACGGAACTTATCGGTACTTATTGTGAGCCAGCGGGATTGAAAGTCTGCAGCTGTTTATGTGGTCGTCGCATAGTTACTAATGAAAAAAAAAGAATGAAACTATCACAGAAATAGATGCAGAAATAACTTTACGCCGTAGTCATGGCAATGTAACATTGAATATTACTCTTCGTATTGCTTAGAAAAAAAATTTTAACTACGTCGCATGCAAACACGATAACCTCCACCAAGACATAAAACTTCAAATCAATCAGAATAACAAGCACCTTGGCAGCTCAAACGCGAAGCAGCCTCAGTTATGTCATTGCTGGCTATCATGAACTTTCCTCAATTTCGCTCAGTGTTGCATCTCTTGAGGAAGCATGCCTCTAGCGGGCATAGAGGCGGCAACGATGACCACCATAAATACAGTAGGCGCTTTATTGGGCCAAATAAAGATAAACTTGGCTGCTGTAATAGCGGCGACCACAATTGATGGTCATCGGACCGAATGCACGGTCTATTTTGTCGCCCCCATATGTAAAACATCAGCGCCCATTTTATCCAGATAAATGGTCAGCGGTAGTGACAGTTCGATGGCCTACTGAAATTGTAGCGCACGGCCCCCAGCATCCTTGTGGACAGACAGCGCGGGAGCGCCGTGCGGCAGCCTGCGCTTGCGCCGTCAGGTGGATGTAACTGGGTCGAGACAATGTCGTTCTCTGAAATACGGCGCCTAATTGGTAAGTCACTACCAGTCCCTTGTAGCGAAGTTGGTCGTCATAGCAGGCGAGAGGGCCATGCGAGGAGATAAGTAACACTTTCACTTGCACCTCGTCGACTGCTGAGGTTCTTCTGACAAAGGGTGGCTATGGTTTATTAGAGAGATAGAAAGAAATGCAAGCTTTAGTGATGTACTGTACATGTTAGCCCGGCGTTGATAAGAGGCAATCGTGAAACTGAACTGAATATCAAGAAGCATGAACGGTGGCGATCAGCCCATCCGGCAACGTCTACTCAAAGGCAAGTTGTCTCGAACCAGTGGCCGATACGGCAAAATGCGTACAAACTGATCGACGGACTCGTGTTGCTTTACGCTGCTACGACACTCTAGACGTACATCGCGAGTGTGCATTGAGCAAGGCCGCAAGCAGCATAAAGATGACAGCAACGCGCGATGACACAAAGAGTATACTACCAATTGTGAACAAAGATATCACGTCGACTGTGCTCGATCGCAAAGAATAAACGACAAAAAAGAACAAGCCCTCGGATCAAATGCTTCGATTTAGGATAGCTCATATTCTATTTACATTCCAACTCACCACTGTACAAGTCTTTTCTTTTTTTTACACTCGTCGCTCTCAGAAAAATGTGCTTTGTGGTTTTGAACAGAGCCTCCGTTCTTCGTAATGTCAGTGTCAGTGCACACAATTCTGCGATGTCACCATGTAATATTTAGTGAAGCGCATGTAAGCAATGTGCCCTTATCTACCTCTTTCTACAGCGTGTTTCACATAACTTGAGCCAAACTTAAAAAATATGAGAATGCCGCGCAACTCGACCGAACCAAGGTAATGTTGTTTGCCGTCGCTTGGAGGTACTCGTATTGTTTTTTGCATTCTGCCTAATTAGATAATTAGTCTCAATTAATTATTCGACTTCTCAATTATTATAACTATCTGGAAAGTGTGAACGACAAAATTGTAGAGCAACATGAAGAACTCTCAATACAGCTCTCTATTGCTCAATATGAGCTACATAAAAGTTTTTCCGAGCGTGAAAGAGAAGCTCGCGAATACACGCAAAATTGCCGCGTCACTGGCCCTTGCGCGTATTCGCGGGCTTCTTTCACGCTCGGAAAAACACTTTTATGTAGCAAGCATTGAGCATCAAAAAGTTGTACCGGGAATTTGTCATCTCTTGAGAACTCCAGAGAGCATAAATAAAATAAAGGACGAACAATGCGCCTGTCGGGGAATTAAGCGAGAGTGTTGTTGTTATAGGAAAAGCGTTTGAAATGTGTTGAACTCTTCTGGCTATCGTTTCTCTACATAATCTGCTCGCTGAAGCGTACACTTGATTACCCAGTCATCTGCATCGGCTTATTTTCTCTCCGGCCCGTACTGCCTGATCTCTCTCCATCACATATTATCGCTCCATGAAACAACGTATGTGCTTGAGGAGATAAACGAATGCCAACCGAACACTCACCCTTGCGCCTCCAATTTTAAGCCAGTCGTGAATAGACTCAGTGCAATACGGCCCGCGAGTCGTCTGGTCGAAGTGCTCTTTCATCCGTTGGGCGTATTCTGCACAACTAGCTACACAGCTTTCCAGGACGGGCGTATGTAGACAAGGTTTCGGTGCTCTCAGATAGGGATTTACTAGCGCACCCTTCGGTCTCACGTCACTTCGAAGAGTCCCGCGTGTCCCGAATACCGACTGCCGCGTTCCTGGTCGCAATTACGAACTTTGCTGTGACACATATTGGCTTGCCCGCCTGACCGAACGCCGCTCGGCCGAACTTCTCACTCGCGAGGTGCTTGTAGTGCAGCGAGTGCATTAGCTAAATCGGCAGTCGTCTTCCAGCTGCGACAGATTTCCGCCAGACTAATTCACTGTGCACTGGCTTCCAGAGAATATGTCAGTGCGCCAGCAGCGCCGCCAAAGTTGGCACGCGGGAGCTCAGACGGCCATGGCAGCTGGGCTTTCTAAAGTGCTCTCGTGTCGAAACAGACGAGCTGTGTGTGTGTGTGTGTGTGTGTGTGTGTGTGTGTGTGTGTGTGTGTGTGTGTGTGTGTGTGTGTGTGTGTGTGTGTGTGTGTGTGTGTGCGTGTGTGTGTGTGTGTGTGTGTGTGTGTGTGTGTGTTTAATACCGTCGTGTTTTATGCAAATGAAGTCCGAAATAACATATAACATCCGAACAGTTGTACTCAGTGGGCAGCGAAGTGCTGAAGTTGCTCGGCACGCTTTACAACCACCACTGCGATGGCAGTTCGTGTCAGCGATGTAGTTGCGCTTCGATATATATAGAAATTGCTGCTTTTAGGCTCAGATTCGCGAACTTGGAAGTGCCGCAAGCCGCGTGACACGTGGCCTAAATTTAATTTTGATTTCTTTACTAGGGCTGGTACAGTCACAAAAAGGTTCTTCGCTGAAGCTGTTCGTAAGAGCAGGTTCCGGCGAATTGCGATAATGCACATATTAGCGGATGCGACCTGCCAGTGGTAAACAGCTCATATGAACTAAGAGATTTGAGACATTTTGATTCGTGCACGTGTTGATTTTCTAGCTTACGCACACCCAGACACTAAATCGCAAGTGAATACCAGGAAAAGCAAGTAGAAGAAAAGTATTTCCTCATCTATACAAAATTAATTGCAGCTGGCGCAGCGGCACTGGGTGAGCTCGAAGGCTTGGCGAGCTAATTACATAAAGCTTTCCTATATTTTTTATCCTTCACTCATGTTACAAAAGAACAACGTGGTTGATCTGGCTAAGAAGCTTACGGGATTAGAGAGAAATAGGGAGCGAACAAAGCGAAAATTTATACTTAGCGTTTTAGAGGCGAAAGGGAACACAGACGACAGGAGCTTTTACACGATCTAACTTTTCGTCAGGTGCGCTGTATGGAAGATATGCGCTCGTACTTTTTTGCCCGTTCAAATTTCACGCACATTACTGAGAAGAGTTAAGCACTGTCTTTCATGATGCTGCTTGCGATTAGCTGCCAAGTATGGCGTGTGATAGAGTGTTTTAAAGATTAATACCAGCTTTACTGTCTCCTGTTTGCGTGTCTGGCTTCCAACGAAGCGTGCAGAATGAATCTGAATTTTTTATACCAACGACACTTTGACAAAAATATGGCTCAGTAAAGTTTGTTATCTGGCTGACTGCTGCATAAACTTCTAAAATGTGGAGCAATCGAGACAAACACTTGGTTCTTTAATCTCTTTGTGTTTACTCTGCTCTCAACATAATTTATTAGGTTGTAATTAACAGTGAAAAATGGGAAGGTACTTAAGTACGAGGGCAAATCAGAAAGTCTTCCTCTATTATTTTTTTTATTAGCCAAGATAAGGTACATACAGGTAACTAAATATGTACGTACTGTTCTACGTACGTTTCACTATTTCTTCACAGAGTCCCCACACCGGTTCAGACATTAGTCCCGCAGCACTAAATTTCAGATGCCCCGCGGTCGAATTCGTCCGGCTGAGTGTGGAACCACCGTTGGATTGTTGTTTTGGGTTCATCATTGCGTGTGAATCGCTCTCCTGCCAGGAACTTCTTCAGCAGACCAAAAACGTGGAAATCGTTGAGGGTGAGGTCCGGACTGTATGGTTGGTGGTCCAGACTCTCCCAGTGAAATGACCGGAGTTTGTCGGCAGTTCTTATTGCCACACTTCATTGCTCGTACGCCGTGGACGTGTGAAGCACAACCGCCATCTTCATTTACGACGTAGCGCTCAACTGAAATGTTGTTTCAGGTGCTCCTTGCGGTATTCCTGCGTCGACCATCGCCTGCCGGCTCGGTGGGACTGGTCGAGACCAACGTTACCACTTGGCTGCATCATCGTATCGTCAACGAACCTGCGCTGCGCTGTGAACCGCCTTTGAACAGTTTCTGTCTGTCACCGCCACTGCTGAATGATAACCGGAGTTTCGGCCGGCAACATGGCACCCGGCCAGGCGACGGCCGGTAAGAAAGGACGGATTCTTCATTGGCGCGATGGCCCACGACGCCGCATTTACGACGCAATGCTCAAGCGGAATGTTGTTTCAAGTAAGTAACTAGGAGAACAAGCGTTACCGCGATAACGATGTATGCTTATCTGCGGTGTCGTGGCCACCCAATTTTCTGAACCGTGCTCGTGATTGTGCTGTGTATCTTTGGCGCCCTTCGTTATGTTGCGAGGATATTGTGTCTAATCGTGGACCTATGACGAAAGCCCGGGAAGAAAAGCCTAATTCTGTATTTTCAACAGTTCAGCGCCTTGAAAGTAATAACGCAATATCAATAAGGTATTACAGCTTCATGTTTTGGTAGAATGTGACCTAGAGTCTCTAATTAATCGAGTTGTCGAGCTCGAGTCAAAGGTTCAGCCAATGCTTTTGCTTAAGCTTGCCAACAATTTTGATGCAAACCTTTCGCAAGTACAACACGCGATTGATGACCTGCAATCTAAAGTTCAACTGACAAATGCTCCATCGCCAGCCTCTAGCGAAGAATTCATTTCAAAAATACAGGAGAAGGTTCAAGGTTGACGATTTGGAAAATAGATCTTAAAGATCAAATATTTTTTTTTAAGGCAAAACTCATCCGCAACAAAATGAAACCTAGGAATCTTCAGAGCGCCTTGTTGTAGAATTCTGCGAAAACCAGTTAGAAATCAAAGCCACTTCAGTTGCCAGAGCACATTGACTAACTCGTTTTTCTGCAGAAAAAATGCGACCAATCATTGTCAAGTTTTTCAATGATAAAAAACTGAAAGTGTACTAAGCCGTGGCTACAAACTGAAGAACACAGCTTTCAGCATTGGCCACGACTTCTCACAAGATGTGCGAGATAAACGTCGCAAATTGTGGAAATTCAGTAAAACAACCGGAAAAGTTTGAGACCGCATGAGACTTTTGCTTAACAGGCTAGTGCTAGACAATGACACGTACATCTGGAACACTGACTAAAGTCAAGCTCAGCATTCCTGGTAGCTCTCACCGAAACTTGGTTGGATGACACGTATCCTGACAGCAGTATACTTGTCACTTCATCAGAATTCAAATTCTTTCGTTGTGATCGTAAGCAAAGAAGAGATGGTGGCGTGCTCATCGCGGTGAAAAAAAATGATTACGTTGTGTCGTCTGTCAATATCACCAGATTTCTTGAGTGCGTCATCATCTGTACTCAGTGTGAAACGAAGAAAAATAGAAATGTAATCGCTGGAACTTTTTATCACCCGCCAAATAGCACTTATTTCTCAACCGAATTTACTCGCGTGATAAAGAAGTCTTGGCATTGTTTCCGAATTCAGTGCAAATTATTTTTGGTGATTTCAATTTTCCTTGTAGTATTGGAACACTCGGTCTGTTCCAGTTTCACAAACTGAATCACGTGCGTTCCTTCATGCATGTCTGGACTTTTCATTAACACAACTCATTACAAACCCCACGAGCTCTTCATCCACGTCACCCAATATCCTTGACCTCATTCTGACTAATGACCCCGCCTCCTGTTCGCATTGATGGCTTGTCCGATCATACCATCATCACTGGTCAACTGACGCAAACGCGAAATGAAAAGAAAGTTACGGCCAAGCGCATACAATGCTACAGAAAAGGTGTATATGCAAGTGTCCTTTCCGATACTTGCATAATCAGGACCACGTAGAGGAGAGGACCACGTAACACGAACAGTTGAAGAAAACTAGGTATTTTTCAGGGATGCGTTTTGTAGACTAATTGAGAGGTATATACCAGTTAACACTATAAAATGCAGCAACAACATCACACCTAGGTTTAATAATAAACTCAAACATCTCAATAACAAAAAGAAGCGTCTCTGTGAAAACACGGACAAAGACAGGAAGTCTGTATCATGGGAACGGTACGAAAAATGTGATGCTCAGTACCAATAACTACCCAAAACAACACGTCAGCATTTCTTTCATCATGACTCGGCATCGATGCCTATCACTAATCCCTACAGGTTCTGGTGCATAATAAATCCAGCTTCCTATCCTGATGTTATGCTCGCAGATTCAGGTGGTGAATATTTCCGTACTTTATATGTGCGCAGCTTTTAAATGAAACGTTTTCCTCAGTGTTTGGTCATGAAGACATCACTACGTGTCCTACATTAGACGCACTTTCTGATGTAGGCATGTCTGAAATAGTACTTGATGAAGTAGGTATTTTTTCTTTGACGAGCCGACTAAAATTATCGTCTACGTGTGAACACAATGGATTAAATCACAACATTCTTAAAAGCGCAGCTGAAGGACTATCGCGTATACTCTCCGCAATATTTTTACAGTCATTGTCTAACTCAAGCATTGCTAGTGATTGTTGAATTACCAAGGTCATTCCAGCCTTCAAGTCCGGCGAGCGTTCTTCACTACTGAACTACAGACCCATATATCCTTAACAAATACAATCTGCAAGTTATTGAAACACGTCACACATTCACAGGTTATCAAATATGTGGAAGAGCACAACTTAATTTTTAAGTGTAGCTTTCTCCAAAGCAGATCAATTCAGCTCCATGGCAAGGCACCGGGATGGAGTCCGAAGACCTATTACTTGGATAGGGGAGTGCCCCAGGGCTCCATCCTCGGACCTATGCTATTCAATCTGGCCATGACACGTGTGGCAGAAAGTCTTGAGCGAGACACTTCAGCCCGTTTTACTTTTTACGCCGACGATATAACAATATGGATGGAAGCGGCGGATTATTCCGACATACAGAGCATGCAAACTGAGCTGCAAGCAGCGATCCTGAGCCTTAGCAACACTTTAGATAACCTCGGACTGCAACTCTCGCCAGAGAAGACAGAATTGATCAGCGTAGACGGAAAGAAAGCAACCAATGTAAACAAGCAGATCACTTTACACATCGGCCAAAGCGATATTACGTCGGCCAATGGACAAATTAGGATTCTTGGAGCACAGATTGCTAGCTGCAACAGCCCCCAGCTATGGATTCGCACACTAAAGCAAAAATGGAGACCGCTGTTGCACAGGGTTAGACGAATATCGAGCAAGTATGGCGGAGCGCGTCAGAAAGCGTGCCAAACGCTTGCAAAAGCGGTCGCGGTTGGAAGGATTCTTTACGGGGCACCCTTGTACGAATTCTCTGAACGAGACCTCGGCGACATCGAAAAGTTACACAGGGCCACCCTCCGCACGATCACTGGGCTACCAAAGCACACGAGGAACGAGGATCTGCTCAAGCTCGTCGCGATTCCACCCATACGGGACATAATCAGTGAAGCACGAATTCGAATGCGATCCCGGTTGGAAAACACGACCCAAGGAAAACAGATCTTGGCATGGGATAAACAAGTCCATGCGAAGCCAGAGCCCGCGGAAGCGACCATAACGCCACCATGGGAAGCACCACTGGGCGTACGGAGGCAACAACGCCCTATCGCCAGACGAAACGCGGAAGCTAGAAAAATATTTGAAAAGAGATTGGGATTAAGCACGCTGCAGCACACCACTGACATCTACACGGACGCTGCAATCACAAACGACATAGCAAGCATGGCCTGGGTTAGCACATCTGCACCCCAGCACAATGGCTATCACACATGTCAGCTTCCTGGGGGTGCAACCTTGCACGCTGAGCTCTTAGCTATATGGGGAGCGGTCAACACCATTCCCATTGACATGGGAGACATTGTAGAGCAGAGTGTGTGGAATAATTATCGGATCCTTACTGATTCGTACGAAGCAGTGGCCGAATTAACGGGGCCTACGACAGATGATGCGGTGGCCAACGACACCAGAAAAAAGCTAAAGAGAATACAGGACAATGGGACAAATGTTGAAATCCTATGGACACCGGGGCACACCGGCACGGATGGGGGAAACGCAGCCGCTCACGCTGCTGCCGCGCAAGCGGGTGGGCTTGATTACACGTACAGCTCCCCACACTCCATTTCCTCGCCAAACCCCGCGGACCAAAACCCATACCTAAACATATTGGCGGCAGGCTCTCCTAGCAGAGCACTGATGCATTACATTCGTACTAAAATAAAAGCAGACAGTCAACGGAGATTATTAGAAGCTACACCAGTACATGTGTTTGACGACAAGGGCGGGCTTACCCGCACGGAAGAGGTTTTCTTGAATAAGGTTATGGCAAACGCTGCGTACACACCACACATACTTGAGAAATGGCACCAACCCAGACAAGCTACGATTGCGAAGACTTACACCCGATGTACACATTGCCAGGAGTCATGCAGAGCAGACTTGCAACACCTCATTTGGAGCTGTGCAGCTTTTTCACAAGGGAGATCCAACATTCAGCATCTACTACACGGAGACATTAGAACATTGGGAATTGCAATACAAACTAACCCTGAAACACAGAAAGCCATTGCGACATATGGCAGACAAAGTGGCCTGTTTCGAGTAGTGTAGAAGGGGTCGATCAGCCCACGTGAGAGCGGCGGAACTAAACATGCACCTGAGCCTGCTTAAAGCGGAAGATCCCACACTGAGATGAAGTAGTGCTTCAGCCAACAGTCTGGGTACCCACATTCCCTTCCCTCCTAATCCCCATCAGCGGCCTAGAGCCGTCCCCTTCCTTAAAATAAAGGCTTTATTCATTCATTCAAGTGTCAGCGTGGATTCCGCAAGCGATATTCGCGCGACACGCAGTTAGCTGGCTTTTTCGTGACCTGCAGTCATCCGTAGATGCTGGTACACAGATGAACTCAATATTCCTTGATTACTATACTCGCGGACAACTTTCTGTGGCATTGAAGGGAAAGCTACGGAGACAAATGCGCACAAGTGAGAGCGCTTCTGAAAGGAGTCTCGTGTTTTCATCGACGTTAGTTTAAGGTGGGGAAGAGACAACATAAACACCTTGTTAGCAACAGTTAAATAAGATAAAACACACCACTGAATGTAAAAGTTTACTTATTTTGCGGCTTTTCCCTTCCGCGTCTGGGCAAACGCGAAACAGTCGCACGTGAAGCTGCGTCGGTTCAGTGTCTGTCCCGGGCAACCAAAAGCACTGTCAAAGGCTGGCGGACTACTTGGCGCCGTAACACATATGCAGCAGCCACGCGCCCATAGCTTTCCCTTCATTCACAGAAACTTGTCCGCGAGTACAGAAGACATTCGGACCGTGTTTCGCACCACCGTCTTCTAACAAAGCTAGCAAAGTATAACATTCATCCTCTAGTTCTCGCATGGATTAAAGACTTCTTATCTTGCAGGATGCAGTTTCCATCAGTAAGCAATTTTGACTCTTCATGTCGCCAGGTGACGTCAGGTGTACCGTAAGGCAGCATGCCTAGGCTGTTACTCTTTCTTGTTTTATTAACGATTTACCAGACAGCGTTTCAGCCAGAAGCAGACTTTTCGCAAATGACTGCGCAATTTACCCTAAAATTTCTTCTGAAATTGATCAAGAGGCTCTTCAAACTGGCCTAAACCCTGTAAGTTCTGGCTGCGATACTTCGTCAATGTCACTAAATCCCTCAAAGCCTAAATTTATGTCTATTACTAATCGAACTACTTGACTTCAAACTTATACGTATTGAACGACACGAACGTTGAGCTTGCCTCCAGCTTTAAGTGCCTAGGGCTCCGGTTATTCTGCAGTGATCTTACGTGGAAAAGCCATATTTAAACCATTTTATCGTCTGTTATTAGGTTGCCATTATCCCTGAAGAGAAAATTGTACAACAGCTGTGTCTTACCAGTACTCACGTACGGGGCAGAAACCTGGAGGCTTACGAAAAAGGTTTTACTTAAATTGAGGACGACGCAACGAGCTATGGAAAGAGGAATGTTGGGTGTAAGGTTAAGGGATAAGAAAAGAGCAGATTGGCTGAAGGAACAAACGCGAGTTAATGACATCTTAGTTGAAATCAAGAAAAAGAAATGGGCATGGGCAGGATATGTAATGAGGAGGGAAGATAACTGATGGTCATTAAGGGTTATGGACTGGATTCCAAGAGAAGGGAAATATAGCAGGGGGCGGCAGAAAGTTTGGTGAGCGGATGAGATTAAGAAGTTTGCAGGGATAACATGGCCCCAATTAGCTCATGACTGGGGTATTTGGAGAAGTACGGGAGAGGCCTTTGCCCTGCAGTGGGCGTAGCCAGGATGATGATGATGATGATTATGATGATGACCGCGTACAAGCATCAGTAACCTTGAGATCACAGAAGCAAAAGGATCACCCTTCAAAATTATCCACATTCAAGAACTATTCTGACACTTCATTCGATTTTCTAGAAGGCATGATGCTCGCCCACTTATGGACAAACTTCTTCAAAGAAGTGGACGAATTCCTGACACTTTATGACCTGATGAAGATGTAATGCAACTGCAACATTACTTTCTGCGTCCAACTATTAGTCATCGTCCTTGGCAGCTCATCAAGGGAATCGAGAAATATTAATGCACTGCCTAGAAGCAAAGCTTCTTAGGCTTCAGTAAATGCACTGGTTTTAGGAGGGTTACACATTCGTATTCACGGACGGGTTTACATCAAATGACAGCTCGAGAGTGGCTCTACGTATTCCTGCGTATCAAGCAGACAGCAGTTACCGTCTACCCCACGAGACGTCGTCTACGACAGCAGAGCTCTTTGGAATATTACAAGCCGCAAAATTTATTGCCGGGACTGACCACAGTCAACACTGGATGATATATTCCTACTCTGAAGGAGCCCTAGAAGGTGATAGGGGAACTTTGTTTTCACGTAGATGACTCCACGATCTATGCAATTGTGACAACCTTGACCATCGCTTCTATTGCTGGTCATGAGGCCTGTTTTCAGTGGCTACCGAGCCACCCTGGAAGCGTAGAAAATGAGTAGGCTGACGCATTAGCTACTGTATCACAGGCATTAAATGCCCTTACAGCCGCGACATCTTCTGTATCAGATGCCAAGTATGTTCTTCGCATCCTACGGTACAAACTATGCAACGACAGATAATTCGACGAACAGGCATAGTATTCACTCCTATGCAAAGTTAACCCGATTCCTGCGGTTTTCGTCGAACCAATAGATTGACCGCGCATTCGACACGCTCCTCCATCTTCTACGCTTAGACTCAGCCTACACTCCTCCCTTCTTGTGCAGTTTCTGTGAGAATTTCAATGCTTCAGTGGACCATATTATCATAGAATGTCCTCGATTTGACCGACAACATCTTCGTCTGCGCGACACTTTTATCACTTTTCACAGACGTCCTTTCACAGGGAGCAAAGTTCTTTGACCGTGGTCATGCCCTGGGAGGCGTTCAGTGTCGTAATATTTTAGTGGATGCTAATCTTATGGACTGCCTTAAGTGAAATACGTATTTTTATTTTCTCTACATTGAACTTCTTTCTCAACGGGTGATGTCGCGTCTGTCTTGTTCTTATATGCGTATACATGAATGGATTTGTGCGGACTCCTCCATGCCTTATTATGGTAACCATCGTATTGGTGATGGATTTCGCTTTTGGTGCTGGTACCTGTAGAGGCATTCTTTGTGTGTTTGTGATGTGTTCGGGCATGTATAGTGCTTGGGCGCTATTACGTAAAGCTATTCCAAATCTTTCTATTCCAATTCTAGAATCAGCCCTCCACGATTCGTCAATGCGTTTTCGGGCCATCCCGACTTCGCCTGTCTGTCACGCAACGCCGTGATGAAAACCGCGAGAACTCCCCATTTGCTATGACGTGTGCACACTGATTATGCATGATTAGACCGACGAAAAGAAAAATTATTATTTCCGATTCTACGCCTTTTTTGCCATTAGCCCTACGCGATTGGTCAAGAGTTTTCGGGGTGCACTCACTTCACCTGTATGTCACGCGACGTCACAAAACCTCGTAAATTCCCCACGTCCAAGTAGCGTGTATACGCATTAAAGATGCAATGATGTGCCACACGAAACTGAGAATTATTTTTCTGCAGAATGGCCAAAGGCTGCCCCATTCCGAAAGAAATAGAAGATCGCTGCCCGCCGATTACTCTGGCACTGGCTACTCGGAGTTGCCGGAGAGAATGAATTTATTTGCGTATAATAAAAAGATTTGCGGGGCAATGAAACGTTGTCGTTACCCTTTCGACGTGACGTCACTCTGCCAACTCTTCACTGATGATCCGTGTTAGGCATATGTTTGTCCTTTCGTTGCACGCCGCCGCGATTTTCGAGAAGCCACCGCAAGCTAAATAAGGGGAAGCGGGCCAATCGCAGACGCCGGCACCCACCTCCTCATCTGGTTATCTTTCACTGCGCTAGCGCGGCATCCCCGAAATCCTCTCCACTTCTGCGTGCTCCTCGTTTCTTGTCAGTCAATTGTATAAGATTAACCTTTCAATTTAGGCATTGCTATTCCCTTTCTAACCTCCTGTACACCTCCTGAAATCTGACCTCCTGTACACGAGAAGAGCGTTTGATTGGGCTGTTCCAACAACTCTGCGGTTTGCCGCCCGATACTTGCGTCGGCGGTTACGTAAACTTGACGTAATTAGATTAGAATAAAAACAGATTGAAATATTTTTGAGTTATAGAGCCTCTTGAGGGTATTTTCTTACTGATATTCTTTTTTTTTATTGTTGCCAGAGTAACGAACTTGAGATGTTCAGATAGTGGGCTCTAACGTAATCAACCTTCCTATGTTTCTACTTCTAAAAGAAAGAAATAAACGATGAAAAAGTACATGTTTGTGAACCCTTCGAGGTTACCAATAACATCTGTATCATTCAAGGCAGAGGAAACGAGTGTTTGAATTTCGATACGAATGTTAGAGTGTCATTCTGTACAACATGATTTCTGGAAAGACGACTTAGCTAGTAGTGCGTGCGACGTGCGTTTTAACAAGCGAAGAGCTCAAAGCTTTCGGAGGCAAAAAGGAGGTGTTCGTCCCGCGAGAAGTGAGGGCAGGAAAACAAGCTGAAGATAGATGATTGGCTGTGGGCTCGTGATCAGAAAGACAAGAATGTAACTTCATGGTGCCACTGAAATCAATTACGTTCTATTTTTCACTCGTTTCCACTCTAAAGTAGTGTGCAATTATTTGCGAAGTATTGCTATCCTCAAAGAACAGTCGTGGTTTTCCTCTGCTAGAGCTGTGTCAACGGCTGCGAGCTGAAAGCGAGGTCCTTGGCATTGAACGCTTCGACTTGTATGTGACGGGCTGCTTGAAGATCATTGCTACAGGCAAAACAAACGAAGTAAAAGTTGCACTAACATTACGTTCACAAGGTCGTCTAAGTGGAACCCGTCATCGTTATCTGGTCATTTAATCTACTTCGAACTAAGGCTGCATGAAGATGGATTCAGCTTCAGAAAATGCACTTTCTAAACTGAAGTTGTATCACGTTATCGAGGACACACATTGAAAATTCTCAGACCAAGATATTAACGCCGAAACGGGAGCCCTACAGGGACGACTGCGAAATCTGCGGCTAAGGCATCTTTTTTCTCATCAATTTTCTTTTCATGTGCAACGACAGCTGAGTTCCATCAGCGTTTGCGACGACAGAAACGCAAAACATTAAACAAAGGTCGACCAGACAGCACACGACTCAGTGCGACTCAATCAGGAAAGTGCGTCAGCATCGAACGGGTCGGTCAATCCTTTAACGTCGAACCACGGCAGTAACCACGCAACCGTATGTGTCCATCGATATGTGAATGTTTCTAATGCAGCGACCATGCAGGCGCGTGCTTTTATCAATTTCGCAACTGAACCGTGATCCAAACTTTGCGAAAATAGTGCACGAGTCTGTTTCAGGCTTTCCATTTTCCTATGTCAGAAACAGGTGCCTTGCGCGGGGAAAAGCGAGAAAGCTTATTGCGCAATCTCAACCCGTGCAATGCGTCTGAAGAAGGATTTTTTTGTTTGTTTGTTTTTGTTTGTTTTTAATGTCAGTGCTTCACGCCATGAATAATGAGCGCCGCATGCACTGCGCAAAATGTTCGGTTTTCTCTTACCTAGTTGTATGGGTCCTTTTGCATAGATTGAAACATTTAAACTTTAATGCCTCGAAACGTACAATATTGTGTTAGTCCTGAGTTCGCTATTTGTTTGGCGCCGTTTTCTTCCTGTTGTTTCTATACTGAGAGGCCCACCATCTGTCTTATTCAATCTCTCTCTATTACTTCCGCGACACCAATAACTCCAGACCGCACTCCCATAGCTCTGAAATCCGAGCCCGAAACCACGATGCGGTGACCGATCATCGATTGCAATCAACGCGCCTGCGGCTATTAGGGGCTCGGCAAATAATAGTCAACGAGACGGCTTGTTCAAATCGATCGCTCTTCGTTCTATGAACCCATGGTCAACTAGACGGCTTGTTCGTTCGACGAGACGGCTCCTCGTTCTATAGAACCAGTGCCCAGTTACACAGCCACCATGATCGAGCACGATTTCGGTTTCAGCGCTCATTGGGAAAGGCACTGGCAGGAGCGACGATGGATGGCGATGGGGGTGGAAGGAGAAGGCAAACAGGGAAGCGGGAACAGAGTTACGTTCAAACATCCGGAGACCTTGCAATGGCTAAGAGTCCCTTCGTTATAGGATGGAGACCGAATAACCCGCGAGCGCCTGCTGGCGAACGCGAGCGGAAACAACTTTTCGGTGCCGTATTCAAGTTGCACAAGGGAGCAACCTCTCGACGTGGGCGATGGCAGTGGTGAATAGCTTTTATTGAATAGAAGTAGGCACCACCATCGCTCTTATCTGAAAACGAAGACACGAGTTATAATAGGAGGGTGTCGAGCTGTAAGATTAAGATGACAGGAAAGTTTGGCGAGTTGATAAACGTTCATCTCCACGCATTCCCACCATGCAAGTCTATTTCGCGTCGGGAATCGACACGGATCCATGACCTCTAATATGCCACGCTTCAATAATTGTAGCGTATGGCGTAAAGAAGATTGTATTGAGTGTCGCGCAGTTGTTCAGCCTTGTTCACCAGTTACATAAAGTCACTGTTGCATTGCACCTTTTTTTTCAGTAATACATACTTTTAGAATGTCCTGATAGTTCAGAACTTCTGACACAAACATTCTCAATCAGGAACTCTTACAATTGCCGGCTACGAGAACGTTACTGCTGCTTTCGCGTCACGGTGTGGGACTTGTGTTTGGCTTTGCGACCAACAAAAGAGAAAGAAAGCCACACCTTCGAAAATTTGCGCTGCGGCTCTTATACGGATACGCCGAACGTTTTAACGTATTTTATTTTACTTTTTTTAATGAGAACTGCCACGCAGTATAACTAAGCTTTGATCAAAATCTTGGAAACCGCAAGAACTGAACCGCTTCACTGATTCCTGTGCGTGGATAATAAAAGGGACATTTCTGATTACAGTGAAATGACCAGAATCTCTTATAGAAAAAAGCCAGTAATGTGAGGTAGGAAGAAAAGAGTCGGTGAAAAGAGGGGCAGGGGCACGGTAGGTAGGATAGGATTGAAGGTGGAGTCAGACACAGATGTGACGGTAGAGTAAGTTTATCCTACAGCTCATTTTCAGAGCTTAGTCATGCTGCGTGTATAGCCGAACATAAAGCTTCTACAGTACACTTCTGTTATGGTAGTGTTCCAGTGTCAGAGAACGTGATGAGGGTTATTTATTTTCCTATTTGCGCGCACTATAGATTCATACTTATTTTTGATTTTGTGTAAGAACACTGCGCTTTCGCTCTGCATTCTATCCTATTCGCACGACAGCTGAATGGCTGTTAACCATGGCTGAATAACAGCATGAATTGCTTCGCTGTCAAATTTTGTGGCTACCGTTATCCAGCCGTGTTTCAGGCAGCAGTAACAGCACATTTTCTCTTTGAAATTAATAGTATTCAACGTCACTGCCTGCCAGTGCTGCCAACCTCCAAAGCCAGTTTTACCCTAACTTGGATTTTGAAAATTCTCTATATATCCCAAAATTTGTGCAAAATGTGGTTAATCAGTAAAACTTGATCCTGGGCTAGTTGGTGCACGGTAACTGGCGCAAAATAGATGCGCAAGAACCATGGAATGAAGGCGAGAAAGAAAAGGGCATTCTCGTCTCCCTTCGTGGTTGTTGCGCGTCTATTTCACACAGTAACCGGTTGTTGATTAGTTTGTCAATAGGATTTCCAAACAGATAAACTTTTTTTTGTACCATAAAAATAGACTACAAATTTAATAGTTAAAACTTCTTTCTAAGGCTGATTGAAAATACTAAAATAATGAAGTTCAAACTTCAGTGACGTTGCTGCAAGAGTTCTGCTAAAAACACAGTCTCCTTCTTAAGTCATATATGCAGAAAGTATCAGCATTCTTACGCTTTGTTTTGATGTTGTCCAAATTCGTTTTTCACATAGAGCAAAGTACCAACATTACACGTAACTTTATTAGAATTGTGAGTAAGTTGGGCGCCGCACCTCCCTTATAAAAATGTGACAGTGCCAAAACAGTGTGCCTCTTCACGACGCCAATGTAAAAGATGTGAATATTTTTCATTGCGCTTGCCCTGTGCTGACATAGCACGACCACATTTGCGCGCTTACACATCATTTACAGAGAAGCGCGCAGATACGCGGCCAAGTTTTAACTTTCACCCAAAGCAAAACTCGCCCAAACGCATGACCACTGGGACTCTGCCCAAGGTTGCTTCGCCTGTGGCGGTTCCCGGTAATTTTTTTTACACGCAAGCGTATTCGGCTGCTTAGCGCCACGACCGTATTGCGGCGCTTGGCGCTAGGTATACATGTGTGTCACCCAACGCCCAGATTCGCCCGCGCGGCTTAGTTCCGTGCTGCAGCATACGATCGTTTCACCGGTTACAGATAAATATATAATCCAGAGTGCGCAGACATCGACAGCCCAACTAGAGCTGTGCACGGCAAGATCACGGCAGTAGTACTTCGGTGAAGAGCCCAGGGCACGTCGATTCGACACCATGTCGTTTACTTGTCGAGATGCGTTCAATGCGCTGCAGTATGATTGAAAGTCGTACTTCGCATTTAATCCGACGGTAAATTTGGGTGAATGAAATCAAAAGAGGCAGTTGTGTCGACAGTTTCATTGTTTCGGTGCCCTAGCTAAAAGTTTTCCTAGACCTGGACAAGTTTCCCTGTTTCCCTAAACAATGTTTAAAATCTCTACATCTAAGGAAATCTCGCCATAGTTGGCAGCACTGCTGCCTGCGTTTCAGAACTATACAGCCGCAGGCTTATCTCGAAGATGCCGACTTTGAGCTGCATTCCAAGCTCGCGCTGCAGAGAAGTCCAAAGCATGCGACGCGTCGCTATCGGTACACCGACACAACTGCCACGAAAGCGGAACGTATCCTGACTGAATCGGAACATTTCGGGAAGTTTTGTTACGGTTCGTTTTATCTTACATTGTTTTTGCCCTAAAATTTAACTGGCGTATTAGGTAGAGCATCTGGATAAATGGGCTTTATGCTGCTCCATTTCACTTTTGCAATGAAGTTAATGCACTACGAGTGATGAAATCACTCTTGTTATTGGTTTCCCGTGCCCTCGATATTACCGGCACATACCACTGGGCGGTGAGGATTATGAGAAATGACTAGACTCCGAAGGAACGAAACTTTGCCAAATACAGCACCTGATCATTCTTGCTGAGGGCTTCTAGCTGTGACACCTCGGCGACAGCGCCGCAGAATTTATCTAAGAGCCCCAGTAACGCCGTCCAATGTAAACCCGACGTATCTGACCAGCTCGGCGCACACCCAACCGTAAAGCCCTAAGCAGTTTAGCTTGGCGTAGCCTGGTTTAGGCAGTACGTATACAACATTTGCTGACGTGGGTGTCGGAAGAGCTCGAGAGATAAGGTGAGGTAAGAGGAGGGGCGGGTGCTTGCACAGAAATTTTAAAGCAAATAGCTTTCTTTGACCCTTTTGCCCATCTTCGTGATTGGCTGGTAGTAGTCGATCAGTGGTTAATAGTCGATGTCTAGCGGTCGGACTTTCACCGAATTTACAAAAGCGCCAAGCAAAGGGCGAATGCTCTCGCGCAATGACGGTGCGAAAGGCCAACAGTAAATATATCAGATTAAAAAAAAATGCTTCAGTGTCAGTTTTGTTCTCACAAACTTACGATTACTAGATATGAAATTTGCAACGGTAAAAATAAATATTCCGTCAAATTTTACTAGATTTCAGCGCTATTGCGGAGGTTGTGAAAACAGTGAATTGGCGCAAATGAGAAAGTAGAATTTTCGCTTCATTGTAGGCATGCCTTCGTAACATTAAGTCTAGAAATTTAGATGTCGTGATGAGCCGCCATTATCTTTTCCCACTCCGGCGACTGCAGTCTCCGGTCCTCCGCTAAAGATGAACCGATTAATGACTCTGTTCTCTACTAAAATAAATAGTAAAACAAGCGCTAGCTATATGGCATCTCAGCAACAACTATATTTCTTCGCGCGCATCGTTCCTCTAATAAAGCGAACAGCCTTTCTAGAAGCGCTCGGCTGTTCGCTTGCGTGGACAATCAGCTTCGCTTATACCTTCACGTTTTTTATTTTTTATTTCCCGCCACAGCGGCTGTAGGCCAGGCGCTTCGCGGCAAGGAGGTATTTGCCTCCGCTGCCCCGCCCGACATTCCACATTTAACGCCGCTGTTATCTTCCTACAGAACTGCCCCTATCCGAACCAGTGGTGTGCATAGATTATTCGTAAGACAAAGGCTAATTAATCTCATATCCAGGCTCTATGCGAAATATCAGACTGCAGCGCCCGAGTGCCTGCCACAGGAACATCCTGCAAAAGAGGAATGAGCAAGTCTCAGTTATGGTCCTGGCCTGCTATAGGCCAGGACCATAACTGAGACAATTGGCTAGGCACTCCGACAAGATCAATTCATGCATTTACACTTCTGTTCTTATGTATTTCTCTTTCGTTGCTAAGTTTATCTTTCCTATTATGATAAGTAGTGGTCTTACAAAAAGTTATTTGAAAGGTACGACAAATAAGCCGCTTTGAAGACGCAGCATTGATCAGAATACTTTGATTGCGAGCAGAAGAAATGAAATAAAGGAAGAAAAAGTATCGGCCAACACAAATGTGTGTTTCCCGGAGTTTATGAATTTGTTCCGTGGCATTGGAGTTGTACAACCAATCAATCAGGGTGGCCTGATGAGAACAGTGCGCATGAAGGCGAGCAAAAACAAAGTTAGTTCCGCTGTCAAGTTGGCGGTACTTTCTGGGCGATGTCAAAGTAACGAATTTCGGAATGTTGTTTCATACCTGATAGCGGGTACTGAAGATGCGGTGCAGTTGTGAATACCTTTGGTCAGAAAGGTAGAGCTCAAGAGCTGCAGGCCTGCCGACAGCAGAACATAACGGTAAAGCTGGCGGACAACAAACAATACCGCTAATTGTTTTACAGGCTTGTATTTTTTTAATGTTTCACATGGCCACCAAACAACACTGGAAGGTTCCAGTGGACGAAACATTGTGTTCTTACGTGCTTATTTTTTTACCATTGCGTATTCGCGTTAGTCTTCTGCGTAAGTGTCTAAGTTTTTCTAATGATTTCGCGTTTGGTATAAATTCAGATCTTCAGTTTCCATCAGATGTTCAGTTTCCAGCAATATTTCTCTCTCTCTCTTTCTCTCTCTCTCTCTCGAATCAGATTTACATTAAATTACCTTGCTATCAAGCTAAATCTGAAGTTAGATCAGAAAATAGTAGCGTTGCCGTCTGTTATTTCTGCGACAGTTTCAAGGTAGGGAGATTGTCATCGGATTTCTGGATCGTGAAATCGCGAAGGTAATGCAACTCAGCTGCTTCATTGGTAGAGCGACCGATAACAGATTCTGTACGAAGGCAAGAGGCAGGCAGAAGCAGGAAACAAAAATTCTAGAACTAAAAAAAATAAACATAGTAGTCAAAGCTAGGTCGGCTTGACCAGGCGAGCTGTTTTGCGTTTTGTTTAGGTGAGTCAGATGCAAGAAATATGGGGCACTGAGGTTAGGGTGTGAGGGAAAAAAACATAACGCCGTACGAACGCCAATAATGACAATCAGCTGCAAAAATAAGCTGAATTTAATACAGTTTTTATATGTAGGAAGTATGACAGCAGGTAAGGTAAAATCTTAAAAAGGCGAGATAAAAAATTTGTTAGCGTAAATTGTCACGAAAGAAAATGATGAAAGGAAGCATGATTTTTACAATCACTGTAGCATAGACGGGAGCAGTTGTTTTACTGAGGCAATTGAAAAAATCTATTTTTGTTATAAGCCACTTTTTTAATGTTCACTTGGCAGCAGTTTGTCAAAGATTACTGCTGAAGTTGAAGTTGAAGTTGAATATTTCATCATTTTGAACTGCGCTGAGTGAAATTAGTCACTGGCAAGTAACAAAAATGGACACATCAAATAGGACGAGAAAGCGCAATCAATGAATCAACACGAATGAGCGCCAACTATCGCAGTTCCTCACTTTACTTAGGATTTATTCACTTTCGGTACCTGTACACCGGTGGGTTCATATATACAGTATATAACACGCAGAAAGAGTTCCCACACTAAAACACGGTAGACGGACCTCTCACAGCAGGAGGAGGAAAGAAATTACGGAAAATGACATTACTGTAAAACAGAAAATAGGAAAATTACAAATAACGCTTGTTCTCTCAAGGGTTCAGGCTCTAAATTCAGTCTGAATTCGTTCGCAAACTTCTGTGAATGATGGCTGAAATATATTTGACTACGACAGTAGTTTAACGGTGTGTTGTGTTTTGCAGTTTATCGTGCACACATGTCAAAGTCTCGATGGACAACGTTACTTTAGCCGCTGATGAAGGAAAATAAATGCACAACGTGTTGATGCCATTAGATTTCTAGAACAGGCACGCAGGTGACTGAGCCGCAAGGGCTTTTTTTTTATTTATTTAAGTGCATGAAACAACGCAGCCATGTATACAGCGTCAAATGCACGTCTGTTCAAGCACATACACGTATGCTTAACACAACGTATACACAACGTACTGTGGCTGCGGTGTAGTTCCATGAAAATATAAGTTCGTGAACCGCGTGGTTATTGCGTGTCGCTTCCAGACGCACTCTCGTCAACCACGAGACTCGATTCCCGTTTGTAGTGTTGTGGCTCTGCGTGTGACATAACGTATGGTGATGTGCCTTCCTTTTTCCTTTTTTTTTTCTTCTTTGTTCTTCCTACTTTTTATGCTTTCTCTCCATTTCAATAAGGTAGGTGCTATGTTAGGAAACGATTGTTAGCCCGCTTTTCTTTCTGTCTATGTGGGATGCATATTTGTGTTTCCATAATTAAAAATAATTATACATACATACCTTTACAAACATTGCTTTCTTTCTTGTTTTATTTCGCCTTTCATCGCCAAAAATGAAGAGGCGCAACCTCGCCGAATTTTCGGTGCTTTTAGCTCGTCATATGACATGGAAAACCACAGAATCCATTGAAGTAGAATGATGGGAAGTCGTTTTTCAATGAGTGGCGCAACACAGAACGAGAGAAGGCTAGAGGTGAGAAAAAGAAAGACAGGAACATTTACCAGACAATATCTCCGTTTGGCGATCCTGTACTGTACTCTACTGCGAAATGGTTAAAGGAGTAGAAAAAAATACAGCGAAAAAACGTTTTGTGACAATATTTGTCTGTGTGCGACACTGCAACACAATGTTTGAGACAGTGTGACAATGTGACAGACTGTGTGTGGCAGGGCTTCACTAATGTGAAGTTCGCGCGACACTAATGTATCAATGGGAATAACTGCGAATTACGCTCAACAGCGATCCACACGTTTTGATTGATTGATTGATTGATTGATTGATTGATTGATTGATTGATTGATTGATTGATTGATTGATTGATTGATTGAGTGAGTGAGTGAGTGAGTGAGTGAGTGAGTGAGTGAGTGAGTGAGTGAGTGAGTGAGTGAGTGAGTGAGTGAGTGAGTGAGTGAGTGAGTGAGTGAGTGAGTGAGTGAGTGAGTGATGGATTTTAACGTCCTAAGCCAACAATGAGCCGATGAAAGACGCCAGAATGAAGAGTTCCAGATTTATTTTGAGGCCCTGGTGTTCTTTAACGTACGCCCAAAGTGTTTTGTTTCATGCGCGGATAAAGGGGGGATGTCCAGGTGACCTAATTCTCCTCCCCCGCCCTTAAAATTTGCGTGCGCAATGCCAGCTATCGCACATGACGAACTTATGAAGTCATTCTTCCCAGTTGTTATTGTTCTTTTCCTCTGGAAATACAAAGAAGGTTCAGTGTCTATTGAAGAGAACCCACCAGCCCGTAAAAGAAAGCAAAACTCACCCTCATCATCTTCAATCGCCATCAAAAAGTCAGACCCGCCCACCTTCCGAAAAAAACTTGGATTCGTGCCTGCTTTTATTCCGGTTTGGCGAACCGACGTAGCGGCTCGGCAGCGTTCGATGGCTCGCGAACGTACGACCACCCTGTGGGACTTTATTGTTTTCACGAGCTATCGTCTGGACCCGCACTGTTCCCTAACTACAGCGACGTTCCATGACTGCGTTTCAATGACGCGAACAGGTCGTGCTGTGCTGCTTGTGGCTCGCTATTCCATTTACAGACTTGAAATACCTTCTAACTGCAACAACTGGTATACCCACATGTGACACATATGACTGTGACGAGGCCTTCGAATGTTTCTCTGTCCCTGACCATGCTTTTATGCGGAGAAGTCAGTGCTGTGTAAGTAGACTGACGGACAGTACAGTCGGCCCGTATTTGAACGGAAGGTCAGTGCTCACAAATGTCGTCCGCGCAGGTCTGTGAATGAAAGCTTTGGTTTCGATTTCTGGGCGCGTCAGGCCTGCTTGAGAGCATTCAACAAGGCTACGTGCTACGCGCCTAGATTGTGTACGTAGATCCATTGCCTTTCTTTCACTTCTATCCCTGTGTTCTTGAATACATCCTTCCTTTGTAGGTTAACCAACTGAAACTACCTGTAGTTTGTGTTCCTGCGTTTTCATACATCTTTCTTCCAATTCTGACTTCGTTTATTGTTTAGTATAAATATATAGTATGATGATAAGTACACGCTAATGGACACATTTTAGGTGGTAGTTCTTTATAAAATAAATAATGTGTGGAAATGAGCAATAGGGACACAGACACTGTTGTTTTCCTTGAGATCTTCAGAAATTGCCTCTGGTAAGTAGCCCATCTTAAGCTTAATTACTTGAAACAGTGAACATGACTTGTACAAAAATCACAGTGCACGCTTTACTATTAAACGCAGTCGCCCTAATTGGCATTCTAATTAATTACTTAATGAATAAATTGAACCCGGGCATTGCAGAAATCCTGGTCCATTCGGGAAAAAAATCCTGAGACTATACAACGCCACTGTTGGAGCATGGGACCAGTACATATGCCGCGAAGTACCTGTACGTTGGCATTACAATTGTTATTCCGAAAAGCACTTCTCTCGCACTTCGTTGCAAAACTATTTCGTTTCATTTGTTTTGGACAGACGTCTCAAAACTGGTAATAGTCTGACCCTTCCCTTTTAGGCAAGAATTCTTGGAGTTACTAACGTCCACATCTATATTTCAACGCGTGGGCTTAACTAAGTGATTGCTTAGAAGCGCTATTTTGATAGCAAGTTGCAGAATTGCGTTATCTGCTACAGGCGATTTTCCTTAACTTCCGTTCAGATACCAATAACAAACTGGTGCTGCATGTTTCGCTTATAGGCGTCGAGAGATAGAACGGGACACAGGCAGGGAGGAGGTTAACTAGACGCACGTTCTGTTTGCTAACCTGCACTGGGACGGAGGGGATATAGGGACGAAAGGAGATACGGGGAGGTAGAGAGAGCAATAATTGCACGCACGCATCAAGCTGCGACCAAATACTGCGACCAAATACGCCTCTTCAGCAGCGTAATATTTTTCCCATGCGCAGTCTGTTCTGCTAAACTGAGCAGAACAGACTGCGCATGGGAAAAATATTACGCTGCTGAAGAGGCGTATTTGGTCGCAGTAAAAAACGCTAAACGTTCCTTTTACCACATCGATTTGCCAAACATACTTACAGATAACCCGACTAAATTCTGGCAGCTTTTAAACCCCCAATCTTCGCGCGTTGTTACCCTGACTGACGATTCTGGACGTGTTATTTCAGACGTTGAGTGCGCTAACATATTTAATTCTGCCTTCGCATCTGTATTTACTAAAGAACAAAAACCACCACCCCTCATGACAGCCAGTGACCTCACAATTGCAATGCCAGCCATTACATTCTCAGAAACCGGCATATCCCTTCTTATAGATAAGCTAAAACTTTCTTCATCTACCGGCATTGATGAAATCAACACAAAAGTCTTAAAAAACACTCGCCACACGTCTACCAAGTTTTTATGCTTGCTATTTTCGCAGTTCATTTCTACAGGTATCATACCCCACGACTGGAAAGTGGGGAAGGTCGTCCCAGTCCACAAGTCGGGTAAAAAAGATTCACCACTTAACTACCGCCCCATATCACTTACCAGCATACCCTGCAAGCTCATGGAACACGTCATTTACTCTTTAACAATGCAGTTTCTGGACTCAAATAATTTCTTTCACTCATCACAGCATGGATTTCGTAAAGGTTACTCCTGTGAGACTCAACTAGCCATTTTCGTTCACGACCTGCATGCCAACCTTGACGCTAATCTCCAAACCGACGCAATCTTCCTCGACTTTGCTAAGGCATTTGACAAGGTACCCCATAACCGCCTATTTCTGAAACTTTCCAGCCTAAACTTGCATTGTGACATACTAGCATGGATAAAAGAATTCTTGACTCACCGCTCTCAATCAGTCATCATCAATAAACAAATGTCTAGCTTACTACCAGTTTCCTCAGGGGTACCCCAAGGATCCGTCCTTGGGCCTCTTTTGTTTTTAATTTATATTAACGACCTACCTCAGAAATTAGATTGCCATATTCGGATGTTTGCCGACGATTGCGTTATTTACAAAACAGTTACTGACACCTTTAACCAACAATCCCTACAAAATAACCTAAATCTGGTAGAAAACTGGTGCAACGACTGGCTAATGACACTTAATATAAACAAATGCAAATATATATCTTTCCACCGTCACAGTAATCCTCTCCTGTTTCCCTACACTATCTCTAACGTTCCTATCGACCCTGTCCAATCATATAAATATCTCGGTGTTCATCTTAGCCATGATCTTACGTGGAATAGCCATATCGCGAATATTATCTCATCTGCTAACAAAACGCTTGGCTTCCTAAAGCGTCATCTCCACTCTGCCCCCCTGCATGTTAAGCTACTCGCATACAAATCACTAGTTCGATCAAAATTAGAATACGCATCGCCCATCTGGTCCCCGAAACAAGTATACCTTGCTAATTCACTTGAATCAGTTCAAAACAGGGCAACTAGATTCATTCATTCCTCGTACTCTTTTGATATCAGCATATCATCTCTGAAATCGCAGTCCAACCTACCTACTCTTGCACTTCGTCGCCACATTTCTAGTTTGAGCTTATTTCATAAATTCTTTTATTCCGAGCTATCACAGGAACCCTACATCTGCCCTCCCCCACCACGTTTCTCTCTTCGCACCGGACATCAGCAGCAGGTGTCTCGACCACGAGCACACACATCAACTTTTGCTTCGTCATTCTTCCCCCGGACTGCTTGCGACTGGAACGACCTTCCCCAAGAACTTGCTGCCATCACATGCCCATCTATGTTCCTTAACCAAATTACGCGTGCGCTTGCATCACAATAATCATTTTTGTTTGTATAACTCGTTCAACATTTTTCTGTTTACTTTGTTAACCTATGTGTGTCCCACCCCTTATGTAATACCCTCACATGAGGGTCTTTAAGGAAATAAAGTGAAAGCAAGTCTATTAAATGGTCTCAGAGACCTGTGGACTTGAGGTACTGCAGTAATGCTCTCGTTCCTGTCGGCGCCAGTGCTTTGTCTCCAAACACGGCCGCAAGGACCTCTGGCTTATGTAATAATGGACACCAACCACAGATAAAAGAAAAAATAATCAGCATTTCTACTCGGTGAAAAAGGACGAGCAGCGAAGCTGTGGTGTGTTTTAGCTCAATCGACGCATCTATGTAGATATAGGCATCTTCATCAGCAGCATCATCAGCATCATCATCGTCGTCGTCGTCGTCGTCGTCGTCGTCCTCGTCGTCGTCGTCGTCGTCGTCGTCGTTGTTGTTGTTGTTGTTGTTGTTGTTGTTGTTGTTGTTGTTGTTGTTGTTGTTGTTGTTGTTGTTGTTGTTGAAGGACACGGACAACGAATGCACCTTTTGAATGTGGAGTGATTTATTCTTATTCTTTTATCAAGTATTAACGTGTGCAAGTACCGCCGCATGGCAGACGGAAATTCCACAATATTTATAATTTCCCTGTGAACTACGTAATCAGTGAAGTAGATGAAACGAGGCGTAATGTTAGAGTTGTCTTAGCGGCTAATTGTCACATAATTTGTTTCGGCATAGTTTTGATAAGACAAGAGTTACAAGCGTTTTCTATAACCGTACTCCTTCCGTAGACGGCCATGTATTGACAGCAGACGGGCATTGTGTAACGTTTAAAACTTCACCGGGAACTAACCAATTATGTCAAGTAAATGAAACTCGGCGTAAAAATAGATTAGTCCTAGCTGCAAATTTCAGTATAATCTTTTTCTAAGATACCTGCATTAGACTGACAGCTACAGAGCGTTCGCGAGAAACGGGAGACGAGCATTATTTCGTGTCGACGCGACGTGCGTAGACGGACAGACATCGACCACCGCCGGAAGGCATAGCTATATACAGCTTGGCTGTAAAAAATACGTACTTTCCGGCTCCCGTACCGGCGCCAAGTTCACAATGGTTCACACCGTTGTTAACAAGGCTCGCGCATGGGAGCCGAAACGTATCTTGTTTCTTTTCAACTTTTATTTTCGTGGTCAGTGTCCATTAATGTACAAGCCATGGTAACCCCCGACCAGGCGGGTCTTCGTCAAACCATACATTTCATGTCAAGCGTTAATTTTGGATAAATTGCAACTATTCGCTAGTGACTTTGCAGTGCGCGCCTGAAATGAGTTGTGCCGAGTAAGTCAGGCACAACAAAAGCACTACATGGAATGACAGCCGTGACCCCATACCGCATATTCGGCCTCTGATAATCACACGACAAAAACAAAAACCAGGGTCATTTTAAGGAATCTAGCGCACCTGTTCCCGGAGCTTCAGACGCGTCGAGAGCGAGTCGTTGTAAGTGCTGTTCAGATTGTGGTGTCGGAAAAAGCCGCGGGATGCTATTGTTTCTGCTTATAGCCTTGGCGCGAGCAACTTGAACAATTACATTCTCTGTTCCGCCTGTCAGAGAGCGAAACAGCGGGGAAAGTGCACCACCGGATATATTGATTGGGCGAGTGATTGAGAGACGTTTCCCTCCGCACCCTTACAGGCTCGCGCGAAGGGAATGCACGCAGACAGAGCGAACGACGGTTTCAGACAAGAACGACGTGTTTTCATGCTCCGCAAACGCGACGCTTGTTTTGGTCCCCGCCGCGAGGCGCTCCGTGACGATTCACCTTGGGACCGTCGCTCCGACAAGCGCGGCTGCCATGCGCAGCCGAGAGACGTTGGCACTCTGCACGTGTGGCAGCGCGATGCGAGCTAGCGAGGGCGTCAGACAAGTCTTAGTTTGTTCCAGAAAAGCTCTGCGAAATTACATTCGGGGTAAAAACCAATAAGAATAATTGACCATATTGATGTAATCGTGCTCCCAGAGGCAGCCAGCAGCGTGGCAGGAGGAGAGTTGTTTTGACGTGCAACGTCTTTCAGTTCGGCCAGCGCAGGGGGTCGTTTGCTAAAACCGCATGTAATGAGAACGTATTATGATATTATCGCTTATGTCATTGCAAACGTGTAATCACCGCGCCTTACTTTGGTATCGTTGTCGAGAGGAAAGAAGCAATTACTCGATCATGCATGTGTCCCGTGCGCTGAGGGCGCCGTTATCGCGCCACGCATGACGCAATCAGAGCCTAATGTAGCTTCTCGCTGGGTGTTCGATGAGCCGTAGCTCGGCAGTACGTTTGTAGATCGGAGCGAAAGTGGTCGCATGCGACAGAGCTCGCTCTGCCACAGAAGGTACATTCCACCAAACACCTTCCTGTGCTCATCAGGTGTTATAAAGCTTAGAAGTGTGCAGTTTGTTGCAGGGATATGACGGTGGCGCGATACGGCACTCCCGCGTTCTACACGTAGGGTACAGAAAGGGGGTGAAGAGACTCGGGCAGCAGGACAGAGGGATGCTAATTCGCGTCTCCGCACTTTTGACCATGGCGGGCCCACTGCGAATAGGGAACTAGCATGCTTGCAAGATTATACTGTAGGACTGACCCCCCCCCCCCCCCCAATCTTCTAGCTGTATCATAAGTTGAGCATGTATGTAAGCTTCGTGATGCGTGAATAAATGTCACTTGTGTATTTGGTTACGCCATTTCTGCCCCCTAGTGTCCGTACGTCCTCAGCAGCACACTGATGACGTTTCACGTGTATACCCCATTGCGGCTGCGTCTCCTATATAGCCTGCCAATTTTTTTAGTAAGGCCCTTTCGAACTTGGCCCTTTCGAATAGTGTAAATCACGACAGTCTAGAGTGGTCAAATTACCGATTCAGTCGCCCTCTTTTGCGAAGGAAAGTACAGTTCAACGCCGCAAGAAGGCTGCACATAGTCATGTCGCTGGGGCTGAATTCACCATTTATCTTGTTTGTATGTTTGTATCACGAAATGACATAACAACGGACAATAATTAGGGCGCACAATTCGCCCTTTTTCTTTGCTTCCTCCCTTTATCCCGATGCAGAGTAGTCATCTCACGACCTCTCTGCGAATAGGAAAAGAGAATGGTTGCAAGATTAGACTGTAGGACCCCCACTAGCTGTATCATAAGTTCAGCATGTATGTAAGCCTCGTGGTGCGTGAATGTCACTTGTGTATTTGGTTACGCCATTTCGGCCCCCTAGTGACCTCTCTGCCCCACTCTCGATAATCTTAATCACTCCCGTGGTTTGCAGTTGGCCAGTTCAATGGTCAGAAATAAACTGCGATTCGTGACGTCAAGATGGTGTGATGGCGCAGACTTAAGTTTGTAAGTGAGGAAAAAAAAAAAAGCCATGCCCATTGTGTCACGTGCGCGAAAAAGCTTGCGGCAGTAATTAGCCCATTGCTCACAATTCCGAGTTTCTTCGAAAGAAAAAAAATAGAAAAAGAAGGGCCCGTATTCACAAAAAGGTCTTACTCTAGAATTGTTCGAATGTCCAAACTGCAGCTAATCGTAATGCAGGACATGCTATTAGTGAAGGCGGCCGCCCAATTAGAAAGATCACTTGCGAACGAACAGCTTTGTGAATTCAGTCCCTGAAGACTATGAAGCAAGCTTTTAATGCGTAAGCATTCTTGGGTGAGCTCTCCAGCGCTGCCACGTGAAAAGTGTTATGCCTTGTATCTGCACAAAAATGGGAAATATGCAAAGACATTAAATCGTTATGATAGTGTTAATGTAGATAAGTGGTAGCTTTTAAGCGTTAAGGAACAATTAAAACCAAAAATATAAAATAAGGAGAGTAACCATATAGATACATAGGGCTCCTTAGAAAATGCATAAGGAATCTTATAGCAGGGGTTGGCCAACTGAAACTGAAATTTGCGGGTGGGTCATCTTGATATTTGGAGGTGGGGCAACTGAAGTTTGGGTGTGGACCAACTTGACATTTGGGGGTGGGCCAACTTGAATTGGGACGTGGGCCAAGTTAATATTTTGGGGCGGGCCAACGAGAAATTTGAACGTGGGCCCACTTAAATTAGGGAATGGGCCAAATTGAAATTTGAGGGTGGCCCAACTTAAATTTGGGAGTGGGCCAACTTGAAATGGGGGGACGGGCCAAGTTGAATTAGTGGGTGGGCCAACTTGAAATTTTGCGGTGGCCCAATGGCCAGTTGAACGCCGCTGAGGGCCCTTCAAGTTATTAACACCTAGCGGGTAACCGAACGCATTGAGAAGCTTGGCGCGTTTGCATTGGGCCTTGTAAGGGACAGTCACGACGCAGGCGAGAGCTTGCGTGGACAAGGAACGCGCGCATAACACAGGCTTTCGAGAGCGACAGCGAGGGTGACGTGACATCGCGGCAACGCACTCTCCCCTCACGCTTTGCTGTGGCAGCTGTGGTTCCCTTTCTGCCGCTCTGCTCCGTCGAGGCGCGATCGTTCCCGGCATTCCGACTCAATTGGCACGATTGCATGGAAGGGGCCGGATGCGGCGAGAAAATCTGACGATTGTCTGCTAAACCCTAAGCATTCTTTGCCATAGGAAAGGGGATGCGTAGACGCGCATAAGTTGAAAAAGCAAGTAAGTAAAACTAAGCAAAACGCATTCGCAGCCGAGGCAAGGAATGCTTTCGCATTAGACGACAATTCTCAGAATTTCTCTAGCTTTTTCTGTTTGCGGAAGACTAACATTCAAAACGGCTTATGTAAAAGGAATAGACAAGGAATCTGGGGCCAAACTGACAAAGATTTTTGTTCGTTAGTGCTCTTTGCCATTGGCCCATCATATTAGCTATATTAATATGTCCTGTATCTGGACCCGTTGGAACTCGCTCTGATGGACAATTATAGTGCAGGCGCTTTTACAGCGGAGCTGTATACCTCTACCCTCCCCATAGATTTTCAATGTCCGTGCCACAAAACTCACGTGCCCTCTAAGAGGAGGTAATGCAAACCAGTAAAGCATGTACTGACACCTGGCGAAGCAAGAAGAACGCCAAGAAACCACCCAGTAAAATAGAGTTTCATACAATCATTACTAGAAGGAATGCTAGCGCTAATGTTGCAAGCTGCAATCGGGGTGGTTCAGCTACCATAGGAATCACGGGAAGTACATGGATTTGCCTAAACTTCTTCCTTCTGGCTTCAATCGGGTTCGTGACTGTGTAAACGCGTCACTTTCAACAAGTTACTGTGTAATAAAATAATTAAATAAACAGTATTAAAACTGTCCGACGGCAAGATTCGAACTGGAGTTCTAGAACGGAAGCCTGATATTTAAACCATTACGCCACAGACGCTTCCTTGTTTCTTTATTGCAATGGAAATAAATGACACGTAATCACAAGTACATATTTTACAATTGTTTCATATGTAACAAAGATTCCATACGGCGTACCCAATCGGGTACACACTTTTGCGCATTTTCTTTTCCCAGCAATGAAATCAGAGACTCGCGAAAGTACCCTCTAGTAGAAGGACGAGCATCAACGTCTGCATGGCGAACAGCCATGCGTGATGTCCATATACTATGTAGAGCCGATAACGTAGTAATATAGGGAAAACCGTCCTCGTTATCAACCATTAGGAACTTATTTCCTGTGCATGCAAAGGGAAATACTTCTTTAATGTCATTTGCAGGACATATCAGAAAAAGAGGATTCAGATCTGTATTCATCATCTTCTGAAACCAGCTGGGGCGAGTTTCTCCTACCAAACGGCAGCCAATTATACTCATAAATGCCAAATATATTCACAAAGGCGGTGTATTGCTAGGTCTCTTCTTAAAACGGCATTTGCCAGAAGCCTTTGCACAGATCTATCCTGGAGAACCAGGTACCAGATGCGTCTCGTTGTTGATCGCTCTGTAGTCAGTGCGCAGCCTGACGCTACAGTCTTTTGGGGGGGGGGGGGGGGGGGGCGATGGTGATTGGCAATGCAAATGGCGATACATGATGATATCAGCATCTAGCATATCTTGGAGCTTCTCGTTTAGCCAAGCCTTCTTTCCTCTCTATAGGTTGTATGGCTTTTTCGGGACTATAGTGGTGTCATGTAATGTAAAGAGGACTTAAAGCTTGGTGGTACCAGGAGGATAGCATCCCAAGCCAAAAAATTCCGGGTAGAGTTTCTGAATACTGTCTCCATTTTTCGGCCTGCGAATCCGGTTCGCAGCTGTCATAGGTTTGGGATTATCTTCATCGGGGCTTACAGACACAATGCGATCCCAATGAATGTTTAGCCTCAACGATTTCATGTTCGGGCGAGAAAGAAGAAAGTCGTATTCGACACCTTCTATCACCAAGTCCAGAACTTCCGCTTACTGCGTTTGATATTTTAGCCTTACGCTTATGCATTCCCAGTGCTTCTTTTCACGACCGTCATAACCTCGTACAAGGACTGATCTGCCTGTGAATGTGTCTTCTGCATTTGCTCTGCTTCTCTTGAGTATTGATATTGGAAGCTCCACTGTCGACAAGAGCTTGCAGGTTGTGTCCGCTCACTTCAAGTTCTATGTGAAGCAAACTTGAAGAAATCAATAAGACGGTTTTGTTTCGTTTCGGTTGAACACACTGAGGCTTTGGTGATAATTGTTTCTATTTGAACAGCGTCGGTGACTGCAAGGCGACACCGGGTACTGAGTCGGTCGCACGAAGTCTAATACTTGCACTATCTTAAGTTGTGGCGACCTTACATCCGAGTTGCTGGGCTGAGTCTCTGACTGTCCGTGAAGATCTAGCCGCGTCCTGGAGCTCCGCTCAGACCAGTAGTCAGGGAATACTTGTAGCAGCTGTAGTAATGCCTCAAGAGTTTCCGGCACTTTTATTTGTGCAAATCTCTTGGGAGACCATGAGTTATAAGAGTAATCTTGATGGAAAATCTGATTCAGCAAGTCGAAGCAGTCGCTGCTTCTCAAGAAAGTAGTGAAGCGGGGAACCAGACCTAAAACGGTAAAGGAGTGCCTGGTCCCATCGCTCTACGTTTTTTTCTTCGAAATGTTGACGAAACGCTCTCTTTCCACGTGCACCAAGGTTCGCAAACATCCTCTAAGAAGCGCAACTCATGCCACTTTCTCGCTACACCACTGAGAAATCGTCACATGTTTAAGAACCGGTCTTGGTCAGACAGCCACCCGTTGTATTTTGCTGCGGCCTCATAAAATGTGATCCATCCTTCTGAGTTATCACAGGACCCGTCAAAAGTTTCTTGCCATAAAATTTCAACTGGATGGTTTCTCTTGGGGCGTAAAGCAGACAGGAGAGCTTCCGCCACGGCATTCTGTTGCGAAAATTGTTGATGCATCGCTATAGCCTGAAGAATTGTTGATCTCTCGTCATATGACGCTGCACGACTGAATGGTCGCTCGAGTACCAGCTGGTTAAACAGGGCTACTAGGATATTCACCTTCGCCGAACCTCGTTTAACAAGCTCTTTGGGCGACACAGAAGTTCGATCCAGAACAAGACCCAGGAGCTTACCCGTTGTTGTGTCCATGGGGAGGTCGACCGGAGAAGCGTCCTGGATTTGGTAGCCTTTGAATATCACTCTGTCGTCGTGCCTTTCAAAAAAAAAAAAAGTCACGCATATCTTCGTCCACTTGTCGGCTGCGCCAAAATAGGTAATACGCCGGCACATATCAAATAGATCAAATCAAGCGTCATGTCGCCATTTCTAACTTCTTTATTCTTCTTCTCAATGTCCCCCGGGCCCCCGATGTTATCCGGCTTCTTCTTTTTCGTCACACTTCAAGCGTGCGCCGGGTTATTCCATACTGCGCCCATTATAATGAAGCCGTCGCGGTGGGTAAGTGAACCTGCCACCTTGTGCTGCGAAGAGCGTCATTGCCAATGGGTTACAGCGGCATTTGTTTACAAACATTTAACTGGCCTTGTGAGTTGCTGAATATCGTTACGGGCCATCAGCTGACGCACGTCAGGAGTACGTGTGCATTCTTTCGCTTTACAGCCCTGCCGCGCTGCGGAAACTACAGCACGCAGCAGCTGTTCAGTGATTTCATTCTCAGAGCTTTTCCGACATTTGAGCTCCCCGTCATCTACCGTAACGCTGGCTTCCAAGATGGCTACTTATCGGTGCTAGTCAGCGTATGCGCGCCAGCTTAATGTGAGCAGTCTTTACGCGAAGTAACTGCTTCGCTAGTTCGGTTATATTTCGCCAGGTGTAGCTTGCACGGTGATGCACCGTTTTAGTGAAGCCGTGCGCGCAACGACACACGAAAGAAAAAGTCATAAAAAGGGAACCGATAGGCGAGAAAATAGAAAAAAATAAAACAAATACGAAAAGAAATGCGCTTGCAGGAAACGAGTTTTTTTCTTCGTCCCGTCGTTCGCTCCGAAACGTTCCCACCGAACGCGGAACGCTCTTTCTCAGGTAGGCCTCCTCTGCTCGCCCCCTCCTCCTCTCCCGCGCCGTTATAGCGCGCGCCGCAACAGCCCACACACACATAGACATCGCCGCCAGCGAGGTATATCTCGCTCGCCCGTTTGTGGACACCCCTCCTCACCGGACTGGTCGAGTTTCCACAGCGCGCCAGCGTCCCACGGCTGCGAAGAACGTGTACGCAGAGTGCCACTTGCCATGTTCTCGGTCATCGCGTTCGTCGTCGCCGTCGTCTGCTGCTGCTCCGTTCAGCGGTGCGCAGCAGACGACGACCGGGCGACGCCAGCCGTGCCGTCGTCGACGCCGAACCCCGGCAGTGCCACGGAGGATCTCAAGGCGGCGTCCAACGAGTCGCTGGTGGAGGCACCGCCTCCTCCAACGACGCAGCAGTTGGATCCGGACTACGGGGAAGGCGAAGACGACGCCGAAGATGACGAGGAGTCGCCGGCGAACGACACACAGGTGACGGCATCCTCCGCTCAGTCGGTCGGTGGGGGGCGCTGGGTTGATGGTCTGTCGCTGTACAATGCGACCTCCAGTAAAATTATGTGCACGTTTCCACAGTGTCTCACAACGGATCCGATGCTTCACCATCGTGTGGTATTTCTTCAACTTTGTTAATTATAGTCGCCACAAACACACGTACAGCGGCTCCGGCTGGCGATTATGAAAGCGAATCTAACTCCGTAGCGTTTGATTGTTAAAAGCCATAGACTCAGAGTATGACTATTTCATCTTCTCTGGACGTATTTATAATTTCTTCAAATAAAGAAACATTCAGGTAAAAATTTCAACGACAGCTGGAGAGACGGCGGGGTCCGCAAAGAAATGCATCGAAGTTCCAGTGTCATTCGAATACGGCACGAACGTATCACACTGCATTATCTGTGTCCGTTGTCCGGTGTCCGGTGTCCGGGCACCCTTTTGCGCTGTTCACCACATTCCTGTTCACCGCACGCCACGCTGTTGACCCGTTCACCGTTCCAGTTCACCGCATTCCTACGTTTCATAGTGTTCGTTCGAAAAAGAGCACGTTCATCAACTTTTCCATCCATAATGGCAAACCTTTCGTCAACCCATTGTAATATCAATGATGAGTGCTTAGTGAACTTACCAAGTTTTATACATGTTTTATCAGTGTAAGGTGTCATGCACATACGGTCATTATCTCTACGTATTTTTTTTCTTAGTTTATTAAATGTGCGTGCAGGAGAAGTTGGCATAAAGGATGATGATGCCCGATACTCTTTCGCTCTTAGGCAAACAATACTTATAGAAAATTGGCCGAGTAAAACAAACAAACGAGTAGAAATGTCGGAGACAGTGCATAACAAAAATAAAATGGCTAAAACAGGCGTAAAAATGAGATATAATGCCAACATAAAAAAAGGCCCGAAAGCGCTCACTGCAGAGTTCACGTAAAGTTCAAACAGGTGCACGGGGCGTCACAACTCAGAATTTGCGCACCAAGTAATGTCATTTAAGAATATAGTTTTATTCAGTGTATAAAGGAGCTTCTTCCGGGAAACTTATCCATTGAAATATTTAGATGCAAGCGGAAGCAAATTTATATGCACGTCACGCGCTAACGGTAACGTACAGAAGGCATTGCACTGATACGATGCACAGACGCAGTTCGAACGATCGCTGCTTACTGGCTGGTTTATTGAAAGAATTCACAGTAGCGAAACAACACGCGCATGCGCGGCCACCGCTCAAAAATCTAAGACGCAAAGAATAAAAGTACAAGATATTTCAGGCAACCGCTTCCCCGCTTAGCAGTTTTCAGGTATCCCGCTGAACAACCACAAGGAGCGTGTCTTGTCGATGCGCAAAACGTACGCGACCAAACCTCACGGCGAAGGGACGCCGACGGCGACGGCAGAAAAGTGCCTGGAGTGTCCACATAATTGCTGTCGCAATAAAACTAGGCGCGAAATGCGCCTCGCGTTATTAACGCATGGCTAAGCCTCATTTCCCGACAGCTCGATTTAACCGATTAACGAAAGGCGAATATTTAAGAGATTAGGAAGAATCAAACAGAGGCACGTGATCCTATGCGATTGGAAACGATTGGCGCATTCGTCATGACTGAGCAGACCATTATAATTAAAAGTCGTGTACCCGTATCTGAAGGAGCTCCCTGTTGAGAGAAAATATTCCATTCAATATTATCTGTATAATTAGAGCACTGTAGGAGTCCTCGCCATAGCTTACTCACTATATTCTAATGTTGTAATTACTTCGTAATATTTAGTTCCTAATTCTGCTCATATCGATACATATTCCAGCTACAGCCGTTCGTTCACTTGTCATATGAAAAGTAAAGATTTGATTCCCAACAGAAATTTCTGCGCTTTGTATGCATCTGTTTTATGTGAACGTAAACCCTTGGGCACCATGAATGCAGCTGAAAAAAAAATACTTGTGTATATGTAAATTTTCGTATTAACATGTGCGCATTTACATACTTCATGCATAAACTACAACGCGTAATGCGGCTGGATTAAAAAAAAAGAACGGCTCTCGACTGATCCCCTCTCTTCTAGCTTCCTCTGCTGGAAGTATGTGGAGTCTAAGCTGGCAGTCATGTACTGTTCAACACTACACGGTACCGTTAGTCATGTTAACGTTGATGTTAAGGGCAATGCGCCAATAATTATCTCGCGAGTGTCAATTGCCTCTCTCTAGAAAAACGCAGCTAAACGCAGGTAATAAATTGTTTTCTACTGCATGGTTTGTCATAGCGCATATTATAGTTATGTAAATGTGCGCAGGCCTCCTTCGTGAAGAAGGTGCATTAGTTACCCGTGGAACTTATCATTAATAACTAACGGTCCGCAGTCTGTACGCTGGTATGTTCGTATTCCGGACGTTCTCAGCACTTTCTTACGACCTTAGTCCCTCCACAATCTTCATTCGCCCCTGGACAAGTTCACTTGTCCAGCACTGGGCGTTTTTACCTTACTGGAAGAAAAACAAACAAGCCATTGCGAGGAACTCATTTTCACAGCACGTGTCTGACTAATACGGAATATTGTCAGCACTGCAGACCCGCAGATTTTGACCAAAGCTGAGTCAATAAATTTAAAGACGCGGTCACCGGAGTTAGATGGAACGCAGTTTTAAACCTCTCAAGGCAAAGAATGTACATGCTGCAGGCGACAGTTTGCGCATTGTTAGATAAGAACACTGCGTATAAAGTTGTCGAGGCGTTTCCGAGGGTGAATCCGTCCACAATATATGCACCTCCTTTCTCAAGCCGTACGTTTTTGCATAACGAAACGATGCTTTTCTGGCCAGCCAGTACAAATATTTTCTTACGCACACAAACCCGCTGGTATAAGAACCGTGCCTGCGAAATCCCTTGAAATCGCACAACGATAAACGGTCGAGGGTTCGTGCTGTATTCTGGACAAACATCGTGGTCATGCATGTTCTCAATCCGATAGCGGAAACACAGCATGTCCATACGCGCGAATGAAATCTCACACGTCCACACATACGACAGTTGTGTTTTCTCGAGCAGCTTTATAAATAAGAACGAAGTAAAACATGCCGCGTTAGAATTTCAGATCAACTTGAATGCGCAGCTTCAGCATTGGTTGAACTCTTCTCTTAAGAACAGTTCTAGCGTAAGAAGTGCTCCCGAATTTGAGCCCCGTTTCCGCTAAACAACTTAGTGTGACTCAGCGCACGGCCCATGTAACTGCGCTAGCTTTTACGCACACCCTCCTTTCAACATCCCTCCAACTCTTTTCTTTTATTCACATATTTTTGCAAGATAACGTCGTTATACAGTCTGTCAACGTGAATGCAGTGACCGTGAGTCGCATGCAGGATGAGGAAAAAGCAGCTTTTGCTCTTAATGAGAGGGATTTTCGCGCATTGTTCCAGCCTTGGGGCGCTCCAGGGTCGCGTAATCGCTTTCATTTCTTTTTGTTTCTATTTTCCAGGACTGCTCGCGCTTTACAAGGCGTGAAACAGTGTCTGTAATCTGCTACGCGTTCAGCAGAAATGCAGATTCCCCCAAGGCGCAAACAAAAGGGGGGGGGGGAGAAATGTTGGGTTTAGACGCTCGTTGTACACGGCAGCTGTAGCCTTAAAGCACCACCGCGCTTGTTTCTATGCGCATGCACGCGCAACGTGCGGAAAATGCAATTCGCCGCATAATAGCCCGTTTGCGTTTTCATTGTATACACTGACCGTGAACACCTAAGAGTCGCTCATCCCTGCCGAGTGTAAAAACCTAATGAATAATTAAATCAGCATTCACACCATGGTTTGGGCAGCCAGTTGTTGCAGGCTCAGTGGCTACGGCAATTTGCATCTACACGTGACGTAGCGGGTGCGACCTCCAATCAAAGTGACCACATTCCTTTGACGCGCAGCGCTATAACGTTCTTCTGGCGAGCGTCGGGCGCGCGTTATAGAAGCTCAAGCTCACCCGCTGCGGCGTCTCTCATCAACTAAGTTGCCTTATGACGCGTGACCACTCCTATCAACACCCTGATGCACAAAACTGTGTGAATATTACCCCTACTGAAGAAAAGAGAACATGCCCCATATTTCCTGCATATATATTACTATATGATTGTACTGGATCCTGTATATAAATCCGTGTGTTCCCACTTGATCCCGTGTGATCATAAATGTTTCTGGTATATGGGGCATGTGGATCCATTTTAGTAGGTATTTATCGCACAGTTTTAAACAACTACGTCGAAATGGGTGGATAAGATATAGAAAATTACGGCTTTTACAGCCAATCTTACTAGTCGCCCCTTAGATGATGGCACGCTAGCAATCTCAAACCGCACAAGAAATGTGAAATATACAATCTCGGGCTGCGAAACAAGTAAGTAGTGTTATAGGAATAGGTTATTTAAAGACTCTAGAGGGACTTCTTATCGAAATAATTAAAGCACTTCTCAGTGTCCCTCGAGACAAGACACGGAGATGTCGGCTGATAGCTCGCTGACCTTCCTTATTAGAGACTTTTGTGCGCTGCGCCAAGGCATCCCTGTCCCGTACGCTATGTTTCTCTGTCGCAGACAGAGGACCGCGGGATAATTTATTGCCGCGGAGTCCCTGTAAGTACAAATTGCTGCTGTCAGACAAATCCGCAGTGTGATGGCGGGCCGAGGGCGTCCTGTCAAGGCAATGAATAGAGATACTTCGAAAAGGACGATTGCTTTAGTGAACAGCTATCAAGAGCGGAGGCCGCTCAGCCATGCGGGATGATGCTGCTGGCAGAACCTTAGCGAGTTGACAAATCGGCCAAATGGAACGACAGCTAACGACCTGGTTACAACCCGCTGGCACCTTCATCACAAGACAGTTCATTATGCATAATTCAGCTGGACAAGCGAATCGGCGGTTGGCTTCGTTCCCTTCCTCCACTCTTCACCGTCCGTATAACTGCCGGCGGAAAAGGGATGCGCCTGAGTTACTGCGATGTCCTGAAGGCCAGTGTAGCGGAACGCTGCGCTGCGAAGACGGTGGTCTCATTAAAGTGACTTACGGCAAAGTAGCGGGCCACGTGTACTGCGGTACAGACTCCGGGAAGCCGGTCTAGGAACGTGTCCCGATTACTCGCTTGTGGGGTGCCGCTGCATTTTGTAATTATTTGTAATCGTGGGTTCTTTGACGCGCAGTGCTATAACGTTCTTTTGGCAACTTTGCATTTGGTCGTAATGACCGTTGTAACCACGGTTGCGTGAACAATGGGAAGTTTAATTGTCTGTCCGTAGCGCACGTGCGGTGGATCAGAAATGTCGGGCCATTGCTGACGAACGAAAAACCGCGCACGTGCGAAAATGGGGACACAGGCTTCGGACGACACAACGCTTTCTTCAGGCAAATTGTGAGAACGCCTCTATCTAATGGGAACACCCTTCCTGACTTTATATATATATACGTCTTCCCTCTTTCAAACCCTTATGTCCGCAACTCGGTGCAGGATAGCAAACAGGGAACTCTTGTCTGGCTAACAACATTCCTACCCGACAATAATATTAGTAAAGCAAAATAAACTCGCTAAACTCGACATCTTCTTCATTGTTGAAAATACCACAAGAACAATTTATGGCCTGTTTTCATTTACTCGTACAACTTCGAAGTCGTAGAATGAACTACCACATCACATATGTTCAACAACATCGCTCTGCGTTTTCAAACGCAAGCTTAGTTCCCATATCACTAGCAATGAATAAATATTAACTGATAACATGTACAATCCTGCTCATGAACGTTCGCAGTTAATGACAAGACCTGCGTTTTGGCTATAAACAGACCTATAAGAAATTGTTTTTGTTGGCTTATTTTCTCTACGTTTTACCCAAGTATGTTACGCCCTAATTAAGTGAGTATTAGCTCTGCAAATTTTTTGTACCTTACTTGTGAATGTGTTGTAAATATGACTTCATATTGTATTCATAAACGGTTTGCCGAATTTCAAGTGATGTTTAGGGTTATTCCAAGGACCCCTCTCGCAACTCATACCTGAGTTCTGGGACCCCAACTTCATATAGTCCCGTATGTATATATAATAAAACAAGCAATAAACTTCTCAATTTTTCTTCTTTCCTCTATTCCCATCTCTCTCAGCACTCACGTTTATGACAAACATGCATTACGCATGCCAACACTATAGCAATGCTCTATTAAAGTTTGAATACCTCATCTGAGGAAGTGTACTTCTTGATCAGATAGTTTGTGGTCGAAATGTGGAGTTGATACACTGCGCTCCTAGTCTGCGAGTAAATTCGGCTGCGATTAAATCACGCACTTCCTCGCTTTTATTTCTGCTCATGATTTCTTCTTCATGAGAAAGTGGCTGACATGCGCATTTGCCGCAGTGAAATGCAAGAAAGCAATCCTTTTCGCTTTTTTATCGTTATTGTGTTTTATAAATTTTTCATTACCGCGTTTCAATATGATAGAGAGAGGGAGCAGTCCTATTGTGACTGATGGTCTTAAAGACTTTGAAATAAAGCACTCACATATTTTGCATAAGCTAACTAAAGCGCCAATATATATTCTTTTTAATTGCGACATTAAGAGGAAGCTTTAGTTCGGGCCCAACTCCGACGCGGCCTAATCAAATACATGTAAAAGGCAGGAACGCTTTTATGAGATAACCCCTGGACCGATTTTAATGAAGCTTGCTACATTTGAGAGAGAAAGTTAAGTTCTAGTGACTGTTGGAAGCGGAATTTCTATTTCGGGCCTGAATTTTGTTAAACGAATTTTCGAAAATTCGAAAGTGTGGAATAGGAGGACGAAGTTAACAAAAATAATTGGTCTGCATCAAGAATAGATATTGCAGTTCTGTAAACGGCATCTATTAGATCATTTACCGCGGACAAATTCAGTTTGCTAACTTTTATTTATTTCGATAACTATATAGTTATATAATTTATATTATAATATAATCATAATTTATATTTTATAATTTACGTGAATCCGTTACGGTGTTCACAAGGGTTCTCTAAAAGCCGTATTTTCATATAACTAAATTTTTCGAGATCAACATGTAAAATATCAATTTTGTCCGCTTTAGATGTACTATTGGATGAAATTCACAGAATTTTGATATTATTTTTCATTGCCGAGTTAGAGTTGTGAACTTCATAGTTTCGTTTTCTGAAAATTTGTGTTTTTTCCGATATTTAATAAAAATTGACGACCTAAATGAAAAATTCGAAACAAACAGTCACCAGATTTTAGGTTTTTTTTAACTGCAACAAACCTCGTCCAATTTGGCGCAGTGGTTGCCGAGAAAGCGAATTCTCCTTTTACATGTATTTAATAGGAGCACCCGAGCTAAAGCTTCCTCTTGAGAGGAAAACTTTTCAGAAAACGAAACTATGAAGTTTGCAACTCTGTAACCTTACAATGAAAAATTATATCACAGTTCTGTGAATTGCTTATAATAGTAAATCTAAAGCGGACAAAATTGATATGTTACACATAAATCTCAAAACATTTTGTAATATGAAAATGAATTAGCTTTCTGAATGTTTATTATCAGAATGTTGAACTTGCTTTCACCGTTGCGCATCCCCCTTTCTATGTCGTCATCATCCCTCATCATACCTTTATGTCCCTGTTTCCCCTCCCCCTGTGCAGAGTAGCAGGCTAGAGCGCGCTAGCTAGCTCAGGCCGACCTCTCTGCCTTCATTCAAATAAATTATCTCTCTATCTGTAAACTTGCTTGCCAGCGCAGGAAGAACTATAATGAACGTTGGGCGCGCCTGTATGATCTAGATAGATATAAACACTTGCTTTATCAAAGAATACCCTCAAAAGAGAGAGAGAACAAAATAGAAGACAGGAAATGCAGGCAGGTTAACCAGACGCATGTCGGGTTTGACGCATGACGTGCCAAAACCACGATACGATCATGAGGCACGCCGTCGTGGGGCCAGAGGATAACCTGAAGAAGACAATAAGAACTCGCAACGACGTATTCGTCAGTAAGGCGCGAAATCATCAGGAAAAACACGTGGTCATCTTAGAAGCTTTCAAAAGCAGCGTAGCGCAGAAAGCGTTTCGACATCGCTCTTAGATGCTTTCCGTAACGAAATAAAAAGCGTTACCTATAGCTGTGAGAAATACCTGCCCATCCACTTTCTGGATACTTTCGGCACGCACGCGAAAAAAAAAAGAAAAAAAAAACACGCGAGAACGGGATATCCGGCGCACAGCGGGTTTTCAGACTCCGGTGCCACAGTTGCGAAACACGGGCGCACGTAATAGAAACGAATACACGCGGGCGAATTTCGAGGTGCGCTCAATTTTTTTCGCTGCGCATGTGTGATGCACGCGTGACCGCATGCGCACACGTGGGCCTGAAATACGCTTCAGAGGCGTCAGCTCGCGTACGCATCACTGAAGAGCTCCGAAAGGTAGGCACAGCATTCAAAGCGATGGTGCGTGAGATGCGAGGGAGGGTCGTGGGACGGAGCGAAGCGTGTCAGTGACTCGCGCTTGCGAAATTTGTTTACGCATTACGGACGCGCGGGCCCGCAACCAGACAAGCAACCGTACGAGCAAAGTTAAAAAGAGAAGCGAGCTATCGCTTACAAACGCGAGAGCTTACACGCCGTCTTAGAAAATCCGTGCAACGCTGCGCGGAAGTGTAAATGTGCGTCAGACATGCATTGAGAGCTGTATATACAGTTCAACGCTACGTTTCTATGTGGTCCGTGTCGTCTGTGTTGGAAGAAAGTAAACGGGCGACGCTTTAAGGCTTGCGGCATGACGTTACAGCAACATTTGATCGGCGAGTGGGAGCAATTACTGATATGCGCTTTTTGAACCGTGAAAGCAATGGTGTCGGTGACTGCATGTGCGCTCTTCGTGGCTTCCGTAACGCTGCACGTTTTTGAGTGATCCAGCGCTGCGTACGCGCGCGCATCCTTTTCTATCCACTCCCTGAAATGTCTCGACTTCCCCGCTGCCGCAGTCAGGCGCGAAGGAAACAAAATATAGAACGAGGCGTGCTTAAAAATGGAGTCTGTGTACACTCGCACCGTCCTCCATCGTTTATCTTTATTTTTTTCATTTTCTCGATTCATATTATGTTTGACGGGCGCTGCGAGAAAAAGTAAACACACGCGCAGACGCGAGGCGTGCGTCAAAAGTCAGCGCAGTCGTGACCGAATTCTCCGAGGGCTAAACTCTCTGTGCCCTTCTGCGGCGAACGTCGCTTCGTTTTTTGTTTTTCCTCCTTTGCTTTGCCGCGTCTTGTTTTCTTTTTCTTTTTTTACTTGCGGCGAGGACGCAAAATTTTTACCAATAAAATGGTGTCTGCGACGCATGAGAATACTGGGTTGGTTTCGGAGTAATCTTAAAGGAGATACTATAATATATTTGTTTTGCGACATCTAAGTAGACGTTGCGGCTTCCTAGTATTGTCGTCGTCATCGTCATCACCATCATCATCAGCCTGGTTACGCCCACTGCAGGGCAAAGGTCTCTCCCATACTTCTCCAACTATAACCCGGTTATGGGCTAATTGTGGCCATGTTGTCCCTGCAAACGTCTTAATCTCGTCCGCCCACCTAACTTTCTGCCGCCCCCTGTTACGCTTCCCTTCCCTTGGAATGCAGTCCGTAACCCTTAATGACGTTCGGTTATCTTCCCTCCTCATTACATGTCCTGCCCATGCTTATTTCTTTTTGTTGATTTCAACTAAGATGTCATTAACTCGCGTTTGTTCCCTCACCCAATCTGCTCTTTTCTTATCCCTTAACGTTACACCCATCATTCTTCTTTCCATAGCTCGTTGCGTCGTCCTCAATTCAAGTAGAACCCTTTTCGTAAGCCTCCAGGTTTCTGCCCCGTAGGTGAGTACTGGTAATGTTTTGTATGTGCTGTTAATAATGTAGTTAAATCACAGCGCGTTATGCACAAGGTGCCGCAGAAATGAGACGCATGGGCGCTGACTTTCAACTGATTTATTGGCATAGCGCACACATTCTTATAGACACTTGTTATACAGAATTAAACAATAATATAACAGAAAACGATACGGTACCCTTAAGCTTGCGCAGGAAAGCAGTAAGAGAAAATGGAGGTGGTGCTGACATTGCTCTGCTACTCGGTCTCTGATATCTGCTTCAACTATCTCTCTGATGAGTTGTTACTTCGCCCTAGCGCTAATGCTGCACATGTGATGCAATGGAACGAACCCACAACATGTACAATGATAGGATAAGTTTCCCTGCGTATATATACCTTCCACCGTTACACTTGTGCTCGGATAAGTTTGTGTTGGCACATTTTCCCATCTGGCCCACGTGTTCTCCACAAGACAAAAAGGCGAGCTTTGAACAGCCCACAATCAAGATGCGAACTGCTTTTCGTGTTTCATCAGTGCAGCCGCGACTGATTTTGCTCGGTTTTGGCTACTTAGCGTGCACAATTTTCACAGCTATTCTGGCGCCGAAAAGACGACACGAACGTTGGCGCTTTGGGCTATCTTGTTCAACTTATCGTGTAGTGTACCAATGTATAGAAAACGACAGCGGTTCGTTGGATTTTCTGCGGAGGTTTCCTACATAAATTTTCCTACCTGCGCTCTTTTCTGAGCAGGCTCTCGAGAACTGAAACTACAGTGTGCCTGAGATAAGCAGCTTCTGTTAGGTCGCAACGTTGCTTGGCCTTCCGGTGTTTGGGGATACTTTTTCATGGCGTTTACAAAGCTCATATTTGTCACGCTTGTTTTCATTAACTTCGAATGTACGGATTCATACTTCATACTAGTTGGCACGGATCATGTGACTAACGTGTGTGGTTAGATGTTAATGTCAGCCTCAGGTCAAGAAACCTAATGATGTCATTTTCTGGCGATTCAAGCATAAATTATAGAAGAAGCAATCATTGTTTAAAAACTGCTAAGATGTTAATAACATCCGCGTCTAACGAAGCATCATGTTTGTGAGCTTGTCAAATGAAACTATACGTAATCGCCTATAAACATAGAGGCTTTTAAAATAGATCAATTAAAACATTTAACGTGTTAAATTAGAAGGACGCCTGTCTTGGAAAGCCAAAACCAAATCAGTTAAAGAGAGCGCAATGCGGGAGCCTATGCCGACAGCTTGTTCTTGCAAATAAATGTTGTCCTCCCACTTCATGTAAATGGAGGGCAGGTAAAGACAGAACCTCTAAGAACCTCTCAACATAAATCTCTGCACTGTTCTGTAATTTAATCACTTCCATCTCATCTAAGAACGCTTCTATGGAATGCAATATCTCAATACCCTGCGCCGTTATTTGCTAGTTTAATTAAACATATATATTTTTTTACATGTACAATAATGTTGCTTACGGTATTGTCATTTAAAGCCTCTGGTATTGACCTCTGTTGGAATGCCCTACTCTGTTAATTGTTTTGATTTTATTTTTATATAACAATGTTGTAGCTTACGTTATTGCGATTGTGTGAAAATAATGTACCCAAACCCTCTGAACCCGCCCACCCACCCCCGCTGAAGGTATTGAAATAAATAAATAAATAAATAAATAAATAAATAAATAAATAAATAAATAAATAAATAAATGTAAGTATTTTGTACAGAATAATACTATTGTTTCACATCGGACGACAAGGGTGTAACTTGAAAGCTTTCACTATGAGCTCCTGATAAGACCTGCTACTTCCTCTGAACCATTTACCAAAAGAAGGGATGCGTCAGGTAGCAAGAGCTTCAACGTGCCTTGTTTAAAAAGAATCTAAGTTCTCCTGCTATGGTCCTTTTTTCAAATACAATGACCCTTAACGAAAAGTCAATCTTGTGCCGTTCTCATGCTGAAAGATTGCTTCTAGGAACTCTTGCATGTGGTCGTCCTATTTGTGGTTCTAACTGTTCTAACGAAAGCCTTTCACACACTCTTTGCTTCTACTTGTCTGTGCTGACTTCGTAAAGGTTTTCGTTAGAATAGTTTGCTCAAAGCATTGACAGCGACAAACAAGAGTTCTTAAGAGCGAACCACCGACTGTGATCTCTCTCTCTCTCTGTGTTTTTTTTTTCTTTTCAGCGACGGCACTTACCATCTCGAAAGAGGGTTCGCTAACTCCGTTCCGCTACGCCACGGCAAGCGTCGTCGTGTAGTCGTCGTGTCGCGGTTGTGTCGTCGTCACTGTCGTCGGCGCGGTGTCGTCGCCGTTGCATGCAGTTCGGGCAGTTCCCCGTGGATTGCAGCAGTTTCGCACAAATTTGGAGACGTCGGGCCAAGCCGGCGGATGAATTGCTGTCGCAGTAAATTACTTGAGAGCCGAAGGAATCGCTTAAGGCTACGAATATTTTTTTCATCCAGTCCTCTTTCTTGTTTTCTGTAATATTCTTTTTTCACAGGGGGAGGTTGCTATTTGAATATAGCAGGCTTTCAATATCCTATTTACGCAAACGATAGTCACTTCATAAACATGGGTAAACGTCAAACTACTACGGAGCGTCCTCCACCTCATTAGACGTCATATCTCTTTAAATCTGTTTTCCCCCTTGTAGCTCACTGGGCTTTTGCTTGTTAATTCTCCTTCCTTTCCTTTGCCATCCTTTCTCCAGACGTCGGGAGCAAATAAGCGTTAATTAGCACTCTTGCGTCATGACAGGACTTCATCCAATACCGGTACTTAGGCATCATATATTTATGTTAAGAACGTGCCACATTCATGAACATTCAATCAACTATTGAAAAAATGTAATGAACATACATCCCTCACGACAACGAAGAGCGTTTATTTTGTGGGAATTTCGCGCACAACCAGATATGAAACACAGGGCATACCTGTACACACGTGAAATTCGATTCACTTTTCAAGGGCTCATATCGAGCTCATTCCAAAAGATCCGCTGGATCCGCTGTCGTCCGCAAAAGAAGAGCCGCCCCCGCACCTCGCGGTAAATCGCACTCAATCCACCCACAGAGAACGCGCACAACATGACGATGCAGCTCACGTATCCCGAATGACGTGTGCGTGTGGATAACGACGCAATAAGGGACGTACAGATAAAAAAAACGATAGAAAGAAAGAAGAAAAAGAAGGAGGGGGAAGGGGTAGGTCACTTTTGAGAATCCGAGAATCACGGCCCGCCGAGCTTCAGAAAATGAATTAAAAGACGCTTGCGAAACAGAATGGCCACAAATTACTTAGCAAAAAAACAATAAATAAATAAGTAAATAAATAAACAACGAAAGCAATGCGCCTCAACTTTTGAATGCGTGGGTGCGCTGGCTATAGGGTTTGCGAAGGGCAAGTCTGCGCAGAGCTGTTCAGCGTTTTGCAGCGAGCTATAAGTGCACACCGTATTACAGGAGAATTGAGACAGGGGTTTACTGTTACTGTTTCTTTTTATATTATTATTATAGTGAGGCGAGCCACTCTCCGTCGCGATTTCATCAAGTTCGTTCGCGAGCGGTTTGCGAAAGTATACCTCTGCCCGGCACTAAATGGGCGTCGCATCATCCTGTGGCACACGTGCTCGGATCTTAGCCGTAACGGACGAGATTGAATTTCTGGCCAACGGAGTGGTGCCCATTTGCCGTGCCTTCTGCCGCGATGCGCCGCTGTGTGGCCATCATACGTGCAGCCTTCTGACACAAAGCGAGTGAGACAGCTGTCAAACGTCAGCGCTGGCGAAGAATCATTTATTCATGGATGAGGCAACGTCAGTTTTCTCTCCTGTTAGATGCGAGCATAACTGCAGGCGACGCGGGCTGACCTTACAGAGTTTCTTATTGCGACAACGATTTGCTTTTAAATTAACTCGGAGAAGTTTCTCTCGCCAAGTCGCCTCAGAGTCGTAGGTTAACAGAATAAGTTGGTTTTGCTCGGCAACTACTTAAGCTCATCGTGCGCCGTAGGGAAGGACGAAAAAGCAAGGGTCGCCAACTCTGCCCATGTTGCAGTGAAACAACAACATTATAAATAAAAAATATAATGAAGACGAGTATTACAGAGAGCAGTGCCGAATAATTTGACGCAGCTGGCGTGCAAAAAGGACAGTAATTTGAGGATAATTATTAGGACTTAATACAGTGAAATGTCACTTTCTAACTTGAGCGAACTATCCAAGTTGACGAAAACATGGACCACATTTTCCCGAATTTATGAATGCCTTTCGAAGAGACGGGTATTGCATTGATGAAAAAGAACCATTTCTACAAATCAAGCCATCTTAGGCTCATTAAAGATGTTTTCTCTTTCCCTCTCTCGTTGACTTGGTCTACCGTGGTGGTGGAAAGATATTGCCGCCGGTTAATCGGAGATGTTCTCCTGAACATGAAGACCGCATACGACAATGCACTGCAATTTGCGATCCTTGATTCGCTTCAACACATAAGTATCGATGACCTGCTAGATGAATGAGTTTTTAGTTACCTATGTTGCCGCACTGCGTATATATGTCGACAATTGCTGACGACATTGCTCTACTCCGCTGCTTTGTCTTTTTTTCTGGGCGCCTCTCACTTCCTTCAATAACGTACCTTCCGCTGCTTTGCGAAAGACTTTCGCATTCCATGTTTCACAGCAGTTCGAAAGCCCTTAAAGCTATGTCGCTTTCTTTCAATTAGCTTTCAACGCATTTCCCATTCCTTGCCTTGCGGTCCTCGAAAGTTTTTATGGTCACGTTTCCGAATGTCCGTCGCTTCTCCGGTGACGAAGATATCACGGCCGCTGAGCAACCTCAGCATCCATTGCGGATTGCACCATCTGACAATGCGGTGCTGCAAAATATTAAGCCGGGTTGTGTCAGTGCCCATTGACGTTATAAGTGTAGAAAGCTAATTGACTCTACGCATGCAGAATCATTGAAATAATTTTTGCCGTGTATTACATGAATAGGAACTTAATTTCTACCTTCACTTTTTAATTTGTCAAGAGAAAAACCTTTATCGGCATCAGCAGAAAACAAACGAACATCGGCCGTATTCTCAAAACTTTTCTTTCGTAAAAGCTATATATTTTCCTGCCCACTTTGCCATTGTCTCGCCCGCTGTCCATTTCGGCTGGTGACCAGTCTTACAAAGCATTTTTGCGTAAGAACGCCTTTGTAATTCCGTTTCCGGAACGCAAGGACTGAGTTACGGTGGCGGTCATCCACTGAGCTTTTTGTCAGCCCTTAGACAGTCATCCTCTGGATTACCCGTCAATTTCTCGGCCACTGGCTTCCTGTTAACTCATCGTCAATCTCACATCAGCATGACCATGCTGTCAGTTTCGTCTCTCGAAAGGAGAACAATTTTTCATCCGCTTCTCGACAGAATGTTATCAACTCTTCGTCATGTTCCCGGCAAATCTGACATCGTTATCGTTCTCAGTCCTGCTGCTAACCTCTCGTCAACTTCTCGTCAGAACCACCAGCGTCGTCCTGGCAGCTTCTCTTACTTGCGGTCGCTCTTCGGTTCACTGGCGTTGTCATTAAACCATGTATTAACACACCAAGTTCTCTACTCTATTGATAACATTTACTTCTTCAATTCATTCGTAGCAGCCGAGGAGGATGCTGCCGCGCACTTTCGAAACAAGGGGATCGTTGGAACTTTATAGTAAATAAATTTACCGCTTTAATGAAGATAAATGATTGTATATTTCTTTTGCTATTCAATCTTCCGCATAACACAAAGAGAGAGCAATATATTTTAATCATTGCACAAAACCTACTTGCTTCTAGACCGCACGTTGTGTCTCTGGCGATCTGGTCCCGGCTTATTGCGTCAGCTGAGGCCTAACTGCGCGCGAAAACATTGATTAGTGGCAGCGAAGCTGCGAACATGACCCAATGTGTTTACCCTGGCTCGCGTTGACGTTGAATAATCAACATAATTTCTAGGGAGTTCTTAGAAAACACGTGGCCGCGCTCTCGCAGAAACCTCGATGGGTCCTTGCGGACTATAACCTTATACAACGGCGACAACAACACTATAGCATTTAGGAAACAACCAAATATAGCATGAATCTTCGTGGGCGAGCTAGCGGCAGCTTCGTTGGGACGGCCTCGCTGGCGCTCCACTGGGGAACTCGGGTTTATAGAATGAAATCCCTGAGGCGCTCGAGCCACGAGTGTGCCGCCCACTCCTTCCGAGCTCAATTTGCGAAGCAAGAAAATGAAAAGGAAGATACAAAATGGCACGCGTTCACATGACGACTTCGTGATTAGCAGAGCCCGGTCAGTAGCCTCGGCTAACGAAATCTGAGCCTACTGCTACGGGATAACGCGGTTTTAAATGGAACAGAACAGTTCAACTGAATCCACCAAAAGGCAGTATATATTAGGCAGTTAGTGGCGATAATGTAGTAGAAGTGGTGACGTCGACATTGATTACGAACGCTGCGAGGGCTGGAGGAACGCTTCATATGTCGACGCCCTTCGTTTAATGCCTCTTGGCAGATCTTTTATAAGAAATCAAATTGCCCGACTACAATGAAAATGCCACGATATTTCGAGAGCGACCGTCAACCTTTTCGACGAGCTACTATATACAGGATAAACTCTTGGCCACAAAAGCTCGATCAATCGTTGAGACGCGCGCACGCGACCAATTAAGCCGTCACCGCGTTGGCAGCTGGGTCCAATTACTGGCTGGCGCCCGCTGCTCAGTCGTGATCGATCGGCCAAGCGCTGCGGTCGCCTGAGGAGAACGCACGCTTTCTATCGCTGCGCGTCGTGGCGACTCCGAGTTTAAGCTCATTATAAGCTTGATGCTACCGATAGAACCACGCGAACCTTGCTAGGTGGACAGACTGAAGGCAAACAAACAAAAAGCAACCCGTATCTTTTTATATAAGACCTTGTCACTGACTCTCTTAACACGTGGTAAAAAAATTCCGCATCCATGGAATGAATAGAGGCTCAGTGTCCGGTTTGAGTTGGCATTATACCATTAAAAAATTCGGCGATAGTTGTGTGAGAGTTCCGGCATGTAGCAGACGGTGGTAGACAATGTCAGCTTGAGTTGTTAGACGGCAAGTGCGACAGCGTTGACATTCATTTCGGTTTGGTTGGTAGACTGGTCACTGCGAGGCTAAAAGTTGCCAGCAGAGCACTGCGCCCACGGTGTCCTCCAACAGAGCAGCGAGCTTACACGCTGCAAAGCATTGGACTCCGAGGTATGTAGCGTAGACACGCTACATGAAAGCCTATATACTCGCAAGCGTCGTGACGACGTCGCACCCGCTCGCAGCATAACCTCTTGGCAAAAGAGAGTGTCGAAGGACGTACAAAGCATAGAGTTTCCTACAATATGGTACAAAGTATGCACAGTGGATATCTGCGGCGGTGCACAAAAGCGGCGCATTATAAGAATGTAAGAATTATAATGAACGATATCGTGCTTCCGGCTCCCACGGTTGAAGCGCCCGCGGTGTGCAGCGCCGAATTCCTTCGCGATTTTCGGTGCACGAGACAAAACACCGCAAGCCTGCACAAAACGACGTGGAAGCCGATGTGCTGAGAGCACGGAGGAGGAGGAGAAACATTTATTTTAAATAAAAAGAAAGGACAAGTAGGTGCTTTTCTGCTAGTGCGGGAGGCGCCCTTAGTCCAGGGCTCCTGCGGCTCTTGCTGTCTCCCGGGCCCGCCGCACCAGTTGCTGCTGGTTACGAGGGTCCGAACTAGTCAGCACGGCCTCCCACTGCTCGGGTGTGGGGTTGGGTATTTTCGGGGCCACCTTCACGTTCGGGCACGCCCATGTGGTGTGATATAGGGAGGCGTAATCATTACAAAGGGGACATTTGCATGAATATAGTGTAGGGTGGATTGCGTGTAGTCTGCTTAAATGTGGGTATGTATTGGTTTGTAGTTGTCTCCATGTTACGGCGTCTTCACGTGAGAGGGTCTTGTGTGGAGGTGGGTATTGTCGTCTGTTCAGTTTGTGGTGTTGTAGTATAGCGTTGTATTGTAAAGGTACGGGCTCCATGGATGCGTCCGTATCCCTCTCTTGTGGCGCCCGGGAGGCATGAGCTCGGGCTACAGCGTGCGCACGCTGATTTCCACGGAGGGACTCGTGTCCTGGAGTCCACACTAGTTCAACGTCCGGGAATTCGGAGGCTTGTTTGAGGAGTCGTTGGGCGATTGAAGACATTCGACCTCTCACGTAGCTACGGCAAGCTGCCTGGGAGTCGGTACGGAACCTCGGTTTTTTTTACACCTGGATAAGAGCGCGCACACACAAATGCGTATACCGTGCTCTGGACCAAGCAACGCTTTATTTCGAGCCCTTTCCGCGCCTCAAGATCGCCAGCTAAAGCGTGCACGATGTCTCAAGACCAACTGGGACGAAAACGCGATCCAAGTAGTTGAGGTCAGAGTCGCACATCCGCTCGCGTAAAAGAACGATTTTTTACCCTCGCTTTGCGTTGCGACGAGCTTCAAAAGCGCGGAGTAAGCGGAGTATGAAATAGTACGTTTGTAACAGGCTATGAACCACCAATCCTCGTATATGATCATAGCTTTCTTTTTCGAAGAACCACTCTGCATTTACTCTCTTATTTCTCTCTCTCTCTCTCTCTACACCCCCACAATGTTTATATATATATACGTATATACGATGGCCGGGCCCACAGTTCAAATCCGTCCTCGCATTAGTCTTTTCCTGTGTTACCAGATGTATTGTGGCAAGTTTCAGACAGCAGCTGACAAGTAGCGCTCGGATGGAGCAGTTGCTGACAGCATTTCGAGGCTAAGTCCGCTTGCGGCAAACAACGCTTTTTTTGCTCCTCCTAAAACAACCAGTAGAAATTGTTTGTATGGCACACCGCGACAATACAGACAAATGTGTACAAATGTTCTCAATAAAGTAGGCACATGTGATACACAAGGGACCTCAGGAAAGACGATTGACGAACCAGTGCACAGGTTGAGTGTAATTTAATTGCTATTGCAAGTAATAAAGAAGGGCCTTGGCACATAGCTGACATAAATGATTGTGCAAAGGGACTGCGCTTCGGTAAACTGAACAAGAACATTAAAGATCCTCACACTAAATAATAATAATAATAATAATAATAATAATAATAATAATAATAATAAAGAATGAAGGAGTTTCACTCGCAGGACGTACGACAAAAAGATGAAAACTCCATTATTATAATTTCCATGTTCAGTTTTATTCCATGTGTGGTTTTTATATTATTATTTTTTTGAAAGCGAGATGAATAGCAACTGTCATTTGAATTGGTTTTGCCGGGAACAAAAGCATTCTTCCAAGGGCAATTCCGTTAATTTATGCGCGACATGCCATAGTTCTAGGTGCGCGCGTCGTCCATGAAGAACAAAGGTACCTCATCTGAGTTATTTTCCGCAAATACGCCTTTGCGTTCCCCCATTTCTTTATGAGGGACGTCACATTAAGGGCCATTTGCATGTGCTTGCATGGCGTCGCTGTGTCAGTGCGTTAGAACATCGTATGCAGCGAAACGCTCACAGACGCTGCGTAGCCTTACTTTCATTTTCAATGCATGCATATAGAGATAATCCTTTCGAATACTCAACAAGCATAGTTGGGTTGCGAGTATTTGGCGTAAACAACAAAGCTGCAAAAGATGACGAACTGGCGCGGATTGTTGCGCAATAGTTAACCGCAAGATAGAAGCACGAGCTTATATAGTTACTCGTATATATAGACACTTATATATATATACACTTATATATATATATACACACTTATATATAGAACCCTAAGTAGGAATAGCGAAAAATAAAAATGACAGCCTGACTACGATCATATTGACTTCCATCAGAATGCCTTGTTAATTTATTATGTTTGCTTGTCTGAAGATTTCGGAGTCAGAAATGGCTTTATTGCACTTTCTGCAAGTCTGCCAGGCACGTGCACGCATTTCCTAGAATGTTGTTATTATCCCACATGTCGCAACATGTAATTGTTTTATTACTGAATCTCCACGTTCAAGCCCACCGTAAAGCGGGGCTCCACTGAGCTTTGACGTAATATGCGACGTCACGTTCTTGTATATGTTCGCTTGACAGTGCTAGTGCCGCAGACGAGCTCCATGGCTATTTAGCTTTAAATGCTGCAAAGTGAGTGAGGCAGTGTTGGTTGAGCGCAGTTTTAAAAGAAGGAAGGAATCGAAAGATTTAGCAAGTGAACTTCGTCCCTGCAAGTAAGTAACACCGCTTCTAGCGAGCATAGTGCACAAATGCGAGTCACCAGCAGCCGTCCTGGTTGGCCGCTAAGCGTATTCAACGAGGAAACGGCCTTGAGTCGGCAGGACTGTGCCAGCACGAAAGAACAAAAGGGTAGAGCGGATCGCCAGGGTGCAATGCACACAAGGGCGAGGAAAAAAAGAAAACGCAAAGAAGCCCGAAGAATAAAAGGCTGGAGAAATGCGACTCCACCAAGAATGGCTCTGTTCTTGGCGCGCTTTTTTTCATCTGGCCCCCTTTGTGTGCACCACCCCACGCCGTGCACGCATTGTGCTCTTTTGTTTCCTAATGCGAAGCGGGCGCGTTTGCTTTTCTGTGTATCTTGCTCTTCTATTCTTTCTTTTGTCCCCGTGGGTGTCCACAGTTTCAGATTAACAACAAGTCTGACGACAGACAAAAGCGGAGAAGCACACACACGTGCAAAAAAAAAAAAAATGTGCAGCGGCAGAAAAGAAAGAAAGGACAAATGCTAAGGACGCCCGCCATGGAATGAACTGTTACCAGCTGCCAGCTTGTGCCAGTCGTGGCGAGAAGGTCAGCCTTTTTTTTTTTCTTTCCTCAAGGCTGTAGAAAGACACACGATACTCAAGCGAAAGAAACGCGTTGCCGTCCGTACGCGCAACAGGTCATCGGTGATGCTTTTATCGATGGCTGCTGACCAAGTCGGCGGGGTTGCGTTGCCGATTATTAGCATGCTTAACATATAGTTTGGAAGGCGTTTGAAGCTGAGTGGCAACTGGCAGCGGTCAGACGGCTCGGCTCGCTTGAAATAATTGAAAGCGCGTGTAGCACATTCGGGGAAATGCGGGTCTCTGTGTAAGCGGTCTCATTACTCGTGGGATAGCACATATATCTCTCTTATTTAATTGTGCCGTTTATATGAGAAAGATGTATCAAGAGTCAGGCAGCTTGACTTAGATAGTTCTGGTTGGCTAACCCTGCATTGTGAGATGGAATAAGGGGGTAGGCAGAGAAAGGGCGAGAGCCATGAATAAGGTACAGACAATCTTGGCTATAGCATTCTCGAAGTGCATCATCCGTCCAGAAGCTGCAGTGTGGGCTATGAGGGACACCGTTTTAAAGGGTTCCTGCTTAACCACCTGGGAACTGTTAACATGCGTAGCTCGGCGTGCCAGCATTTTGCCACCACGCCTCCATTGCAAAGGAGACAGGAACTGAAACTGCGACCTCGTGTTAAGAAGCAGAGCGCCGAAGCCGCTTTATTAACCAACGCTGCAGGTCAGCATGTCTGACCATAAAGTACAGAAAGCCCAAATATAGGGAGAAAAAGATAGAAATATACCGAGTAATCTATTACAGTGACAGATGACTTCGGCTTTGCTGAATGCATAGAACTTTGAGCTGAATTCACTCAGCTTTTCGTTCGTAAATGCCCTGTGCCATTGACCAACCGCAGTCGTGAATTTATATGCCCAACATCGCAAGTGGCTTGAAGCTGCTCTTGCAAACAGTTCCAGTAAAAGAGCTTTTTTATGAATAGGGGCTCTGTCTTTCCTTTTTTTTTTCATGTGGTGTGAGTATGTTCTGTCTTCGAAGAGATAAAGAGACAGACAAAAAGAAAGGTAAAGCGCGTTATAAAGTAAATTTAGGTGTCATATCTGAAACAGTTTGTAGAATAGTGCGGAACCCTTGGTAACAAACCTAAGATGACCGAACGAGCTCACTCCAAGGGACGTCTCACGTGGATCTCATAATACACCTACATCGCTCCCAGAGCAGTGCAGGTAGAAAAGAAAAATTTTCCTCGCCCTGCACATCCTTGGGATGATGATCACGTTGTACAAGGCCACATTCTCGGCCACAATGGTCATCAGCCAGACGGCAGTTGGGCTCTGCAAACATTTCACAGTTCGCCAAAGGATGTTACGACCTCGTCAGAGCCAGGGCCGAGCTGGAATACAGCGAAGCTTGCCTATATTGAACTCTATTGAAAGCGTTCGCTAAATAAACCACAAGAAAGAGAAAGTACGCTAGCAAGCAACGTCTAACAAGCGCTTGTTATGTTTCTAAGCGCATGCGTAACGCTTGTTCACTTATCTACGGTTCTTGTTTTCCTGCTCGATCATCTTGGAGCGCTGCTGCTGCATAGTCGCAGTTTCCACAATCAGAGTCACCATGGTGTTATATAATAGCTGCTCTCGCTCATGATAAAATCAAAAAGAATATCTGGCGTAAAGCTTTTCTCTCTTTTCTTTTGTTATTATTTTCTATGGGATAATGTGATGCGAAGAGATATTGGTACTGCACGGGTGCCTTGAATGCATCACTTCTCGTTGATCCGCCGCGGAGGGAGGAAAAACAAATTGCAGAAAATGCCTATTCTTGCCTTACGTGGCTAAAGACATTCACTCGTGTTGTTCACGTCATATCGTTCAGGGAATCCGTCAAAAGTGCGAACACACACATTCACACATGTACCCACAAGCGCAAGTGCATTTGTATGTGTGCACAAAAAGCGCAGGAGAGGAAGGGTAGGCAGGAGCAAGGTGTCTAGGGGCAAAGCTCAGAGCAGCTATAATGTAGCCAATCAGCGCTTCTTGTACCGGATGCACTTCCGATCGCCTCGAGGGCAAAAAGCGCGAGCCGCATTCTTGCATGCCGGAAGTCTGATTCGTCCCAGTTGACCGAACACAAGCGACTGGAGGCCGCGCCGGTGTCAACATTGCCAAAGACGGATGGAGATAAAAAAAAAGTGAGATAGGAAAAAGGTAGAAGTGAGACATCGTGAATGCCTTCGTCAGTGTCAGCACCGCGTAGCGTACAATGAATGCAAGGACGAAAAGGAAACGTATTCGGAAGAAGACCGTGGTTTACAGAGGCCGAGTCTCCGTACTTGTCAGTCTATGCGCAGGCGGAAACGGAAGCGGTGATGGAAGCTGACTGAGGTCACCTTTAAAGGTCTATTTCCTCACATGGAAGGTAAGACGTAAATGCGAGCTAAAACACGACCACCAAACACAGAAAAGAGACACGGGTACGGTCCGTTGTACCCACAATGTAACGTAAGCAACAGCCAACAACATTTATAAATGCGCATTACTTCGCTCACTGTGTGACCCCACCACCATCAGGAAGCCGTGGCAGAAAAACGGCCCACATATTACGTGATATTCAGGTCACTAAAAAAAAAGGGGAGGGGGGGGGGGGGGGCACGCCGAGCGCGCTAACCACTGCGTCACCGTTGCACTACGCCACGGTTGCCACAGGAAACAGTAATGAATATCTTTGAGGCTGGATGGATAGATGGATATTGTGAGCTTCCCCTTTGGAACGGGGAGGTAGGTTGTGCTACCAAGCTCTTGTTATTATAATGCCTAATGTCCTACCTATGTTAAAAAAGAAAAAAAGAAAAGGAAAAAAAACCACGATCAATTACCATAACCAAACTTTCTGAACCCCTATTGTGAACTTTGTTTTTGCACGCTTCCGTTGTTTGTCGTTTCCCTACTTTTCTTCCACCAATCTTCCACTCGCCTCTTAGAAATCTCTACTGCGGACATGTTTACTTTCCCACTGCTCTCGCTGAACCCAAGGGCTTCAAGGAGGCCAGAGTTGCCTAAGTCGGCCGCTGGGCAGATATCTTCACATTCCAATAAAACATGCTCCATCGTTTTCCTAGCTTTATCGCATCAAGAACAAGCTTCTTCTTGCTTCTTATATCTCGCTTTATAAGTGCCTGTTCTAAGGCATCCTCATCTCGCTTCGAAAAGTAATGAGCTTCCCATTGAGTTAGAAATTGCTTCTTTTCTGATTTCGCTTTTTTCTGTTAAGTAGTTACTCACAGCAGGCTTCTTTTCCATTACCGCCACCCATGAGACTATCTCAGCCTCTCTGAGTTTCTGCTTGGCGTTCTTTGTTGCCATGTTGCTTACCATACAGGCCGCATACTTACTGGTAAGCTTCCTAGTTCTTTTCCTCCGCTGTGAATCAATGTTTTTCTTGTACAAATACCTGTACAAATAACTCTCCCAGCCCATTTGCTTCCTTACGTATTCCTCAGTCGCCCTTCATAATCAATTTTACTGTGAGCTTCTCTCACTTGAAAGCTCGTCCAGCCCATATCACCCTGCACAGCTTCATTTGTAGTCTTCCCATGAATTAACCTTTGGTTGCCATCGAGTTCTGATTCTACCCCTGATTTCAAGCAAACAACCGCATTTCCAAATGTAAGTCCTGGAACCATTACACATTTCCACATACTCCGGATCACCTCGTACCTGTTGTATCCCCATAGCGCTCTGTGTTTTATAATCAAGCCAGCAGGATCTCCGTGCTAGTGTCCATGTGAATTATTTTGTCCTGTTTTTCACCATTTCCTTTCCCTTTTTTCTCTCTTTTTTGTTTACGGTTATGGTCCTCCTTGCTTCGGAAAGAGCTTCTGTTAAAACTTCCGTGCCGTATTCCAACGTGGCTGTCTCCGACCTCTATTTCTTCTAATGTTTAGAAAGAATTATTCCTGGCACAATACATCTTAAATATGCATTTGGCTATTATATTATTTGCGAAAATTGCGTTTCAATGACAAACTTTAGTAAGTGAACTTTCGAAAATGCATTACGAACGGCACTTGTAGGCAAAGAAATAGGTACAACCAATGTCCTGTTCGTAGCGCGCTTTTGCAAGTTTTTTGTGAATTACCAACTTGCCCAAGTTCACACTCTATATTATAGGTAGTCTTACAAATGAGGAGCAATTGCCGCGGATTTCACTGTGTGATATACAAAGGTTCAGCACAGGTTAAATCAGCCACATGGTTAAATGACATTGGTCCTTCGGCCGGTACGAGTCAGGCTCCATGATTGTGATTGTCGGAACTAATTTGTCTTTCTAATTTTAATTTTGTTTTAACTGATTTACATTTAAGATTAGGTCATGCGCCGATCCGCGTTATGATCATCTAGCACTGCCGGAAACCCCACGTTTTTAAAGAGATGAAGAACTGCGCTAAAAACGGCATTGAACAAGAACACACGAGGCGATGCCCTGTGACAGCTATCGTGGTGAAATGTGGGTCAAACTGCTTTCTCTCTTTTCTTTTCCTTTTTTTTTCCTATTGGCCGGGGGTAGACTGTTTCTGATTTCATGCAGTGGTTAGGCAAAAGCGATCCCTCTCCACAAGACGTCGTGGCACGCAGGCGTTCCCACCGGCAGGTAATACACTCCTATGGACGCCATGAGCGCGCGCAGCTGTTCCTGCAATGCCGTAATCAATAACTGCAGACTTGCACCAGCGTTATAGTCAAAAACTGGCGCAAGAGATGCGTGCCAGTAATTGTGCACCTGTCTACAAACATAAACGAGCGTGGTTATTCTGTCGTCGCCCTCCAGAGTGTACATTTACAACGACTTCTGTTAAAGGTTTCAAAACTGACCGTGTTATGAAACATGGATTGCTGTGCCCGCAAGTTGTAGCCACAAAACCATTATGACTCCTAATTAAATTTCTTATCAATCCTAAAGTCACAATATAACGTTCGGACAGGGAAGTATACGTACCGCAATAAGCGGCAGAATGTCCTAGTCGCTAAACTACAGTAAGAGTTAACGCTGGGTTTACCTGTCTGCCTTTTACGTCCTAGGAAATAATATAAGAAATACGTTCAGTGCCTTTTTTGACCAACAGAAAATATGGGGCGAGGCCTTTCTCGCTCAGAAATTCTGAGCAGGAAGCTCGGTGAGAAAGCATGCGGCGGGTTTTCACGCAGACTTTCGCTGTGGTTGTGAATTCAACCGCTTTATACCAAACCAGTGCGCGTCCGACTTTTTGAAACGGGGATTTATGACAATGGCGTTATGCCCCGAAGCCTTTGGCACGCATAGCCTGACAAATCGAAAAAGAAAGTCAAGAAACTAGACGTATGAGCTTGGAATTGCTCGCTGGAATTCACGTCACCGCGCACAATGTGCTAAATGAATGGAGCAGCAGACGGGGCTCTTTCCCGCGGTAGCTCGGACTTCTGGGTCGCCGTATATCATACGTGTCGCCGCGGCTTGCACCCAACAAGTCTAACGAAGAAGAAAAGGTTGGTGCGAATAATAAAAGAAAAAAGACGGCAGTGAGAAGTCCGGAAGCGAAGGTGCTGTCATCTCGGCCTATTAAATCGGCCCACGATATTCCAACTGCGCTGCAGAATAACGCTCTGGAGGCGGCAGAAAGAAAGAAGGAAACAAATAGGCTGTAAGCACCGCCTGCGCATAACCGTCTATCACAATGGCACAAAAAGACGAAGTACTGGAAAAGCGTCTGTATAGGACAATGCTGGGCTCCACAACAAGAATTATACTAGTGTCCAGAAAAGACGAGAGACTAAAATGTCTCGCCATCGTGTCTAGTCCATCATTTTTTCACCCTGTAAGACGTTCACCATGAAATACCTAGTCGGTGCCTCGAGCGCTGTGTGTGTTCAGCTACCGTTATTGGCCAACATCCACGCGTTGGCTAGCGGCGACAGCGCGCTATACCAAAGGCGTAATGGCCACCCCGTTTGCCACTCCTAGTAGTTGAAAATGTAATGTTTTCTTGAGCTAGCAAATTACTCTGCCTATAGGGCTTCGATCAGTTACTGTAGCTAATGATGTACGACAGCAAATGCGTCTGCCACTCGCAAGGGTCAGGAAAAATGGGATGGCCAACGAGCGATTGGTGAACGGATAAAAAACTCCAAAGCCAAGGCGATGGCCTGCCACCTGCCCTTCCTATATGATCGACCAGTTTTTTTTTTTTTCAAATTATTTGTTTAATTCTCAAATCCTTTCACATAAAAACGTGGCTGCAAATTACCGGTACATCATCATCATCATCATCATCATCATCATCATCATCAGCCTGGTTACGCCCACTGCAGCGCAGAGGCATCTCCCATCTTTCTCCAACTACCCCGGTCATGTGCTAATTGTGGCCATGTCGTCCCTGCAAACTTCTTAATCTCATCCGTCCACCTAACTTTCTGCTGCCCCCTGCTACGCTTCCTTTCCCTTTGAATCCATTCCGTTACCCTCAATGACCATCGGTTATCTTCCCTCCTCATTACATGTCCTGCCCATGCCCATTTCTTTTTCTTGATTTCAACTAAGATGTCATTAACTCGCGTTTGTTCCCTAACCCAATCTGTTCTTTTCTTATCCTTTATTTTTTCAATCTTTTCTTAATTACCGGTACAGTGGTTACTATTTTGTTGGCTATGACAGAAATATTCTAATGGCTCCAGCCAATCATGAAAGATTCTATTTGTATTCCACGCTCTTTGTGAACTGAAACCTGTCTCTCCTTTGGTTAGAATAACTGCAGCGAACTGCTTTGTGGTCATAGCGGCGTTGGTTAGCTCGAACAACGCCGCACTGAGTTAGTGAGAAAAAAATGCGAGATCGATGGTGGGAAAAGGCAAGACATGGAATATGCGAGCGCACATCGCATTTCGAGGGCCGAGTGCCGAATCAGATCTGCGAGCACTGCCTGGCCACGCACGCCGCTGAACGAACTTCAGAGATGGATGCGCACCAACTCAGAAGACTAGGTGCGCCGGTGTCCGGTGCTTTCTGCTAAATTTTCTTTAACATACAGTTTATTGCGCGGTAGCAATTCTCACGCTTACGAAGTGCTCTGGTAAGCAACCTCACTGCTGGATGAAAAATGAGGCCATTTACACTAAGCTCACAAAAGCCTGCAAATGAGGCGTACGAAGAGAAGCTTTAGCACGGTAATAACTCTGTTTTCTCTATTCTAATTCATGTAAAACGCATAAATGCTCTTATAGGACAACCGCTGGACCAATTCAAGTGATAGTTGTTGCATTTGAAAGCAAAATATAAATTCTAGAAGCTCTAAGAAGTATGATGATGATTATTATTCATTGCTATCCCCTTTGAAACAGGGCGATGACACGTAGTCACCAAACCTATTTGATTTAATCAGGGGACGTATTCTGCGACGATCACTTTCGGAGAAAGTATCACCTCGGCCGTCAGGCGCGCGCTCTTTGGCGGGTTGAGCAATATCCGATGAGCTGATCGACTGGCTGACCACTACGTTACGCGAAGGTGATAGTATTGCCGAAGTGATCATCGCAGAATGCGTATTTGGGTATGCTATGCATCTGTTTTATTGTAGCCCTATTTTGTATACATTTCCTTAATCTTTCCTTTGTTTACTTAAAACCTATCTTGAACCGTAAAACTCTCTTGAACCTTGTACCGCAACCTATCTGAACCGATCCGGTCGTATCAATCTCTTTCCCGCTACTTTTCCACCAATACTCTAAACGTCTCTTGCTTATCACGACTGCCGGCCAGTTGATGCTTCCGTCCACTTTAGAACCAAGTGCTTCTGGAAGGCTTACATTACCTACGGGTCTCACCTTCGCATCCCATTAGAATGCGCTCGGGGGTCTCCGGATTTTTGCTGCAGCGTGCACACATGCCTGATCTTGTTGTGAACATTTGCTCCAATATGTGTTCGTCCTTAAGCAACCAACCCGCCGTGGTTGCTCAGTGGCTATGGTGTTGGGCTGGTGAGCACGAGGTCGCGGGATCGAATCCCGGCCACGGCGGCCGCATTTCGATGGGGGCGAAATGCGAAAACACCCGTGTGCTTAGATTTAGGTGCACGTTAAAGAACCCCAGGTGGTCAAAATTTCCGGAGTCCTCCACTACGGCGTGCCTCATAATCAGAAAGTGGTTTTGGCACGTAAAACCCCAAATATTATTATTATTAAGCAACCAGCTCGAGCCTCCCCTTTGAACTCTCATGCATCTCTGCTGTTGCGGGATCTGTTTGAGTAAGAACTTCGCTTTCTTTCGTGCAGATGTTATCCCTGATAACGTCTGTGATGTACAGCAGCGCATCGTTTCTTTCGAAGATGTTACCGTTTTAATCCCTTAAAACCGTTTGCGAATTTTTACTTGGAGCTCCGAGTGCTCCTACATGTTTTCAGAGTCTTTCTGGGGCATCTTTAGCTCTTTTGCGAATGCTATGCACCCAACGGTTCATTTGCGTGTTTAATTTTCTTTTGCACGAGCTCACTCGCAACCCTTTTCTTTTCTCAGTACAGCGGAAGGGAACACAAAAACGATACGGGCGGTGTCGTTTTTGTGTTCTACTTGTTCCATCTAAGGAGCAGCTCTTCTCTGTGTAATACCAATTTTTTGGCTTCTCTATAATCCCTAGACGCCTGCTTACGATCTTCTATAGCTTGCTTTACTTCCTTGCTTCACCAGTCATGTGGTACGTCCTCTTTCCTATCCCACTTTTCTTTTTTTTTTGCCGTGTCTATCTTATTTTCTGCTGCATAACATCTACCAGTTCTTTATATTCCCAGACTGTTGTAGGAAACGCCTCCATTTTCTTAGTTTTTTTGCGATCTCTGTTATTTGCTTTTCATTCATCGTTATAAATTTTGATGCCATTGGTTCGTGTTTTGTGTAAGTACATTTCCCAAATTTTAAGGTTAACGTTTATGATCGCTACACAGGCTACATTTTCCATGTACATCTATCATCATTTGGTCTAGTCGTTCGTGTACCGTTTCTGAGACTAAGGCGTAGTCTATGCATGACTGCCTGTTTCCGCATTGCCACGTTACCTGTCCATGACACTTGTTCTCCCTGTTAACTACTATAAGGTTCTGTTCATCGCACAGATCCAGCACTAGAGAACCGTTGCAGTCAGTATATACGCCTAAGTCCTCCATGTGTCCATTCATATCTCCTACTAATACCACCTGGCCCGATTTCTTGCACTCATTAATATCATTTCTAATGCAATCAACCAATTGTTTATTTTTATCTCTGCTATCACTTCCTGTCCACAAATAAGCTACTCTAAGCCACATCTTCTTGCCTTCCCATGTGCCGCTAATCCATATATGCTCCTTACATGCCTCTTTTACCCTTTGCCGCTTCATACCTCACCTAATTAACATGCCTGCGCCTCCGCCTTTCATTGACGCAGTCATTCTGTTTCACCCCTCCTATACAGAATTGTCAATAACAGGCGGCTGCTCCAAATCTCTTACATCCGTTTCGGTCAAGCCCTACACACTAATAGCTTCGTGATTTAGCTACGTTTGAATTTGCAGCCACTTTTCCTGCTTCGACTACTATGCAGGTTTATGTAACAAATATTACCGTCTCTATACTTATTCTCTGTGCGTATTTCCCTAACTCCTTGTATTCTGATTCTAACCCTTGCTGGTGTGTCGCTACATTTAATACTTAATCTTCATTCCTGATTACCGGGGCCCACCTAAAAAGCTGCTGCCCGTCCCGTGAATCGACGTCCAACCGGTGTTGCTATACAATCAGTGAAATGCATCCCGTCATACACAAAAGCGCCTTTGCGTCCTGCTCGGTGCGCTTCTCCGTTGGTGTCAATGACTGAAAAATTCATTGCCTTAGCTAGCGTCAAAATGTCCCTGTTTACTGCAAGCAATGCCCTTTAAGTTGCATGGCCCTGCCTCTCAACGTTTGGCACCGTGCACACTGGAATTTGCACTTCCTTTAAAACATTCCGCAGTTCGGTAGCCCCTGTGGCTATTGTGTTCGCGATTCCTGTCCCCCGTCCTTGCCGTATGACAACTGCGATCAATTGTGATCGTGATTAAGACTGGATTTTTACAAAAAATTTTGAAATATTGTTTATAGTTAACGAAGTAGAAGCACGAAGTTTACAGATGCGTAACCTTGCACCGTAAACAGATATTGCAGTTCTGTAAACCGCAAGTGTTAGAATATCTCTAGCGGACAAATTTGATATATGAATTTATAAATTACGTGAAGGTGTTACAATGTTTACAAGTGCTTAGCAAAAGTCATACTCGCAAATTGATGTCATATTTCAGAGCGGTGTGTAATATGTCAAATCTCTCTCTCTCTCTCTCTCTCTCGTCGGCTTTCGACGTATTAATAGGTGCAGTTTACAGAATTGTGACGCCGTTTCGTTATTGCTGTGTTATAGAGTTCTAAACTTCACACTTGCGTTTTCTGAGACGTAAAAACCTTCACGACTTTTTTCCAAATATATAGCATAATTTTAACATTCATTTTTAACATTCACAAAATTATAACTTTTCCTTTTAAATGCAACAAACATGATCAAAGATGATGTTGTGGCTGCCGAAAAAAAAAAACACAATTTTTCCGTTCCCGTGTATTTAGGCAGAAGCTCTCGAGCTAAAGCGTGTATCTCAGTAAACTTTAACGTGGCCTACACGAACTATTTTGCTAGGTGCAACATTCAAGGTGGATTTTGTGTAAACTGTTCCTGAGAACTTGCAAAATTTTTGATGTTGAAACACACAGGACGAGAACATTACGAAAACAATGGTACGGCTTTCCCTTCTTTTTTTTCTTTTTTTTTGCACTCCTGCTATTTCTAAGCCTTTGCCTTTTTTTTTTCTTACTTCTTTTGTCCCTGCTGTTTGCTGATGGTAATACTTGGGTTGTAATTGGCAAACAGAACTGACCTGCGAGAGGATGTGCATATGAAATATGCCGATCGGCGTCGCTGTGGTTCGATTGACTGCGCTTGTCACACTGCACAGCTTCGCCGTGGTGTTCAGGTTTTAGTGGCGATGTTGCGACACTGCACCGTGCTTTTTTTTCGGCGGCTCTTAGAACCTCGAACAGAGTTGTTGTCTTGCATGTAAGTGTGAGATCACGTTGGCCAAGTTCTGTAGCATGGATCTGTTTCTACACCGCGAGCTGCATACTGAGACTGTGTTCGAGGTGAGCTTTACACTCGGTTGATGCACCAAGTTCGCTGTGTTTACGAGCTCGCTCAAGTATGGGTGTGCGTCGGAAAGCAGACCAGAGAAGAACGTGATGCGGTCGTCGCACTTTGCCCTTTGAAGACGTGGCGTAACGTGGAACGAATCGTTGGCCGGAGGCTAACGCACGCAGCCCCCGTAAAGATAGACCGAACGGCGGAAAGAGCACGTCTGCAGCTGTGCTAAGGCCACGGGAAGTAGTACACCACAGATGGCGCTGTTTGAGTTCGTATTCGGCGTGATTGCCTTGCACCGGCGATCAACTGCAGCGCTGCATTGCGTTAATATATGACTATCACTAAGTTACTCCTCGGTGGATGCGTTGTAACTGAGGCTGCGCTATTTTCACAGAAATACTAGCTTGCACGCCGAGCTTTCCCTTCCTATGCAAATTCATCTTGCGCGTCGTACTGCTTGACTGGTATTAAATGGTTGCCAGGCTTCCTCGTATGTTGCAAAATGAAGAGAGAGGGAGAAATAACTGTATTTGGTGTCCACCAGTTTAGGGGGACAAGCCGCCTAAACACACACACACACAAAGAACAAAAAGAAAAGAAAGAACACCATGCCTGTTCCAGGACAATATGTACCACTGTTCTCTGCGAAGTTATTGCGCGAGACTTCGTGCAATCTCTTAATGCCGCTATACCTGTGGATAGACGGCAGTAGAAGGAAAATATGACGATGCTGACGTCGTTCCTCTTATGGTTTCGCTCGCTCTTGTTTAATCGTGAGAACATTTTCCAACAAACGACGCTACCACTTGAGTTATTGTTCTAGAAGGCCGTTATATCGTCCATTTAAGACCCTGTACGTTATTCTGATTTCTGTATGCTGCGTATTGTGCTGACTTTTCGATTGTTGGATCTCAGCTCTCGCAGCACTAGGCCCGATCACGCAGAGGAAGAGGAGAATGAGTGTTAACGTTATCTTGCAAACACTACAATTTCTGCGCTCGAGCGTTGCTGATGAAATGTACTATGTAGGCAGTTCAATTTTATTGTATGTAAAGCCCTTCTATCTAAACATCCACCAGCCAAACCAGTTTTGCACACTCCTTCCTGCTGCCAATGTGCAATATATTGCACATTGGCAGCTGCAACACATGCCCGTTAGGGCTTTCAGATGCAGCACAGAAAAGCATTTTCGACGCCTGAACCCCTCCTAAACCTAACTTCACCCACCACATGAGGCACGACGCCACAGTGTTTCTTGTTGAGGGCCATGCACTGCGGTGTATGTATATATGCCGGGTTTTTCACGTAACTAGTGCCGAGGATTTTAAAAAAAGGTGGTTAGCCGCAGCTGAATTAAACTAACGGCATATGGTTTGCCGTCATGTGGCGCTCCTTAGAGTATTTTTATGATCAGCTTCGTTGATAATTAACTAAAATGAATTATGCAAAATTTGTAATTTCCACTTTAGGGCCAAGTGCGTTTCGTTGCCTTGTAGAGGGGGTTCGGAAACGACCGATTCAATTTTTTGTGGCAACGTACATGCTGCGTGGTGACTTTTTTTCAGCGTTTAAGCAAACAGCACGAAATATGAAATAAAACCACGTGACTGCGCTCATGCGCTACCGTATTGCAGCGCTCTCAATCGCGGTCTGTGCGAGAGACCCGTGCGCGCTGACCGTGGCGAAGTGAGCGGCCACGGCTCCAGGCATCGGCTCCACATGGCGTCAGCATCTTCGGCGGCGGCATCCCTGATAAGTGAGCGCCGATAAATAAGCGCTGTCGTCCCGGATAAGTGATAAGCCCGATGCACGGTTGAGAGCGCTGCAATACGATAGCGCACGAGCGCAGTCACGTGGTTTAATTTCATATTTAGCCGGCTCTCTTTAGAGGCCGAAAAAAATCGCCACGCGGCAGGTAAGTTGCCACGAAAAATTGGATCGCTCGTTTCTGAACCCCCTCTCCAACGCAACGAAATGCACTGGGCCCTAAAGTAAATACTAAAGATTTTGTATAACTTATCTTAGATAATTAACTAATTAAGCGGAATACTAAAAAGAATACTCTAAGGAAAGCCACATGACGGCAAACCACATGCCGTTGTTTTCATTCAGCTGCGGCTAACCACCTTTCTTTAACCCTTGGCACAATTCACGTTGCGAAAAGTAACAGCGATAAACAGACAAGGACATGAGCAAAGAAGAACGCGACACAACAGCGCCAGTGTCCTGTTCTTCTTTGCCTACGCCCGCGTATGTTTAGCGTTGTTACTTTTGGAAACATGAATCATCACCAACTCGCCCAAGTTTCGCTTCCTTAGCACGAGTTACGTGAAGCACCCCGTACATGCAATCAGAAACCAGACCCGAGCCTGAAACCTCTGGTCTACATAGACAGTCCGGGCACCAAGCTGGCTCTTCGAATTCTGTGGCAACATGGCGGCATAGCTTCCGCGACGCAGACGCTGCGTGCGCAGACCGATTGACCCTTATCTGGGCAAACATCTCCCGCCATCTCCTTCCGTCCCACACGAGACGCGCCCGGGCTGACAATGGACGGCGCCGAGCGGGCAACCTTTGCACGACCATCAAGAACCCATCAAGTAGCGTCGCTGGAGACCCACCGCGACCGTTTCGGCCTTTATGCGCGCACTCGCAACCCTCGTCACGCTCGGCCGGCGAGCACGAATCTCCACTGGCGGAGGTAAATAAAAGGACGCTCTCAGATACCGGGCCGACGAGGGGACAGGTTGTGCGAAACCGTGTGACGCACAAGGCTTACGTCAGTGTGGGTTCTAAAGCAGGATGTTAATTTGGTTCCAACCCGATCGCGCTCGTATTATTAATGAGCGTTGAAGAATGATCGAGTGTTCGAGGGAACCTGTCTGGGGACGAGTGTGCGTGGGTAACTGAAACAATGAGTCACCAAAAAAAGACAAATAGACTGACGGAAGCTTGAAATGTCGGGGCTCCTGTACCCATCCCTTGTTCGTATCAAAGTAGCATAGACCTGAACGGTCCAAAAACAGATCAGGGAGAGAATTCAGAAAGCTTTTTGTTAGTAAGTTTGCCATTGGCCGGTCGCCCTTATTAATAATATGTCCAATAATGCGAATGGCTGACATTTGCTCTGAAAGTCTGGTCAATTGTGAGACGTTCTTTGTGAGTTAGGCCCTGGTGCCCGGGCTAACAAAAAACTTCTTACGCTAAAATTTTTTGCCCGCCTAAAGCCTGAATTCACGCAGTTTTTTCGTTCCCAAGAGCGCTGCTGGATTGATGCGCGTTCTGGCGCCTGCCACTCATGATAACGATAGGGGTGATGAGAAGACCGACCCTGCGATGAAAAATATCGGACGGCACTTACGTAAGAAAATGTTTGTAAATACGCATAGCGCAGTGTGACAACATGCTTTCGAGGCTATAGGTTACGACGTATATGCGGTCCGTTCAGCGATGCATGGTTGGTGGACATACAAGATGCGCAAAGAGCGCTCTTTCGATTTTCTTCCTATGTGCTGTATATCTTTGGCGCAACATTCACAGTGTTACAATCTTTGCCTCTCTCACACAGGGTTCCGGACCGACGGTGCGGCGCGGCTATGCGCGACTGGCCTTCAACAACTGCGGTGAAGAGACGGATCCGCTGTTCGTGACGGGCTTCGACCTGGACCCAAACCCCGTGCAGATCCCTGGCCCGCTGTCCGTCGGCATCCGCTTCAGACTGAACGAGAACATCACATCTCCCATCGCGGTTAGTATATACGGCACGCTGTCAGGCGTTCATTCTACCGGCAGCGTGTGCCGCGGGCTAGCAGGCGCATAATTCTGTCGAACATGAGCCCACATTTATTTCATGTTTTTTGTAGGACATGAGAGGTGAGGGAAGAAGCCGCTGTAGAACGGCTTGACTACAGGCGCTCGCTCTTTGCGCAAGGAAAACAGTGCAGCACACTGTGCACGCACCCTCGTGACGGCGCAGACATGACACAAATTTACAGCATATGTAAAGGAAAATATACATACTTTAGGAAACAACAAAGACACATATCGCAACAAAGATGAGACACCGTGAAATAGCCAGAAATTACGTGCCGAATGCATTTGAATCTCAAAGAAATGATTGAAGCTCTTTAGCAGACACACTATCCGTGTAGCGTGATCGCGCCGAAACAGTTCAACGTCGAATATATCTATATTACACACAAACCTTTCTGAGAAGACATTGGTAAAACAATGACTTAACCAGTGCTTCGGTATATATAGACCCGACGCACTTCTAGGAACGCACTCGGGTGATGACAGAAGCTGACAAACACACGCACTTGGGTTTGTCAGTTCGTGAAAGCCGAGGAAAAAATATTGCCAATATAAATATTGCCAATAGCCATTGCGCGCGTCGCTGACACGCGTCACGGGCAAAACCAGACGCGGGGGGCTAATATAGTAATAGCACTGAACCCCTACTAGTAATAGGCGCATTCTGTTTTACGCCTCGAGGCAACAGCTTGGCGCGAAAGGAATGTGGTTAGAGCGAGGCTGCAACTTCGCTCCCTAAATGCCGATAGAAATCTCATTACGCGACCGTTCTCGCTCGCCGTCGACATATGCCAGCAGTGCAGAACAGAAGTAAGGCCGCGCAGCCGAGGCAGCCCAACTGTGGCTTAAATAATTCAGCAGTGCGGCTTGTAGAGCACAGCGCATAATCTGCACTATTCGTTGCACTTGCAGAATCGGCTGCAAGTGCGCAAACACGACGACTCCCGCCGAAGCGTTGCCGGGCTGAGCGCAAACAGCAAGCTCGCACATCACATGGGCCCAATGTATATACCGTATATATAGAGCCGCTGACAAAACCACAGCCATTCGCAGCCGCGGCGCAGCTTCGCGGAAAGGCTGTCGCGTTCTCGTGACAGTTGTGCATAAGAAGAACGAGCTAATTGCAGATTTTTCGCAACTGGACTTCGAGAGTTGAGGCGTGTTACGCTTACTTATATGGCTCAGATGCAGTCCGGTGGCAGTCGCGATTATACACTGACATAAACCCGCCCGTCTGTGTTCTCTGGTGCCTTTTCTTTTTCCATATTTAACCCGTCTCCTCCCGTAACTCTCCACCCTCTTTTTTTCGTTTTGTTTATTTTTATTTATTTTTTTCATGTAAAGATGCATGACCAAACACGTTCATCGAATTCCCTTGCGTCAATGAAGTTCCCTCTTGACTTTGTTGCGAAATTCCAAACGATGTTAGCGATAATTGCCGCCTCATAGACGCGAATGGATTTGCCTCAGGGACTAAACAACGGTAAGAGAGAGAGAGAGAAGTTAATTTGCGTTTTCTCCACAATTATTCCGACATTTCTGATAAATTTGTGTAGTGGTCTCAACAGAGGCAAATATTCCGGTCGATAGTTTTCGCTCGCCCATTATTGACGCGTGCCATTTAGTTTACCACTTGTGTGCCAATGGTGGCTCTATGCGCACTCTAGTATTTGCGCAGCAGCCTCTGTGGTCTAAACGTCGTTTCTTTTTACTTCCATGCAACATATGCAGCAGCATCGTGCACTTCTGCTCACAAAGGCGTATGTTTTCATACTCGAATGAGTATTTGCCTTGTTATCTGTTCTTATCAACTTATAAGGAAGCTCGCCGCAGAAACCATTACTAAATAAGTTATTGAGCTTTATTATATGTGTTTCTTCTTCTGAAAGAAGCCTACGTTCCCGATTCACTTCGTACTGAACGCTTTCTTTCTCTCTTCCTAATGTTGTATCAGAATTTCAGCCAGTCGTTGGCAGCGTTAAACGCAAACCGCGCGTGCCATGATGCTAACTATGAGCGCACTTCTGGTGTAGCGATAGGCATGCGCACTTAACAGATGGTAGGACCAAGAATTGGTGCACTGACGGGGGGAAAGGGGGATTGTAACCCCTCCCAGAAGTCAAAACACCAGTCCTCCCCCCCCCCCCCCCCGCTCCGTCGACAGAAATATTGGGCGTGCTAATGGGACAAAGAATTTTTCTGTAAATGCGTTTACATGCGTCGGCTTCTAGTATTGTACGTGTCTGCATGAGTGTGCAATTTCTGCAGACTGCAGAAGTGTAGTCTAATGCTAGCTAAGAGATGTGAAACATTAAGACGAGAAGCTCACATGACAAAGGTGACCTCCTTTTAACACGCACGAGGATTTGCCATTAAAGTTTATTTACAACAACAAAGCCATGTATCAAAACATGTGTGCGTGCAGATGTAGTAATCATGGTGATTCCGCATCAACCGCACACCGACACATTGGGAAAGTTCAGACACCGATTTAAAAAAAAAAAAATCAAACTCCATCGCAAGAACCACGCCTTGAAGAGAGAGCGAGAATAAAACAGAGGCCCCTTGAAACAGCGTCGATTTCCTGACCAGAGTTCAAGGGCAAGAAGTGAGCCGATTCAATCATAGAACCACAGAACTGCAAGGCTCCACGTCTCGTTCACTTCCGCGTTACCTGATATTAAGCGCTCTTATTAGTTCTCGAGTTCGCGCCCAACTACCGACGCGAGTGAGCGGACCACGTGCGCCCTGAGTAGGGCAACGCTGGCGAGCGCCTGCACTGTCATGTCACTAATGAAAAGATTGCTCTTGGACACATGTTTGTAGTCAGGGCAATATTTGTCTATCGCTTCATGAACTTAATCGCAATAATGTCCGGTGTCTGGACACGCATGACGTTATCCTTTTGGGTACACCAATGATTGAACGCTTGGATGCGTGTTCTGACCTTAACTTTCACTTGTAATTACATCGTCAGTGTATCAACTTCCCGTCCTCGTGGTCTATTTTCATTCGCTGGCGTCGCCATTTCTTCACCACACTGTCAAGACAAAGTTTTGGCGGTAATAGCGTCGCCCCGAACATTTGAGCCTCAAAGCTGCGCCAATCTGTGTACATACACACCTGTAAAGCATACGCGTACAGCGCGCGCTTCCGCGAATGGAAAATAAGGCGCTTCGATCGAACAACGCCACCGATGCCGCGGACCCGCATTCCACCGCCGTCGAAGTGCCTCACACTGGGAAAGAAGACGCGAGGGGCGGGAAGTGATCGGGAGGGGGCGGTGCCGCCGTGGATGTAGGCCAACATTCCGCGGCTGCCGAAAACCGGCCGACTCCGGGAGAGCGCGCTGCCACGCTCGCCGCGCGTGTGAACCAGTCCTCCTCCTCCTGCTGCGTGTCGCCGTACTATGGTGGACCGAGTCGCCCGTTCGGCTGGGCTTCTCTTTACGGCAAGAGCTGTTGTAAACACTTGCCACGTACGGTGGCGGCACGGATGGTCGATTCAGTACGCCGACGAGTGTGACGTGGTTCAGCCGTGCAGCTGCAACCAATCACGTCGCTACGACACTCTTGTGCGTGGCGTGATTTGGCGGCATTGAGCCTCGTCGTGCTCACCCGCTGGCTGAATCGGCAATACGTCCTGCCGTCTGAGTCCCGCTTATAACTATAGGGCCAATATCCATAAAAGGTTTCATTCGTAAACGCTGTTTGCCGTTGGCCGGCCATCAGTACTGAGATGTCCAACGACACGACTGGCCGGCATCTGTTCTTACGGAAAAATTCTAGCGTAAGTACATTTTATGGAGTATTGACCCACGTGCATTTTCGTCGGCGTATCGATAGTGCTGTTACGTCATTCTCTATATACTAAGAAGAGGAAGAAGAAGAAGTAGAAAAAGAAGAAGAAACTTTATTAAAGAATGGTCCGGCAGTTGTTGTAGTGGTCCGGTTGTTGTAGTGGCCTCAGGTGGCGGCTTGAACTCGGAACTCGAACTCCTTGAACGAGTTCTTGAATGAGTCCTCCTTGAACGAGTCCTCGAGTCCTTGAACTCGGACGGCATCTTCGGCTTGCCGGACGGCCCAGAGCTGGTCTGCCAACTCTGGAAGAATAAAAATAAAAGGAATGGACACGTATCTGCGTGTTTTGTTGCAAATTACGCCTAAGCGTGGGCGATGTTGCTGCGTCAGTTTTGGTCTCACACCAATGCCTTTGTCATAGTAGTAATTTCGCGTATTGCAGATGAGCATATTCAAGTCAACACGACGACTTTAATGAATGTTCCTGAACGCATGACTGGGTTTATAAAAACCGCTATATCTGTTTAGTAATTACAAACACATGAAAACGTATATCGTACTTCTTGGGTCCCTTCATTATCAAGGTTGGGCTTAAAGGCATGCGCGAAGGAGCCAACGATTGATCACTACAGGCCCTACAGCAAGTTTACCGCTCTAGCGGGTAAGAAGGCATTATTCTAACTTGTATAGTTACTTCCTCAATTATTACTTCGAGGTATTTCAAAATATCTACTTCTGTGGCAAAAGCAAACCAAATGAACTCATTTAGATATCTCATCTTTCCTATGTTAAATAATCTTGGAGCGCATTTTCTTCACCGTACGAAGTGTGATGTAACATGCGTCAAACAAAGGAAAAGGAGAGAGAGATAGAAAGAGAGGAAAGACAAAGATGTTAACCAGATGAGAGTTTCCGGTTTACTATCATACAAAGGAGTAGGGGCAAATAAGGCTGGAAAAGAGGGCAGAGAGAGAGAACTGAAAATTTCGGTAGAGCCCATCCCGCAATGACTGTCGGCGTTAATGCGACTGACATTCAAGAAATGTAGAGACACACCATATTGCTGAAGACACCTTTATTTACAACCTTTATTAGTCATTTAAGGGCCGGTATAACGTAAAACTATTCCAATCTGTTTTTATTCCAAATCCGCCTTTAGCTCTCCTTGGTAGATCAGCATTGTTCGGGTCCAGTCCATATGGGCAGAGCACGAGCCATTTTGACACATCAAGGAGGGCTAATGGCCGATTTGGAATAAAAACAGGCTGGAATAGTTTTATGGTCATACTGGCCTTGAATTTCCATTGCTCTGTGTTTCTTACCAATAGCACATATGAGAGATGTGTTCTTCTAGCACAACGGTGGAGGGGAAGGGGGGAGGGGCATGTGAATAATATTTTAATGATGAGCTTTATGGGAAAGATTGAAGAAATGTTAGCGTTTGGTTCCTATATACGCGTTAATGCTTCTTTGTGCGTATTCTGAGCAGTAAGTTTTAGAAACGAAAAAGTTTTAAATACGTACACTGGCGTGGCTTGAGACTCGCCCATTGTATCTCTTCATTGTTTCTCAAAGTTTGCACTGACGATATTTGACGAAAACCAAGCGCATTTCAATTATTATCATTTATTTGTTTGGAAACATATGTAAATTTGACAGGAAAGGGAACGTGAGGAGCAGGCTGGCAACTGCCACCGGAAGGGGCACAACGCCTGCCTACTCTTCAGAAAGGGGGAGAGAGAAATACAGAAATGGAAGATAGGAAGAAAGAGGGGAGGAAAGAGGAAAGAAAGGGAAAGATGACAAATCTAAAAGAATAAAGTAGAACACACAGTACAGGTGACACACAGTAAGGCCGGTCACTGCAGGTGACACTACTGAAGAATGTTAAATTCTCAGCAGGAATTAACGCACATGACGCAGAATGGTGCCGAGGGTTCTCATTCTCGTTGTCATTGTTCATTTCAAAAGCAAGGAACTCGCAAGTTCCCACAATTAGGGTGGCCGTGGCTGCAATGTTAAGGACAGATACTCTACGAGCTATAGCAGCGACTCATTAACCCCTCTCGTCCCACTAATCAGCGCACCTAATTACGCAGCCGGTTATTCTTTCACTGGAGCTATGGTATTTACTCGAAGATAGGTCGAACAAGAATATAGGTCGACCTCTATGTATTCAACTTGCCGCGAAATAATGAAATAATTTCAATTCTATATAAGGTCGACCCATATCTGTTTTTAAAAACAAAAAGTTTGAAAACATGGCAACCTTTATTTACCGTAAGATCGGCTACTATACTTCGTATGGTATACTTCGTAGCGCTATGGAGGCTACAGATACTTCTTGCAGGGCTGCGTTCGCACTTACAAATAGTTCGGTGTTTTTTTTTAAATGTTCTTTGTATAAACACTGTTCTGAACAAAAAAGGAAACAATTTACCCTTGTAAACGAACGAACCATGTACTCATACGGCTGCTAACACGTTGTTTTTTATCTGTTTGCTTTTCGTTTGCTTTTTATCTGCAGCCCGTCGCGCCAACCACGCGCGCATGCTCGTGCGAGCAAGCGCCGCTGGCGCGCAGCGAAGCAAGGCGGAACGCGCGGAGGAATAAATTTTGGTGACCGCACTTCTTGCGTAGCTTCCACAGCGTTGCACCTGATATATGAAACGGAGTATAAATTTCGTTTGTCGATGCTACAAGCTGCATCTACGTCTGAACTGCCAGGGAAATCGTCCTCGTAGGATGTCTTTTTGAGACCCCCAACGACGTCATCCTCGGGTGCCGTGGAGTGCGTTGGACGCGCAGCATTTCTTATAACAAGTCCGGATAATCTCCGTGGTGGCTTTACGGTGGGCGCAATGGAGGAAATCCGTCAGCTAGGTACTTTCTCTAGCTTTGCCCACGAATAGGGGTTGAGTCTTTGGTCACGAATATTTTATATAATTTTATTCGAATAAATACGGTACTTGTGCAGCTAGGGCAAGAAAAAAACGGTGCGACTGACCAACCTACACAAACTATTTACGTGCACCTTTCGTACTTCCTTTGCCTGCCGCATTCGCTCAGTGACGTCCATGCCGTACTGCTGCTGAGCATGAGGTCGTGGGTTCGATGCCCGGCCGCGCCGACCGCACTTCGACAGGGCTGGAATGCCAAGACGCTCGTTCACTTAGGTCACTGAGTTAAGTTTAGGTGCGCGTTAAAGAACTTCATGCGACTAAAATTAATCCGGAGCCCTCTACTATGGCGTCTGTCATAGCCGAAGAGTTACTTTGGGACTGTGCGCAAATCATCAGTTCTTTCTTTCTTTCTTTCTTTCTTTCTTTCTTTCTTTCTTTCTTTCTTTCTTTCTTTCTTTCTTTCTTTCTTTCTTTCTTTGAACGTGGGCATAACAGATTTTGTCGTCCGTCAGCACCGGGAAAAAAAATAGGTTGGATGGCGAGGGGAGGCAACAACCTGCTGCTTCTAACAAGCACTCCTGCTCCCCTTTCCACTAAATTCGCTCTCCAATCGTCCCCCTCTCTACGCCTGTCACACCGCCGGCCCATTGCAGCCGGGGTCAGCGCGATAAAGGCAACCGCCTCCCTCAAGGGAAAGCAAGAACTTCCGCGTGTGCGAGTGGAGCCGGAAACGGGAAAAAAAAAATAACTGTTTCAACAGCTACGATCCCGGTCGCAACACGTGGTAGTTGCCAAGGTTTGGCAGGGCGCCTGACCGGAACAGTGCTGCCAATGATAAAGGAAACGCGCGATCAGCCGTCATGTAACCATTCCCCAGGGCGAAATCAACCGCTCCGCACGCGGAGCGAAGAGAGGCAGCGGACAGGAGAAAATGACCGTGTTTCGTGCCTCTGACCTAGCGCGCTAAAGAGGCGAGCTGCGAAAGTGAAGCCCTCTGAAGGGAAACAGCTCGCCACTCCGTGGCAATGGAGCAAACAGTACGTATGCTGTGCTGAGAAAAGCGTCAAACACTTAACAAAACGAGCTCGAAGGCGTGTTGTTATGCTGATCACAAAAGCGTGGCCGGGAACGTAATACAGAAACGCAGGAAGAAAGCTGACGTGAAAGTGAAACGTGCACCGTAAGGCTGCCTCGAACCTGTGGGTCACCGTTTCTTTTTTTTTTGTACCTTGATTTGAGCTGTTTCGGTCTCTTCACTCTCCCGCGAAAAGGTGAGCATTCTGAACCTTCTACCTCATGGCAACGACCCGTCAATTTTCAACATTGCCCTCGTGGAATATCTCCAACAAGCTCAGCTAGTGTGTGTGTGTGTGAAAACTTTTATTGTACTGAGGTCCGGAGGCTCGACTTCTCAAGCCAAGGCGGGCCGCTCCCACGTTGGCACTGTCAGGCCAAGCCTTTCAGCGACATCATGGGCCCTCTGGACTGCCCTTAGTTGGTCCTGAAACAATGGGCTTTGAATCCTTTTCTCCCACTGTGTCCATTCTTCAACGAGGTTGGGGAGAGTCGCGGGACACCCCGCCAGCATATGTCTGATTCCAATGATGCCATTACAATCATTGCATTCCATCTTAATCTCCCTCTCTGGATATATTTTATTAATGGTGTACGGTGTGGGATATGTACCCGTTTGCAATAAGCGCAGTGAGACTGCCTGAGCCCTGTTCAGTTTTGAATGTGGCAATGGGAATTGTCTGCGTCCTAAATAGTAATGTTTGGTAACATCATTGTATGTTAATAAATGATCTCTGGATTCCCTCGCTTGATGGTGAACGGCTCGGTTGTGACTGTCACGGTTAGGTTGTATATTTTTAACTGCATGCCTTCCCTACAGAATCGCATTCCATCTGTACACCCACGTGAGAACAACCGAGTACCCGGATGTAAAAAATACTTTGACCACTACTAAGTGAAATATAAGCCCCTGTGTGTGTGTGTGTGTGTGTGTGTGTGTGTGTGTGTGTGTGTGTGCGTGCGTGCGTGCGTGCGTGCGTGCGTGCGTGCGTGCGTGCGTGCGTGCGTGCGTGCGTGCGTGCGTGCGTGCGTGCGTGCGTGCGTGCGTGCGTGCGTGCGTGTGTGCGCGTGTGTGTGTGTGTGTGTGTGTGTGTGTGTGTGTGTGTGTGTGTGTGTGTGTGTGTGTGTGTGTGTGTGTGTGTGTGTGTGTGTGTGTGTGTGTGTGTGTGTGTGTGTGTGTGCGTGCGTGCGTGCGTGCGTGTGTGTGTGTGTGTGTGTGTGTGTGTGTGTGTGTGTGTGTGTGTGTGTGTGTGTGTGTGTGTGTGTGTGTGTGTGTGTGTGTGTGTGTGTGTGTGTGTGTGTGTGTGTGTGTGTGTGTGTGTGTGTGTGTGTGTGTGTGTGTGTGTGTGTGTGTGTGTGTGTGTGTGTGTGTGTGTGTGTGTGTGTGTGTGTGTGTGTGTGTGTGTGTGTGTGTGTGTGTGTGTGTGTGTGTGTGTGTGTGTCGACCACACTTAGACCACACCTCAAGTGCACCTCGGTAGCACGGTTCAGAAACCGGGAAGACGGCGCGTGGCACGCCCTTACCTAAGATATTGTTTACGACTATTGCAGTACTTTTACGATTTCCGGAATAGCTCGCAACGCGCGTTGCGGTTATGCTCGCGCCGGGCAGATAAGAACGGGTTAAGCTCGCAGCTGTGGTACAAAAAGCAAAATAATAAGGCAAATATAGACAAGTAGAAGCCCCTGTGAAATACGCAGTAAACTTGTCCAGGTGGCAACCATCACAAACGGTGCAGGGAATAACATCTTCTCGTGATGTGTCACAAGGGACTTGTGCCATGCCTTCCAGAGCAATAAAGCGGTGCTAAGCAGTTTCGTGATGGAAAAGTTTGCGTCTGTTTTGAGTGTGTCACACAGACAACACATTGGTTGCGGTTTGATAGGGTAGATAACGGAGACCAGCAAGCACGCGCTCGTTCGCAACTGCCTGTACATTATCTCACCATCGTTCTTTGAGGGAAGAATAACTGCAACTCGTAGTTGTTTTGCTTTTTGCCAGGTGACCGCTTTACCAAGCTGTCGCCGTTATCGGGTTATCGCTGACGCGCACGACACACTTCCTCTATACGAAATATCGTGAACGTTGCCGCAAAGTTGATGGTGAGAATGCCTGTTTAATGAGATTGCACGCGCAACGCGCATAGCGTTGCACACTCTCAGATCCACGAGATCGAGCACCAGTGATTGCTCTGTAATGTACGCTGACCTGCGTACATAAAACACCGAACCGGCTTAAACCGCAAGGTTAGATTCGACGTTCGAAGACTGAGCACATCCCTTTATATCATTGCCTTTTCTTTTCATTTTACTGAAGTGAAAATGAAAGAAAAAGATATAGTCACTTTATAATGGTGACGGCTTCTACTTTTCGCATAGCAGAAAAAAAGCTATATAGAAGTATATATGTATAAGAAAATGAAAAGAAATCACGTCATGGGCCAGAAATCCACAGCACTCAGTCCCGTACACCCATGAACATATAAATTTAAAAGGCAAACGCAAGTCGCATCAGAATGAGTTTGTTAACAAAGTCACAAGCACACGCAAGCGGCCATGATGTAGACTTCGAGAAGCATATAAATAGATGAGGAATTACGCAGAGTTAAAATAACGCACGCACAGAATACAAAAAAAGTATAACACGTAATATGCAAGCGCTAATAACTACAAACAATAGAAGCAAGTTATAGTTACATCGTGTAACTATTGAGTGCGATGTGTAGTATACCTGTTAAGGATGCCTGTGTCTTCGTAAAAATGTTCAAGCGCATTCACTGTCTTTCGCGGTGCTATTTTCGATGGCCTTGGGCCTAACAATATTGCAATGAACCTTTCCTCCACGCCGGAATGTCTGCACCCAAAAACAGGAAAGAAGGAAGCGTGCCAGTGTCCCTCATTATCCGCCTATTTCGTATACACTTCAGTAAGAACGAGTCTCCCAGTGATCTATATTTGATTATTATTTGAGTGTTTTGAACGAAAGAAATGGTGAAAACGCGTACCAAAGAGGGTAGGTTAAAATTATTTAATACGTTCCGGCTTCCGTAAGGAAGCATCGTTTACAGGGAGTGTCTCCAAAGTTTTCTATTCTCCTTCGTCATAGTGTTTACTTTTTCTTTCGTTCGACATGCTTCCTCCCGGCCAGACGCAATGTCCGTCAAAGCGTCTATTTCATTACTTGAGTGTTGCTTTTCACTTTAGGCACAAATTCGGCCACTAAGAAGTCTTAATTAACCCTTTCCGGTAGTCTTTCTGCTTCTTCACCGTCACTAGCTAACACCCTACCGTCACTACGCCTTGGCAACACATACTTACTCGCACGCGCGCACACATGCACCATCTAAAGAAATTGTGGGGGGAGAATTGCTCGTGGGGCGAAAGAGCAAACGTGTGGAGCAAAAGAAACGTGTGGAACAAAACACAACGTATTTACCGAAACACAGGTGCACCTGGAGATGCAGAAGAAGCTGACGCTCCTGTTCGGCCTGTCCACGTGGCTGACGATACCATGCCTGCCCAACGGCGTGGGCTCGTGCACGTACGACGACATCTGCAAGATACACCTTTTCTCCAAGCCGGAATGCCTGCACCCGAAAACAGGGGAGGAGATCCCGTGCCAGTGTCCCTACCACGAGGTACGTACTCCTTATCAGTCGATTTCATATCCACTGCTGGAAGAACGACTCTCCCAGCAATCTGCACGAACCCTTGTCTTGCGTCAGCAGTCTCCACTCTATGCCTGCAAGTTGCCTAATTTTTGCCGGTCCAACTGCACTTCGTCCTATTATTGTCGCTATAATATCAGCTGCCTTGGGTTTGCTCTCTAAAACCACCCTACACCGGTACACCACCGTCTTCCTATATCTTAGCGCCACATATACCACTATCCGCGGTTCCATTCCTCGTTGCACAGTTCGTAGCTTCTTCTCGAGCTTCCTTTATCCTCCAGGCTTCAGCTCCACACATTACTGCAGTTTATGAAATCGATTCGCCTCAGTAACCGATTGTAGGCGTGCTAGCTATACCGGCACGCGTTCGCATTGCTATAGTGCCTTCCTTCCTCGCTTGTGTAGAGTGGCAAACCGGACGCGTTTCACTTCCTTCACTTCCTTTGTTGAGCTGACAAAGCATGCATCTTTGAGGTCGCATTCCGATGGCGACGCAATTCAAAAACACCCCTGTGCCGAGATTCGGTACATGCAACATCGTTACCCATACTCATGGTGTAGTCTAGAATAAACCCAATCAATTACTTGGCCACTTATTCTCTGGGTTCTTTAACGTGCACCGAGACAGCGGTTCGATCAAAAAATTCTCGTGTACTTAAACACTTAAACAGGGCGCACGTTAAGAAGTCCAAGAGGTCAAACATAATTCATAGCACTCCACTGTCTGTCATAGCCCGTGTTTTGCTTTGGAAAGTAAAACCCGACAATCAATCAATCAATCAATCAATAAATCAATCAATCAAGAAATCAAGCAAGCAATTAATTAATCAATCAATCAATCAATTAATTAATTAATTACTTAATTAGTGTTTTGTAGACATTTATTTTTTAAATACAGTAATGCAGTAAATTACACTGAGCGATAACATGAACTGGGCCCACATGTTCGTAACAGTTCAAGGAGCAAGAGGCTGCGCTTTTCATCTCGAGGCAATTTTACTACGGCTACGTTGCGCGAATGGTGAAAAGGTGCCAACCAAGAAACATGGTTCCTACTTTCAATTTTATTGGTACCTCGTCTAGCATCTGAAACATGCCAGGTCCTGCATGTGTGGTAAACTGACCCGGGCCATGAGATTGTACTGCATTGCTGTAGCGCTGTAGCACCAAGCCGAACAAAAGATTCAAGATAAATAGTCGCTGCGTATAGTTGCAGATGGTACGCAGTGGGTGGCAAACCACCATGCTTAACTATTCAATCATAACTTTGCTATTCACATACTGATAATGCAGCGTAGACGTTTCCTCGCAATTACAACTACACGCTTTCACAAATATCACATTGACTATGCGCATGTCTGTTTAACTTAGTTTAAAAGCTTGCTGCAAGAAAATTTCACTTTGGCTAAGTTGGTTATAGCTTACTATAACTTATAAATATGTAGTATATACTGGTGAAGCAAACTTGACAAAGCTGATCACTGTCTAATTTTCCTAACAGCTTTTAAAGAGCACCTAAGCAGATGACGCATGCACCTGGTAGTTCGCGGATATGACGCAAGTCTTAGAACATTGCCTGCGAGATATTTCAGTGTGCTGCGAGCAGTCGCCGTCGATATACCGCCTTATCTCAAATGTCACGTCGAGAAGCCACGAGTTTTGGGCCATACGTCACTCCCGGAGAGCAGTAAAGGCGGCGGCGGCGTTTTTTTTTTTTCAGTTTCGGTTCTAAAAGTAGTGTTTTTGACAGCTCTTCGTGACGTATCAACTTGGATTTCAAACACACAACGTTGCGCTGAGGCTCCTCTTTATCTACACTACCTGAAACTAGGATTTTACCCGGTCCAAAATGTTGTTGCAGTTTGACTTTCAAATAGCTAGAGGCTCGAGGGACCACTGTGTTATGTGATAATTTTACATGCCCATATTTCCTATTTCTTCCCTTATTATCATCTCTCATTATTATTTTTCCTCTTTCCACCTTCCGCTGCGCAGAGTGGCAGGCTGGAACGTACTAGCTCAGGCCGACCTCTCTGCTTTTCCCACAACCAGCTTTCTCTGCTAAACATACCCATTACCGTAGAGCACTTGCCATGGCGCGTGAACAATATTAGTGGTTAATTCAGGCGTGTCCGCATTAAGGCCAATGAACATAACCACCCTTCCGGGTTACATGTCGAAATTAGGGCACTCACCAGGCGGTTCACCGCCAACACTACCCGGCGCCGGGTTCGGGAACACCCGTACCATAATTTTTTTTTCCTCAGTTGCGGTGGGTGCCGGCGGCGGGTTTCGAACTGCCCACCTACCATAGCCGTGGCCGATGCCCTGTACACTAGGCCACGACAGCGGTGTTGGGCTGCTAAGCACGAGGTCGCGGGATCGAATCCCGGCCACGGCGGCCGCATTTCGATGGGGGCGAAATGCGAAAACTCCCGTGTACTTAAATTTAGGTGCACGTTAAAGAACCCCAGGTGGTCGGAATTTTCGTAGTGCCCCACCACGGCGTGCCTCATAATCAGAAAGCGGTTTTGGCACGTAAAACCCCGTAATGTAATGTGTAATGTAACAATATTAGTGCCGAATTTTTGCCGTCGCCATTGGTGGCGTGGGTGCGGCGCTCCATACAGAGCATGCTTCATATGGATTGTTCGATATGTTAGATGGACAATATATTATTGAAACCTGAAAGTTGTTCTCAGCAGGTTTTGTGTTCTTGACTGATTTATTAGAATTTTGGCAACTGCAGAACGCGAAGAACCGTCGTGAAACATTTTATTCGCACTTTATGCCTCTTATCCTATACCTTTAAGACATTCAAAACAATATTTGGACCTGCAACCTCAAAGCGATGCAATTTCACTGGTACCGACGCCAGTGCCCTTTACGAGTGTGACTTTTCACTGGGCGCTGACTAATGCCCATGGTTTTGCATCGTTCTCATCCAGTCTCATCTCGTGCAGCGGCGTCGAGGTGCGACGCCTGCAGCACCACTGACGGTGCTCATGACGCTAGCACACTGAGGCGCCTAGTAGCTGTCAGGGCACTGTTCCATCTGCCATGCAGAAGTTTTCTTGCGTGATGCATCGTGCCATGTCGCAGCCGCCGACACCGTCCGAGGAGTTCAAGCGCAACGCTAAATCTTGCTATCGATGTTAATGTTGCCAACTTCTGCGTCATATGCATTTAGGCCGACCTGTGTAAAAAAATATCTAAATAACCAAAAGGCACAAACCAAAATGTTGTACCCGTCCGCATAGTTCCATCACGACGTAATACTGACGTACAGCGTTCAGCGTACGTATGAGCACGGAAAAAAAAAAGAAACATGCTTACATTCTTCACTTAATAGTTTCCCACACTGCACGTGTAATGCTCGTCGTCGACTTCCATTGCACATTTACTGTCTCTAAACCTCATTTTGGTTGCGGCAGGCCCCTGGCAGACAGAGTCATTTACATATCGAGAATGACATCTCACGATTACCCCGTAGCGTCACAAGGTAGCGTTACGTGCCCTATTTTAGCGACGCGATGCCTTAACAGGTGACGCATACGCGGAAAAGCTAATGCCCCAAGAGCAGGAAAAGTGACGATTGCGGCTGACGTTGCAAGCGGGTGTATAACCGGCGCTGCCCTTGTGAAACTGTGTCGTGCAGGGTGAGTGGCGCCTGAAGCCGACCACATTCAAGGTGCCCGAGCTTCCGCCGGACCTTCCCTCGTACCTGCTCGACGGCGAGTTCGTCATCAAGGCCACTGTGCTGCGCGACGGAGAGCAGATCGGCTGCTATTCCACAGACGTTGAACTCAACCTGTGACCTCGACCCCGCCGCAGAGCGCGGGGACACCCAAATGTCCTCCTGTGTGCTTAATATCGTGCGTGTGTGAGAGTGTGTGCTGTGTCGTGCCTCCGTCCCACTTTTGAAGCCCCGAGAACGACATCGGCGGCGACCGCATAATGCCGTGGAACTGAAATGGTCTTTGGCGGGCCGTCGACCCTCTGGGGTGACACATCCTGCGAGACGTTGAGTCAGCGTTTGCGAGTCGCTTCTTCAGCGACTGACAGCGACCCGAGACAGAATCACGCAGAGGAATTCCACGAGACAGCGTGCTTCGCCTGTGCTATGGTTCACCTACCGGCAAACCTTAGAATCACGCTTTCATCAGCCTATCGTTGTACCACTATCTGAATTGCCCAGGGAGCGTGCGTTTCTCTCTCTCTCTCTCTTGTCTGTCTCTGAGCTAGACGGTCTCGAAACTGGCACGTTTTTCTTAGTACGCAGTCGACCCACGGAAGCGTAGGGGCTCGCTTCCGTGGGGAGTCGGTCAACAAGACTTTATGTGAAGGCCTCCCGTCTCACATTTATCGGTCATTTGGTTGACTCTGTGTCGCGCATGGCTTGTGTTGAACCTTGTCGAACCGGCCTGTGTCGAGCTATTGCCAAGAATTTCGTCTTATCACAATTACTGCACGGCTGCCGTCGAGAGGCGGCACTGCATCAAATTATATCTATTTGCTAGTTTGAAGAAACTGCTGGCAACTTCCCAGTCCTTCACTGAGCTCTACTTAACATGTAGGTTACTGTTAAGTGGTACAGCACGACGCATGATAGAGGGACACGAAAAAAAAAATGGCTGTGGCTTAGGTAAGGTTAAGCCCAGGATGCGAAGCATACTAGCCTTTATTTTAGTTGTTGAACCACTGTTTAGCCTGGTGAACTGCTGTTGCTTGGCTATATTTGGTTCGGCTAGACGAAGAAACAACTCATGCATTACTTCTTCGCCTTCAAGAGTGGAACGCGACAGCGTTCCCGTCGACCCGCCAAGGGGTGTAAGACAATGGGCTACAGGGCAGCGACTACGCGCCCCGCATTGGACGCGGTGAGCGTCGAGCAAAGCAGCGTTCGGCGCGGCAACGAAATGTGCGCCTGAGCAAGAGACGCACGCCTTAGAAACAGCGCGTTTCTAAGGCAACACCGCATTCACTAGAGGCGCTTTTGTACCGCTTTGAAGCGTTGTACTCGTGGCTCAGTGGTAGCGTCTCCGTCCCACACTCCGGAGACCCTGGTTCGATTCCCACCCAGCCCGTCTTGCAAGAGTTGAGCCAAAGCCACTTCTCCTCTGTCGTGACGTCACGGTGTCACGTGATTTCATGGTCACCGCCGCGCCTGAGGAGCTGGGTTGAGCCCTCGTAATATGCTTCGCATAAAAAAAAAAAACAAGGACGAGCGCTTTTCCGTGTCCCTTCCAACGATAGAAGCAGTTACTACAGACAGATTTTGTCGAAATGCAAGAACGCCCGTGTACTTAGATTTAGGTAGACGTTAAGGAACCCCATGTGGTCCAAATTTCCGGAGTCCCCCGATACGGCGTGCCTGGCTTTTGGCATGCGTGCTTTTGGCATGCGGCTTTTGGCATGCGTGCATGCGTGTTTTGGCACGTAAAACCCCATAATTTAAACTACAGACAGATTTGTAGCTTTCCGGTAGAAAAATATGCGCAACCTACCGGTCTCTTGCGCCCATCAGTTGATATTTACTGAATTTTTGGGAACAAATAATTGACAGAAACAAAGCAGCTTATTTGGTAACAAGCTTTCTTTTTAATTTATTTTTTCTTGTTTTTTCGTAGTTGCAAGCTACAACTGGAGCGGGCGTACTTGCCTTGTAATGTCATCTTTTTATCTTCGCGTTGTCTCCAATCATGGCAAAGTTGGTCAAAGCACAAAGCAACTAGTCCAGGCGCGATAGATGAGACATGCTATCTGAAGGGACAATGTATAGTAATGCGGTCTTCCCGCGCTGGCGCGATGTGTGCGTGGTATGATTATCTCAGCGTCTCCTCATGATGGTAACGCTTACATTGACGAGTTCTTTAATCACGAAGGCCACACAATCGATCTCAAGGTCCTGCCAATTTCGGGCCTTGCGTCTGATGACTCTCCGCCGAACAGGGACAGCAGCAACGCTCCGCGAGCGATTGTTTCAAGGTTTCGCTCATTTCATCATGACTGGATGTCAGGATCAACTGTACACGAACAACCTGCATGTAACGCGTGGTTTTTTGCCATTGCCTCGCGAACTCTTCCTCTGAATTTCAGTGTACTATAAATACCAAATCTCAGGAAGCCAGTACGGGGTAAGCAGACCCTCGGCAATTTTTGTACTGGAAAAAGCATGAAATTAAGTACTGCGCATGAGCTGCCTGACTCATGATGTAAATAGTAAACTTATGGCACTGACGTATATGCAACTGCAAAGAAAGCTGATGAGACTTTTATGGGCGTAAGTCACATTTCGTACCATATAAATATAGATCGTGGTTGTGGGAAAACCCAAGACGGCAAAAAAAAAAAAAGAACGATGGCCGTCTAGAAGCTTGGATGACGGCTTTATTCCCACGAGGTGATGATGAAATTATGAAAAGTTCTAGAGTCATACAAGAAAACAAAGTGAGTAATTACAGATGAGATATTCGCATACCATGATAGCATTAGTTGTGCTAGTTTGTTCATTAAAACTTCTTTCTGGGCGAGTTGGTGCATACTTGACATAAAAACTGTTTACAGCGCAAACACATGCAACCACAAAGTAAGGGACAAGACACGCTTGTGTCCTGTCCCTTACTTTGTGGTTGCATGTGTTTGCGCTGTAAACAGTTTTTATGTCAAGTGCTAGTTTGTGCGTGCTTATACTAGAAAAATGCAGGGAGAGATGGGTACAACTTCAACCGAGTGGACACAGACACTTGTACTATACCACGTCTTGGTCGTCGTTGTCCATTTGGCTTGCACCACATATTTCTGACCCAAGTACGAACACCCTGACTTGACTCGCCACGCCTATATGTTTATTATTCACTATTGAGAACGTTCCTGGCTTGCATGTTTTACAAAAACTTAGAATGAGCACAGCGCCATGGGAATAAAATTAGCATGACTTTCCCCGACGATTATTGACGCTTAAACATAGCATACAGTAAAGGCTGAAATATGTTTTCTGCGAGCATGTGAGAATACGTTTCAATACCCTTTGTGTCAAGTTTGTGAAAGTGTGCATCTTTCGCTACGGATATTTCATTTCGTATCATTCCTAAGGTAGATAATCTGATGAAAGCTGCGCACGTGTTTACAGGGCTGCGGTAGTCAGACTGTGCTTCCACAGACAAGGGCATTTCTTTGTTAGGAATTGTTTAGCAGCTTTCGAGTGACCCAAAGTTCTTTAAACAATTTCAGTTTATAGAAAACTTATAGTTTACTGTGCTCCTAGAGAGGTATGTATACTTATATTATATGTGAAATGTCGAAAAGCGCACTTGTTACTTGATCAAACTTCTAAAATTACAGCGCCCTTTTTATTTATCTTTTTATACGCTCAGGAAATATTTCCTGGCACATTTTCGGTGAATCAATTGAAATTAAAGCGAGATATTTGAGTTTTGTATATAAAGATATAAGGGAACGTTCTTAAGGTGCTCCCCATCAACGAGTAGTTTCAGACGTCACGTTTCAGTTCAAGTTTCGCTTTTGTATTCATTTATGCCAAGAATAAAGGATGTTAGAACATTGTCCCTTTGTCCGTTGTAGTCCTTTACTTTGTAGTGAGCGCTGATTTCCAGATTCTGCTTGTCCATTCGTTACTTTGAAAGATATTTATCACGGAAAATTTTTTTAAAGGGGGTGACAGCAATCTCATTCGTGCACCTCACGCTATGAGAACGGCCTCCTGTTCTGCCGTGACGCAGACTTAAAGGGAAGCTGAAAGGTTTCCCAGAAAAAATGAGTGAACATGTGTACGTAATGGTTTTCAACCCTCCGAATTCAAATATCGTATCGAAATTGAGCGAAAGAAAGCGCAAATATATTTTATTTCGACGAAAAGTGCAGCATCGGACACGCCCAGCTCGCGCGTCTCGTTTCCGCCTGTGATTGGTCGGGCGACCCGTGACGTAAACTTTAGCGACCGACCGCTGCCGCTCCACATGAAGCGCGGTGCCAGGTAGTTTGGTGCCGCAATGGAAAATTAAGAGGTAATAGAAAATTTAAAGAGACTGCGTTTTTCTGAAGAGTTCGGCGTTGCTCCCTACGTGTACGAGCCGATTGCAAAGAGCCGGCCTTTCGAAGGAGCAAACGATGCTGGTGCGAGCAGTGCTTTCGACGAGAACGAAAGCGAAGTCTTGGGATCTCCTCGTGTTGGAAATGCTCTTTGGTGAGTATGTTTTTTGCAAAGCGATCTAGTGATCTCGCCGATCTTTCGCCGATCTAGTGAGCTCGTTTCCGGTCAAACAACTGCAGTGTTGTGTTCCTGCATGCCTCCGCGTGGAACGTAAGCGGGGATGCGATCGTCGGCATTTGTGCGCTGTCCAAAGCTGTCGGCAACCTACAAAGACGGTTCAAACGCGTGAAAAGCTTCCCGGTTCATGCAGTACGTGTAGTGACCTTCATCTGTGCGCCATCCGCACACTACTCGTAACCGAAGTCGTAAAGGCGGCGAATTCCGTCGGCTACGTGAGACGGTCGGTTTCTCGCTGTGCGCGAGAGACGGGAGGAGCGTAGCGTCCTGGCGTGCGCCGGCTTTCCAGCACATGCAAACTCTACATTTGCACTGCGTTATGGTAGCTGCGTGCAGGCTGTTTTACAACACACGTGCAAATAGAAAATTCGCGGCGCTTTGCGACGAAACCTGCGTCGAGGGTGGGAAATAAACATGCACCTTCCGTTCAGCGTGCTAACATTAAGGAGCTCGCAGTAAATCAAAATCCAGGTTTGGGCGAGTTCGTGTATTCATAAGGCCTTCCAACACCAGTTATCATCAGTCAGTCCGCACTCGTGCCGTCTTTGTTTTCGTTGCTCCGATCTTTTCGCGCTGCGTTTAGAAAGCCTGCTAGTGGAAATTCTGGTGATAATCGTCGTCACGGAAGTGGTTGGAGCACAGCAGTGTTGTTCTTGAGGGCTTGAAATTCTTTCGCTTTACAGCAGCCTCCCACTTCCTTAAAAGCTTCTTGTCTTGTGGGAAGCAATGGAAGACATCGTCGCGGCCGCTGGTGTTCGTGCAACCGTAGGCTGCACAGAAAGACGGCATGATCGGCCCACCACATCAGTTGATGCTGCGCACGTTGACCACCACTCTACATACACACAGACGCACCAACAAAGAAATGCAGGGTCGATCGAAGCAGATTACGACGGCACGCACGCAGAAACAAGCACGGTCAGGCACGGTCGCGCAGGCTGCGAAGGAGCAAAACACTAAAGTTGACGTCACAACACCGCGGTTTCCGGTCTCCGCTCGCATCGTCAGCGTCAGCAGCAGCGCGCGGCATTCGACGGGGGGCGGAGCTACAGCGCCATTTCAACCGACGATTACGTCGCTCCTATTTGAAAAAAAAAAAATTGACCTACATGGTTTATAAGGTTCCCGCATCCGTATATGAGCGTCTTATTGAATTCGACAGACTCTATTGTCACATATTGGATATTGTTCACGGGCAATCTGTATAGTATCAGCTATTCATTCTCAAATCTTTAAAACGTCATCTAAACGCGGAAAGCTCCCTCTGCAGCGTCAGTAGGTGCCAACAGTCACAGAAATGCTAATATAAATTTTAGCCTTCCTTCGGATGCCATCAGTGATACAGGGTGTCTCCTGTAACGTGAGCCAAACTTTTAAAATGCAAACGCCACGTACCAGAACACAACCAAGGTAATGTTGTTCGCCGTCGCTTGGAGATACACGGAGTATCTTTTGCATTCCACCTAATTACATAATTCGTCTTAATTATTTAACCGAGTTCTCAAATATTATATTAGATGAAAAGTGTCAACGAGAAAAACTCCCGGTACAGCTTCCTGATGCTTAATACGTGCTATCTAAAAGTGTTTTTCCGAGCGTGAAAGAAGCTCGCGAATACACGCAAATTGCCGCGCGCGCCAATCCTGCCTTTCTATCACACACACACACACACACACACACACACACACACACACACACACACACACACACACACACACACATACATACATACATATATATATATATATATATATATATATATATATATATATATATATATATATATATATATATATATATATATATATGATAAACGAGAATAAAGGAGGTCAAACGAGAGGCCCGATTTTTCTTAATCATGTCATAAGGAGCGAAAAAACAAAGACACGAAGGACATCATAGGGGAAATTGCTTATACTTACGAATTGTATTAACGAAATGATAAATTAATGCCAATGAAAGTGGATAAAAAAAAAACTACTTGCCGCAAGTGGGCAACGATCCTACGTCTTCGCATCACGCGTGCGATGCTCTAACTTACTGCGGCGCCATTTTCTCATCTACATTTTTGGGGTATTTACGTTTTACTACTACAATTAAACTTGGGAGTAACCTTGGTTAAAGCATCGCACGCGTAATGCGGATACGTGGGATCGTTCCCAACGCGCGCGTGTGTGCGTGTGCGTGTGTGTGTGTGTGTGTGTGTGTGTGTGTGTGTGTGTGTGTGTGTGTGTGTGTGTGTGTGTGTGTGTGTGTGTGTGTGTGTGTGTGTGTGTGTGTGTGTGTGTGTGTGTGTGTCTGTGTGTGTGTGTGCAAGCTTCGTCGACGCCGCGGAGTACAGCGATGGGAAGACCTTTGCCATCGTTGTGGTCGACTCCAGCGGCAACAATTCGAATAGCGCCTCCATTCGCACTTCAGACCCCGGAGTCGCCGAGCAAGCCGCCATCGCCCTCGCCCTGCTAGACGGTCGTGGGCCCGAGATATATAGCGATTCCAAAACGGCAGTTAGGGCTTTTCAGAAGGGTTGCATCGCCAAGCAAGCTGCTCGTCTTATTAGCAGCTCGAATCGATATGCTCTCGCGCATCGTTTAATCCACTGGTTTCCCGCTCACGTAGGGTCGGTCGAGGGTGCTCCCCCGAACCTCAATGAGTCTGCTCACGAGGCTGCGCGTGACCTCACCGATCGCGCTTCCTCTGCAAGAAGCACCGACACCCCTCATCCCTACGGCCACAGGGACGCTCCCGCTACTCACAACGAGATTATTAAATTCTTCTACATGTCTAGAAGGGTCTTTCCAACCCCTCACCCCAAGTTGAATAGGGCGCAAGCCGTTTCGCTTACGCTTCTGCAGACCAGCACGTATCCGTGTCTGTCCGTTCTCCACGAGGTTTACCCGGACGTGTATCGCGACGACGCCTGCCCCTCCTGCGGGCAGACCTCCACTCTAGCGCACATGCCCTGGGAGTGCTGGTCGACATACCCCAAGTTCATCAAGGAGGAGTGGGACTCGCTTTTGCGTAGCCCCGCTCTAGAAAAGCAAATGCTGGCTGTCCGGCGTGCCCGCGACCGGGCCGTTGGGCTAGACCCGCCGGTCCCGACGCGGGACTAGCCGGGTGCGCGACAAGTTCGCGTCCTCGACGGACCTGCAATAAAGTTTCTTCACCCACTCACTCACTCACTCACTCACTCACTCACTCACTCACTCACTCACTCACTCACTCACTCACTCACTCACTCACTCACTCACTCACTCACTCACTCACTCACTCACTATAACGTGTTTAATTTTACTAATCTCAGCAATTACGAGCTCGGTATCCGGCTATATTTATCAGATCGTGCAATCACTATCAAACGTTACATACATATATATATATATATATATATATATATATATATATATATATATATATATATATATATATATATATATATATCCCCTTCGTTGTTATACAGTTGCCCTACCACTATACTCCAATCGCATTGCATTGCCCGCAGAAAAGTTGTGTCATAATGTTTTTCTCCTAGTTCACAAGCTATTTTTAACAGGTCACATTACCGGCATAGCATGAGAAAATGTGACATCTCTTCTTTCGCGATTCAGATTAAACTTTAAAAGTACTGTTAACTGAGCTAAATTCCATGCCCTTTTGGTTTACAAACACCATCAAGCCGAGCATGCGGGAGAGTATTAGATAATTAGGTTGACTCCAGGAGTTACGACGATTGTTCACGAGCCTCCCAAGTATCTAATTGAACGGCCCTTCGAGATTTATAATATCGCGCATACAGCGCGTCGTTGGGAATTGATGCGCGCACCCTCCACAAACCGCTTTCCTGAAGCGCACAGGCTGTCAAGAATGGCGAGCCGCTAAGCAAGATTGCCACCTTGCCACCCGATTACGACAAGGGGTGCAAGACGCGCACCTCTCCCTCTCCGTCGCTGCAGCTGGGAGGCGTTCAAAGAAGCGGCCTTTGTGCTGAAAACCCGCTTCCTTCCTCCAGCCCCATCGACATTGTGACGGGACGAGTTCGGTGTGTGGACAATGATTCCAGAGTTCCCCAACGCGGAGCTGATTTGACACGCATGGACAAGCTGCCGTGGGGACGACGTATTTTGGAGCGTCTCACGCTTCGGCCTAGCACGGAACAACGAGCGACCCTCGATCGGCGCCGATAGTTTCCCGGAACGGCACCCCGCGCGGTTGCCTCTGTGTACAGAGCGCGGTTGCCTTTGTGTACGTAAACTGGTCTGCAGAGCAGCGGCGAGTTGGTGATGAGTAAACGAACAGTCGCCGCGTCGTAGGACCGGCGCATCGAGTGTATAAAAACTGTGGTTGTGCGAATGCTGAACACTTCTCTTGAGCAGTCATGTTAGACTGAGTCACTTCTCTCATGCAGTCATGTTGGACTGTTACTCTTTTTCTCAAGCAGTCATGTTAGACTGAGTTAATTTCTGTAAATAAACCCTTTTTCCTCGTTCTCGATGAGAAGCAGTTCTTCACTTCATCAACGATCTCAGCGTAAATAAGTTGGACGACGGCATGGGCCAGCTACCTTCGAATTCATGCCGTACTCCAATCTTGGCAAAGGACCACGGACGATGGGATTGAGCCCCCAATCCTGACAACTGGCTGACAGCGGTGAGATGGACTTTGCGACATGGTGCTGTATCTGCGGTGAGTGCTTGGTTTTTGCTTTGACTCTCTAGGCTTCATTTTGTGGTTGTTCTGTTTAGAACAGTAGGGAAGCTAGATTGTTGTGTGTTAGCTATGTTGTGTTTTCCTAGCTAGATTTAGAGAGCAGAATCAAGGCAGTAAAGCAGTAGTCATGGAGTTAAGGACACTGCTGAGAGACGAGTTGTTGATTGTGGGTGAGGAACTGGGCCTAGATGTACGCAAGGAAATGCTCAAATCGGAATTATTGGAGCTAATTTCCGAAAAGGCCAGTGAGGAAGAAATTGAAATGGGATTTGAACTTCTGAAAAAGAGAGAAGAACGAGAGAGAAAAGAACAAGAGAGAGAGGAACGCGATAAAGATCGCGAGTTAAGAAAAATGCAACTGGAACTTGAAAGCAAACGTTTGGAGATGTCTCAAGGAAGTGAAGGCGCTCTGGGTCGATCAAGTGAGGCAGAATCGTACCGCATGGACAGGCTATTAAAGCCATTTGAGGTCGGGACCGACATAGGCTTGTTCCTAAGCAATTTTGAAAGGACTTGCGAGAAGATGAACTTCGGCCCGAGTACATGGCCACAGCGGTTGCTGTCTATGTTGCCGTGTGAGGCGGCGGAAGTAATCGCCAGACTGAGTGTGCAGGATGCATATGATTATGCAAAAGTTAAGGCTAGTCTCCTGAAGAAATACCGCCTTTCAGCCGAAGCTTTTCGGCAAAGGTTTAGGAGCACAGGCAAGAAAGATAGCGAGGGCTATCCGGAGTTTGCGTATAGCTTAAAGGCCAACCTAGTCGAGTGGCTTAAAAGCGCGGAAGCGTACGACAGCAGAGACATGATCATTGAATGCATGTGTCTAGAGCAGTTTTACAAAACCATTCCCCAAGGTGTGAAACTGTGGGTGCAAGACAGAGGTAATGTAAACACTGTGGAAAGGGCGGCTGAATTAGCCGAAGAGTACGCAACCAGTAGAAAATTGAACGCCGAGGAGGGAAACTGGGACGGTCGAAATGGACCGCGGAAACCATTTCCGTTCAAAAAGGGTGCGCAAACTAGACGATCCGAGCCTGTAGACATGGCGGAAAAGCCCGCAGAAAAGAGCGAGGAGAAACTTAACGGAGAAACCGCACAAAAAGAACAGAAAAGAAAATTCGAATCTTTTGGACCAATTCGCTGTTACAAATGCCACAAACTGGGACATATAGCTGTAAACTGCGAGAAGTCTAGCGTAGTTTTTTCCTACGTGGAGGAAAAAGATGAGAATATGGAACTTTTAAGTCCGTATCTCCACGACCTGCAAGTTAATGGAAAACCATGCCGAGTGCTAAGAGACAGTGCCGCCACGCTGGACATTGTCCATCCGTCTTACGTGATGGTAGATGACTTCACCGGAGAAGTAGCATGGATAAAACAGGTTGTAGAAGAACACAGCGTGTGTCTGCCCATGGCCAAAGTCAAAATCAGTGGACCATTCGGGGAGCTAGAGACTGAGGCTGCAGTTTCCAAATTTTTGTCACTGCAGTATCCCTACATCTTTTCGAATCGCTCGAATCAGTTACTGCGTGACAGAGGGCTCAAACTGGGAGAGGGCATAGTACAGGCATTGACCCGAGGCCAAGCTCGTAAGATCGCGGCGCTTTCGGCTGAAAATGCTCAAGCTCCTCCAGCGGAAGCAGAAAAGGGCATAACTTCAATACCCGAATCCGAGCTAGGCCCGAGGGACAAAAGAACAGTTGAGGAGAGCCTGCCAGCTGACCAGCTCAATGAGAGCGTAGCACTAGAGTGTCAGAGTTCTAGCCTGCAGGAAGAGCAAGCAGACGCGCTCACAAGCGAGACAGGGTCGTTATTATCACCGGCCTCAAAGAACTTCGATCAACTCTTACGCGTGGATAGAGAGTCACTGGCAGCTGAGCAAAAGAATGATGAGAGCTTAGCTAAATTATGTGACACAGCTAAAGAAGGCATTGCTAGGCGCAACGTAACGATACATGAGAGAGGAGGATTGTTGTATCGGCATTACAGAGATCGAAAGGGTAAGATTTTAGATCAGTTAGTCATACCTACTAAGTATAGGGAGGACCTTTTGAGTCTTTGTCATGGAAATGGGTGGTCCGGCCACCTAGGCATAAACAAATCAAAGGAAAGATTGCTTATGGAATACTACTGGCCTGGCTGTTTCAAAGATGTAGAAAACTTTGTAAGATCATGCGACGCCTGCCAGCGTTCTGGTAAACCAGGAGAGACTTGGAAAGCTCCACTGAAGGTAGTGCCCTTAATAACAGAGCCTTTCAGACGGCTTGTAATAGACACGGTAGGGCCTCTTCCAAAAACAAAATCAGGCTACAGGTACTTGTTCACCATGCTGTGTCCGGCTACCAAGTTTCCAGAAGCAATCCCTTTGAAAGAGCTCAGCTCCACTGAAGTAGTAGACGCGCTTTTGACAGTGTTTGCACGAGTTGGGTTTCCAGCCGAAATTCAGGCAGATCAAGGGTCAGTATTCACGAGCGCACTGACTTCCACATTCTTGCAAAAGTGCGGGGTAAAGTTAATACACAGTTCTGTCTATCACCCTCAGTCAAACAGTGTAGAGAGGTGGCATTCGGGTGCTTAAGCGAGTTTTGCGTGCGCTCTGTTACGAGCACAAGGAGGACTGGGAGAACTGTCTGCCGGCAACTTTGTTTGCTTTGCGAACGGTTCCACATGAGGCGACAGGGTTCTCACCAGCAGAACTAGTGTATGGGAGGACACTCCGGTCTCCACTGAGAATGTTAAGAGAGATGTGGGAGGAAAGAGGGGAGAGTCCAACCGTGGTTGAATACGTGCTAAATTTACTGGAGCGGCTAAGCGCAACCCAAGAACTAGTCGGAAAGAACACGGAAATAGCTCAAAGGAACGCCAAATTCTATTACGACAAGAATGCGAGGCTTCGTACGTTTAAAGTCGACTTAACGATGAAAGCGGAAAAGTGTAGGTTTGGTTGTTCGCAGGTTACTTATCTGGGCCATGTTGTCGGTCAGGACATGAGACGGCCGGCTGAGCTGAAAATAGCTACGATTGGAGAATTTTCTCAGCCGCGCCCGAAAACGGACCTTCGTTCATTTTTGGGACTTGTGGGGTACTATCAACGGTACATTCCGAATTACTCGCAATTGGCAAGTCCATTAACAGACGCCCTCCGAAAGGGAGCACCGAGTAACGTACACTGGGATAAGGACAAAGAGAACGCTTTCCAAAGTTTGAAAACGCTATTGGTTTCTCGCCCTGTGCTTCGCGCGCCAGACTACACAAAGGAATTCATAGTTCAATGCGACGCAAGCGACAGAGGTATGGGCGTGGTACTCAGTCAGGTCGGCGACGATAACGAGGAGCATCCTATCCTCTACGCCAGCCGTAAACTAAATGTAAGAGAGGAAGCCTACAGCGCTTCAGAGAAGGAATGCGCTTGTTTGGTTTGGGCCGCCCAGAAGTTGTCGTGTTACTTGTACGGAGCGAAGTTCATCTTCGAGACCGACCACTGTCCTCTGACGTGGCTCAATCAAATGTCACACAAAAACGGCCGCTTGCTCCGATGGAGCCTCACTCTCCAAGAGTACAACTTCTCCGTTAGATATAAGAAGGGAAAGTTGCATAGCAATGCGGATGGTTTGAGCAGGCTAATTTGAATTCTGCGTTTGAGGGTCCCGCCTAAATTTTGGGGTTACTAGTGTTAGCTTTTCTTTAGGCGAAGAAAATCCCCTCTCATTCAGCAGAATTCCCTCCATTAATTGCTGAATGTGTCAGCAGGAATTTGCTTCAGAAATTGGCATAGCGAAATGCAGCATTTTTTGTTTGCTTCTGCACTTATGTTGTTGTTGTTTTTTTTTTTTTTGAAGCCTAGCGAGTCTAAAGTGATAGCCAATGCACGCCATCTCGGCGCAGAGCCGTGTTGCGGGGTTCATTTTGCAGTTGCCTGTCCTTGTTGGATGTTTTGGGGCGGTGACATCAATGCACAAGTGGTCGCTGCGAGCCAAGACATCAATCCCCCCCTGACCAGCAGCCGTTCTCTTCCTGCCTAGCGGTTGTCAGCGCTAGACAGTCGAGATTTTTCGGGCCATGGAGGCGCTGTCAAGAATGGCGAGCCGCTAAGCAAGATTGCCACCTTGCCACCCGATTACGACAAGGGGTGCAAGACGCGCACCTCTCCCTCTCCGTCGCTGCAGCTGGGAGGCGTTCAAAGAAGCGGCCTTTGTGCTGAAAACCCGCTTCCTTCCTCCAGCCCCATCGACATTGTGACGGGACGAGTTCGGTGTGTGGACAATGATTCCAGAGTTCCCCAACGCGGAGCTGATTTGACACGCATGGACAAGCTGCCATGGGGACGACGTATTTTGGAGCGTCTCACGCTTCTGCCTAGCACGGAACAACGAGCGACCCTCGATCGGCGCCGATAGTTTCCCGGAACGGCACCCCGCGCGGTTGCCTCTGTGTACAGAGCGCGGTTGCCTTTGTGTACGTAAACTGGTCTGCAGAGCAGCGGCGAGTTGGTGATGAGTAAACGAACAGTCGCCGCGTCGTAGGACCGGCGCATCGAGTGTATAAAAACTGTGGTTGTGCGAATGCTGAACACTTCTCTTGAGCAGTCATGTTAGACTGAGTCACTTCTCTCATGCAGTCATGTTGGACTGTTACTCTTTTTCTCAAGCAGTCATGTTAGACTGAGTTAATTTCTGTAAATAAACCCTTTTTCCTCGTTCTCGATGAGAAGCAGTTCTTCACTTCATCAACGATCTCAGCGTAAATAAGTTGGACGACGGCATGGGCCAGCTACCTTCGAATTCATGCCGTACTCCAATCTTGGCAAAGGACAACGGACGATGGGATTGAGCCCCCAATCCTGACAAGGCTAATGAAGAGTATCACCCGGTCAATTTAAGCAACAGCCTCCTAAACGCTTTGCTTTGCTGTGCTTTCCTCCGAGAGTGGCTCACACCCACTATGGGGGATACTGGCCAAGAATCGGGTGATTTAAGAACAAGATTATTCCAGTCTGAAAATAATCACTATTGATAAATTTTAACGCTCCACTGGCCGCTTGATGCACATTGCGTGTATTCGCGGGCTTCTTTCACGCTTGGAAAAACGCTTTTATGTAGCAGCTATCCAGCAACAGAAAGCTGTATCGGGAGCTTTTCATGATGCTCTACAATGTTATCATTAACACTTATCATCTAATTATATTGTTTCAGAAGTTAACTAAGCAATCATTTATTTAAAAGTAAGTATATATTGCTTATTAATTGACTGATTATTAATTAATTATACCTAATACTCTATTTAGGTGGAATTAAACATAATCTGAGTATCTCAAAGCGACGGCAAACAACCTTACCTTGGTCCTGACCAGCTACGTGGCAATCGCATATTTTTCATATTTGGCTCAAGTTACGTGGGACACCCTGTGTAGCTCTGCCTAAAGAGCCTTGGCCACCACTACCACGTTTCGTGTGGCAACACAACTGTTTGAAAGAAATCTGTCGACCCGCACTGGCCAAACGCCCCACATACCTGAGTCTCAATCTTCGCTCTTCTCGCCTGAGGGAAATGCGCCAAGCACTTTGAAATTCGCCGTTACTGAGCAGCTCAAGTTGTTCCGAAATGGTTTTGCAGCTCTAGGTTGACTCCGTGTTGCAGGAAACGAACAAGCATAAAGGAAGGACCAGCCAGCGCATGCACGCACTCTAGCGGCCGCAGGGGAACGAAGACGACGACGCCGAGGACTCCTTGCGGCCCGAGCTGCGAGCCTGCAGTGGTAGAGCCTTTTTGTTTGCGACTCGCACGTCGGCCTTGTGCGGTTTTCGTGGTTCCCCCGCGCGTCTCCCCATTAGGTTGTGCGACCTGTGCACCGTACGGAAGGAACCCGCATCGCGAGCCTCTGGTCATGGGCCGACCTCGGTCCACCCGGAGGGTCTCATGATCGCCCACGACAGGGGGCTGGGCTCCGGACAAGCAGCTTTTTCTCGGAGTCCGGAATAAATACGTGAGTGTACCTCTGATCCCCACTAAGGTTGTTGTTACACCGAGTTATGGGTAAGTGTAAACGTGGTCTGTGCGAAATAGGCGATTGGTTCAGGTATACCTACGAGTACGTATATCGCGCCTCCCCGACTGATCCGACGCTCGTGCTCAAAGGAACAAGTTGAAATTAAGGGACTGATATGCTGAGGGGAGCGTGAATGGCTACGCTTCCGACCAGTTTAGCGAATAACTAACAGGGTGGTAAGATGTGGGAACCATTGTTTCATGTACATTACTTGAATATTTTTTCCCAATCCAATCTCACGTGAGATACTCGCATGTGCAGCGAAGTTTCGTTAATCCCCATTTGCTCACGAGAGCCTGTCAGCTCACAACTCGCACAACGTGCCACTGCCGGGTATGTCGTGTGGCGCTTCGCGTAGTGATCACCCGTGCCAAACAAAGCGTTAGTCATCGCCCTAGTCGTCGGTGCAATTTCGTAGAGTTTTCTCGAGTGAGCAACCGCACAATGGGAACTCGCGGCTCGATAATGAGAACAAATAAAACGGCACTAAAGGGCACCACTCGGTCACTTTAGGTTCATGCAGCTTTCTTTCAAAATTTTGCTACTTGTCGCATTGCTGTTGCAGAAACATAATCTACTGAACAGCTTAACTTAACATTCCTCTTTAATGCCCTCTTGAAGTGCTCCGCGTGACTCCCTTGTAGTGCGCACTGTTTGCTGTCATTTGCATAATCCTGTATAATATATGTAGAATACAAACAGTATGGGTATTGTTAAATGTTATTGGATATTTCGCGTGCTCTGCGTGTAACACGTTTCTTTTTATGGTCTAGGTGCATGCACGATATTTAAACAATAACACCAAACTTTAGCGATAGCCTTTGCTTAAGAAACGCCGTAAGTTTATATTATTATTATTATTATTATTATTATTATTATTATTATTATTATTATTATTATTATTATTATTATTATTATTATTATTGTTGTTGTTGTTGTTGTTGTTGTTGTTGTTGTTGTTGTTGTTGTTGTTGTTGTTGTTGTTGTTGTTTGAATTACAGGAAGTGTTTGTGCAGGTCAAACCTGCAAGATGATGTCCGACGAGCTGAACGTGATTAACGACGAGGACAAAGGCCGCAATGTCACCAAGAACAAGATGTACGTGACGGCGGGCGCCGTTGGCGCATGCGTCGTGGTGCTGATGCTCCTCTCGGTCGCCTCGATCGGGACCAAGAAGACAAACGACGAAATGGGATTCGCCAACAGAAAGATCAACGTCGCCGGCATGTGCAGGTGCGTGCGCTCCGTGCTTGCTCTTTTCGTTCCCTGGGAGCTGGCTTGGCCGTTGCACCCCCTCCCCGTGATCTCCCCGATCACGTGATTTCCTCTCTATCCGCCCTCGGCCTAACACTTACTGTTGCAAAAAACAAAATGAGTTAAAAAAAAGCACCCCCACAAAGAGATTGGCGGAGTAATTTGTAGAAAAATAAATATATCAATGGATAAGAACGTTGTGGCGAACCTGATATTGGATATTTCATCATGACATGTGCGCAGCATTAATCTTTTGATCCGGTTGAATGTTGGGGGTACCTGTCTTTGATGACGCATCATGCAGGCGTCCCAACAAATTGTTTGCGAATCCTTTTTAACCGACAGTTTTGCGTATACATTTATTTCAGATCTCAAGCCTGCAACCAACTCAGTTCGACGCTAAACGAGAGCATAAGCCCCAAGGAAGCTCCTTGCCAGAACTTCTATCGCTTTGTCTGTTCTGGGAAACAGAACAATATGGTAGCACAGAGGCAGACTGCTTTGGCAGAGGGAAGTCTCGGAGCATCCTGGGTCTCTGAAACGCTAAAAGAGTCGTTTCGTAAAGTGGAATCAAACCCAAAGATTCCAGTACGGTCCCAGACGGACGCTCAAAAGTTTTTGACCTTCTATCTGTCTTGCTATCACAGCCTGGCTCCTGGGTCTAGGAATGTTCGAAGTCTCAAGCACTACATGCACATGTTCAACTTCAGCTGGCCTAAAGTAAAAGTCAACGAAGTGAGCTCATTCGACCTTTTAGTTCGCATGGAGCTAGACTTTAATATTGGGTCATTCTTCAGGTTTGGAATCTCCTTAAAAAGGCAGAACGCCTGGGATTTCACACTTAAGCCGCCAAAAATATCGAAGTTTATGTTTGCACCCACAAGGAAGGAAAATTATAAGAAGTACTTGGAGAAAGTCGTCCGAACCATGGGTGGCGGCCTCAAGCACGGTAGCATAGTAGACGCAATAGCCAAATTCGAAGAGGAGCTCTTTGAGCTGGCTGTCATGGAAAAGAAACAACGAGTGCATCTACGGAACTTGTCTCTGCTGACGCCTACGATCAGTCCCGAGATGTGGATGGAAACGTTCAGCAAGTACTTCGTGCTGTCCAAGTTTCTGGACAACCACACTATGGTCATCAGCAGCCCGGAGTACTTCAGGAAGCTCTTCAACTCGCTTTCCAAGAAAGAAGGCGCTCTATATTTGGGGTGGAGGATCTTCCGCTTTGGCAGCTGCTTCACAAACGAGTTTAGAGCACTTGAAGAAAGCATGGAGATGAACGTGGACTCATGCAGCCATCCCGTGAGCGATGCCCGAGAGTACTGCAGGGAGTATGCGTCGAAGATGATGCTGCCCCAAATGATAGCATTTGCGACAGAATCGCTGACGAGCAAAGACGAGGTACGGTCAGTGGTCGAAATCGCGGACAACGTGAAAAGGGAAATTTTGAAGGGCCTCGGTTTGAACCCGTGGCTGGACAACAGCACCAAGCTGACAGCTACGCAGAAAGTTCAGAACAGTCGCCTCGTTCTGCCAGAGATCGGATTACGAGCGGAAAATACCAGTGTGGCCGGGTTCCCCGACTTGGGAGCGGACTTCCTGGAAAACTGGGTGCGAGTCGTCCCGCGAGCCGGCTTTCCGGCCAGGGAGTACGAAATCGAGGAATCCATGCGGAGACTATACGACGACCACGTAAAGTACGACGTCTACACCAACGAGCTGCACCTACCCATCGCTAGCACCAAGGGACCACTGTACTCTGCAGACCTCCCAGTGTCCACGATCTACGCGGTGCTCGGAAGAGTCATAGCGCACGAGCTTCTTCACGGACTCGACGCCCAAGGACGCGATATCAACAACGGCCAGGCGCAATCATGGTGGAGCGAGGACTTTGCTGACGCGTACAACGCCAAGGCGGCCTGCTACGTAAACCTGTACGAAAACGTCGGCAACTACACCAACAACACGATCCAGGAGGACATCATCGACAATGCAGCAGTGAGGTACGCGTACGCTGCTTTCAAGACAGCTCTGCCTTCGGACAAAGTGGCCAACGTACTTGGCGGTTTGAGCACCTTCAGTCCGGACCAGACGTTCTTCATTACGTACTGCCACAACTTCTGCGAAAGGACGACTGACCACCCCGAAGCACATGGTGGCTGGACAAAGTACTCCGACGGCCATAACCGCTGCAATGTGCCGCTGATGAACATGGAAGAGTTCGCGCACGCATTCTCGTGCACGGTGCTAGACCCGATGAATCCTGCCAAGAAATGCTACCTTTGGTGAAGCCGTGCACGTGCAATGAATAACGGAGCAGTAGGCGCGCTTTCGTTCCATCAGGCACCTACAGTGAGTCGAACGACGTGTGAGTTGAAAGTTTGTCAAGACCATCTGGAAATAAAGGACATGTCTTTAGGTGCGGTAGCATTCTCAAATGTATTCTGCCAGAAATGCTGGCTCAAGGTTACGCTTTCTGATCACGTCCGCTGCGCACTGCCAGTGTGTGAATTTACATATGATTCGTCACGGAGAAGAGGAGAGTACGTGGTTGCCAGAAGCGAATAGGGGGCAATAACGCAGAAACCATGCGCTCAGGGTGAGTATATAGCTCGGGTCCCGTATCGCCCCGGATTTCCGTGTTTAAGACGCGGAGGAGCATTGCGCAAGCTTAGGAGCATTGTTTCTGCAGGCTTGCAAGGCCAGCAGCTGCCTGTGACACCAATACAAGGCAGAGTGAACTATTCCTAAAAGCGTGCTTTAGGTGCGCACCACGATGTCGCGTTATAAACAAGCTACAAGTGTTGTGTGCGCTAAACGAAACTGATGTGTTAGGCTAAAATCATTCGATTCCTTTAGGGCGCGGATGGAGTTTCTTATACCCGCCGCGGTAGCTTACTGGCATTGCGATGCGGAGCTCGAGGTCGCGGGTTCGATCCCAACTGCGGCGTATATTGATGAGGGCGAATTGCAAAAACGCGGGTGTACTTAAATTTACGAGCACGGTAGAGAATCGAACATGGTCAACATTAATCTGGAGGCCCCCACTACTGCGTGCCACACTATCACATTACGGGGAAGGATATTTACAAGGTATACGCGTATACCTCTAGAGAGAAGGCGGAGCGCCACAACAAAGGAGTTAGGACAGTATACCCACTTGTCTTGCATTGTAACACAAGTACTGGCTCATGCCCACTACCGGGGATCGACCAAGAAACCCTCGCGATTAATGCCAGCGTCACTGCCATCTTCCTCTTTTCCTCATAACGCCTTCTCATCTCGGCACAAACTACCACGTAACACGTGGTAACACGTACAACGTACCACGTTGCTGAGCTAGTTGGTTCATGTGCCTTAAAGGGCCCCTGAAACGGTTCGGACAAATTTTGTAGGCGCGTAGGGTACAGCTTAAGTAGAACATTCGCACCACAATTTAAGTGAAGCGTTACGTATTAATGGAGCTGCAAGCGATTAGAAGTTACCCTCCTCCCTAGCTATGCTTTTCCTCCTCAACTCGCTCGCCGAGCGAGCGGCGCTAAGCTCCGCCTTCACTGGTTCAGCGTCACGATGCTAGGCCACTGTAACGATGCGACGTCACATCGCTCACTTCCGGTTGTTTAGGAGCACGCCCCCTCCCGCGCGAGACCTTTCCGCTAGGCGCTTGGCCGTCGACCGAGAGCTATCGAAGCAGCGTGCGTTGCGAGCATTCTGTCGTAGCGCCGAACGTGTCCGGTACCCTGCTAAAAACAGGCAAGCTGGTCATTTCGGCAAATGACTGGATGCATAAACTCAAGCTGATGAAGGAACTTTAGCGTAGACGTACGTGAGCAGCCTGATCGGTCTGCACGGTCCAGACACTTGCTGGCGCAGCGCTTAACCAGTCAAACAAAGCGCTAATATTGCTCTAACCAAGTATAAAGCATTTTAAACATTTATAAATCAACGTGTTGATGATTACACTCCTGCGAAAAATACACACCAGCAGCAAAGAATACACTTCGTTGCTGCTACTGTGTATGGTTGAGCTCTTTGCCACCAGGTGGCTGCGCCGTGCAGACCGTTCACATTTGCCCTTCTGCTCATCTCGTGGCTCATCCCGGCACAGTCAAGCGGCCAGACCCTGTCCCCTTGCGCTTGCGTTTGCCCTAATACTGGACTCGCGGTTTGCAGGTCGATAGGTTTGCAGTCCACAAGGCAACAAAGTCGAATCATAGTGCTCGCGAAAAGACTGAGACCGACTCTGACCGCGGAGCTCTCGTCAAAATGGAGTACGTTGTAACACAAGCAGACGACACTTGCTGTGTGCCGGAAGTGCTGAAGTGTACTAAAAAACTATTCTTGTGTATTCTCTAAGTTATTATCTTTTTACAAAAACAAAGTAACTAACATTCCAACTATTACGAGCATCATTTGTTCACCATAAAGTTGGAAAAAGTATCGACCACGCGCCTTGGTCAGCCAATCAGATAGCTCGCCCATGTGACGTAATATGGGTTATTTGCATCATATGGGTAGGGGCGGCTTAAAATTCCGCCGAGCAGTGCGCTGCGATCGGCAGCGATGTGTATTTTTAAAACCTTATAATAAATTACACGCTTTACGCAGAGCACTTAGGTGCATCAATTAATGATCAAAAGAACCTACTCTAACGACTCAGTACGTTTGTAGAAAATCGCCAAAATCGTTTCAGGGTCCCTTTAAGGACAAAAGTTACGGCGCTAAGCAGACGAGGACGAAGTTGACAAACGTTAGACAAACGACATAAACGTGGTTGCGTAACAATATCGTAGTTCTGGCATATAAAACCACAAAATTTCACATATACGATATTTATCTATAGCAGCTGGTAATGACTACGGATCCGAAGCGCTAAAAAACGTTATATACATGTTTTCAAGGTTTTCTGAAAGAACTAAGTCCCTCACGAAGTTCATACTTTGAGGCAGTGAGGAAAACATCAGGGGCAATGTGTGCTCATACGAGTTAAATGAAAACTGATAAACCCTTGCTTTCGACCGTTTATAATCATTATACAGGGGTCCCAGCTAACTTTAGCCAGAGTTTAAAAATATACAAATACCACGTAGCTGGACAAAACAATGGTCATGTTGTTTGCCGTCGCTTGGGGACACACAAACAATTTTTTTCATTGCGCCTAATTAGATAATTAGTCTTCATTAATTAGTCATAATTAGTCAATGAAAAATGTCCACGAGAAAATTGTAGAGCGGCATGAAAAAACTCCAGATACAGCAAAATGCTTCTCAATACGTGCTACGTAAAAGTGTTTTTCCGGGGCAGCAGAGGCTTGGTGTGGGCGAGTTGGTTTAACGTACTTGAAGAAAAGAAATGAGCGCAGCGCCTGTCTGTCGTACATGTTCTTCTCTCAGTCCGCGTCTTTGTAGCCCTCATTTCTTTTCTTCAAGTACGTTTTTCCAAGCGTGAAAGAAGCCCGCGAATACACGCAAGGTGCCTCGAGCGGCCAATCGCGCGGCACTTTGAAGCGTTTACGTTAAGAGGAAGCTTTAGCTCGAGTGCTCCTATCTAAATACATGTAAAAGGAGAATTCGTTTTTCTCGGCAACCACTGCACCAAATTAGACGAGGTTTGTTGCATTTACAAGACAAACTTAAAATCTAGTGACTGTTGGTTTCGAATTTCTGAGTTAGGTCGTCAATGTTTTATTAAAAATTGGCGAAAATCGAAGATTTTCAGAAAACGAAACTATCAAGTTTACAGCTCTGTAACTCAACCACTAAAGATGATAATACAATTCTGTGAATGGCATCTAATAGTACATCTAAAGCGGACAAAATTGATATGTTACACATGAATATAAAAAAAAATTCATCATAGGGAAATACAACTTTTGCAAAACCGTTGTAACCAACGTAACAAATTCACGTAAGATGTAAAATGACATATTGAATTTGTCCGCTTTGAATGATCTAATGGATGCCGTTTACAGAACCACGATATCTGTTCTTCATGCAGAACTATGAATTTATAAACTTCGTGCTTCTATTTTTTTCAAACGGTCAAATATTTGAAAATCGTTTTAAGAAAATTCAAGCCCTAAATCGAAATTCCGCTTCCAACAGTCACTAGAATTTAAGTTTCTCTTTCAAATGCAACAAATTTCATCAAAATCGGTCCAGGGGTTTTCTCATAAAAACGTTTTTGCGTTTTACATGTATTTGAATAGGCCGCGTCGGAGTTGGGCCCGAGCTAAAGCTTCCTCTTAATTACGGCCCGTGCAATAAATTACGTATTCAAGCGCTCCAGAGCGTTTCGATTGCGCTTTACGAGCGGCGCAAAACTTGGCACGCAGCCCTGGCATAACTAGAAATTTCACCAAGATCAAATTTAGAAAAGTGTGTGGGGGGACTACTATGGCAAAATTGTGTGAGAAGCTAAATACGCGTATGCATCAAATAGAGTCTAATGAAATTATTTTTAAAAGAAATAAAAACGAATTATTTTCCTTGATGAGGGCGAAATGCAAAAACGCCCGTTCACGGTGCATTGGGTGCAAGTAAAAAAAACCCGAGGTGTTATTCCGGAGCACCCCCCTACCGCGTGCCTCATAAACATTTTTTTTTTCTCAAGCAGGGTGTTTGAAAGTGTCATACGGGGCCATTATCAGTTATGCTTCCCGATGTCCCAAGGTACGTGTATGTTTGCTGGAAATTGGGGTCATGTTAAGTGCAATTCGTGGCGAAACTTTAACGTTGCTCGTCTGTTTAAAAGCGCTGCAAGCATTACTGAAGTGTCTTTTTGTCTCTTTTCAAGCGAAGCTTGATTCGGCTTACAAGTGACGTTGTCGTGGTCACGAAAAAAAAAAACTGTTGCTCCCAGAGCAGAGCAACTGCGGAGAAGGGCTGTTTGTTGACAGCTGCGCATGCGCCGGAGCGTGAGTCATTAGCAAGGATTCCAGCTGCATAGGCGCGCGCTCACGCCACGCGTGCAACCAATCAGAACCGTTTCGCTTCCGCCGAGGAGGGAAATGGCAAGAAACGGTATCGCACGCTCTGCCGTCAGCTTCATTTCCATTCATTCTCGGAAAAAGGATGGGGCGGCCACGCGTCGTGCGTTCTTTTCGAAAATTGAAGCGCCGACGGTAACGGCACACTAAGAAGGAACAAAAGACAGGACAAGGCGCTACTTCCAACTGTCTATTGAAGTCGAAGGTGGCTGATTATATAGCCATGGGGAGAGGGCGTCGAAAAAAAAGAGGGGCACTGATTATGTTAATGCGCACGTGCGAGAACACCGAATATATGTTTATTGGGAATCGCGATTAATTAAAATCTAAAACTTATCTAAAAACATGCTTTCATTCGTATAAATATTCAGCCACTTGGTTGCTATTCCAGTTGCTATTCCAGTCCAGGGCCCAACTGGCCTCTGCCGCCTGCCTGACCTGGCTTTTGTCCTGGCAAGTCAGATCGTGCGATTTGTGCCTCCCACTGCTGCATTGTGTTATTGCTAATTGGCTTATGAGGGCACTTAGTGCACTCTCAGGTTATATGTGTTAAGGTGGGTATGCCACCGCACCAAGGGCAGTTCGCCCTATAGCAAGTGGGATACATAGCATTTAGACATTTCAGATGGGGAAATACCCCAGTCTGTATTTTGCACCAATCGGCGGCCTCTTTCCCACTAGGTTGGGGGTGAAGCAGCAGGTATCTTCTACGGACTCCATGCTGATGAGAAAGGATGCCTTTGGCATTTAAATTGAGCGGATTTTGAGAGGGATAGTCCGAGTTGTTGGGGTCAGAAGAGGGTGCCGTCATTCAGTTGGTACATCCTCGAGCTAACACACTGGCCTGTTATAGATTCCAAAATGTGCGTTGCATATGCATAATTTCTCTTTGACTTAGACCCCTACTTCCGAGCAAACAAAATTAATTTCGAACACGGTGAAAGTGTATGCCCAGCTGTTGATGACGTAATTCTGACATTTAAGGAAACTCGGCTATAGGTGCCTCAGGGACGCAGCCGCAGTGAGATGAAACGTCTTGTGTGTGTCGTTGAGGGTGTATGGGCACTATAGGGCACAGAAGCGCAAACACACAAGTTACATTTATTTAAGCATCGGGCAGCTTACATGCTTATGATACAGCTAGTGGAGGTCCTATGATTTTGCAGTTGTACTTGCTCCCTATTCGTAGTGGGCCCGCCGTGGCCAAAGGTGTAGGCATGAATTGGCATCCCTTTGTCTTGCTGCCCCGAGTCTCCTCCCACCTTTTATGTAAACTACGTGTCAACGATTGCCATAGCGAACAATCGTCATATTTCAGCAACAAATAGCACACTTGTAAGCATTACCACGCCTGATGATCACAGGTCTGTTTGATGGAAAGTACGTACCATGGCTGAGTGAGCTCTATCAAACGCGTCCACACTCACTAGCATCGACAACTGCCGCACTGTGCCTCTCAGAACGACGAGCAAGACAGTAAATGTAGCAGTGATTGAATCATGCGTGGTGTGACAATGGCGCCATCTGTGGACCTGACACATGCATCGTCGAGCAGCGACTTCTTTCATCTATACAACGATGCCAAAGTAATGCACATGGCTGGCACAGTTGTAAAGATACAAACGATATAAATATTACATGTTTTCGTTACATTATTCTACATGCATGTAATGTTACGGGCGGTTTAACAAGCAACCCCCTATCTTGAGGCCGAAATGAAAAACTTTTCACATAAGAAAAAAAAAGAAAGAAAAAGTTTACACCCTTTGTAGTGTATCTTGTCCCCAAACAATAACTGTCATCTGTCTTGCTAGCATTTCCTTTCTCGAAAACTCTGTGCTCACGCTCTCCTGTCAAGAATGATATGTCATGCCGATTACACGCCTGCCGTTCATGACCCACAATGCCGGGCACACAGAGTTAAGGACGGAAAAGGCACACAAGATAGATGACAATTATTGTTTGGTGCGAAATGTACCATTTGCATCAGCAGCATGTCCAGCATGTCGTGAAACCAATTTTACCACAGCTACTAATTTATAGGTCTGATTTTCGTCAGACTTTTGTCACTCAATGATCAATGATAAATCGCCAGAATCTACAAATTTTTGCCGTGTTCCAGAAAAATACAATACAAATCTACTACTTTTTCAAAAGATAACTGCTAAAGCATCAACTTATACTGAACATGAGCAACAAATGATAAGTGCCCCTTTTGTTTCATCTTTTTAGGCTCAAGCATAGCCTGAAACACACTGGACACTTCCAACTACATGTGCCACATGTCATCTGATGCCCTTAAGAGACTGGCACAAAGGCTGGAACAGAGCCTCGATTTAATACTATTGGCAAGTCTATTTAAATGTATTGATAAAAAAGCATTGCCAAGAAGAGAGAAGACGTAGTCGCTAGAATTTCCGTAAGCACTGCGGGTGGGGCACATGGCAAGTTAGCAGCCACTTTTCTAAAGTAAACTTAATGCAACAGTAAAAAAATACTTTATTGTTTCAAAACAAGCACAAATCTCGAACACAGTGTACAACTACGTCAGCCAAACTTAGCGCTCTGAAAAGGAAACAATAGTTCTTCAAGTAGTACCTCACAATACTGAAGGAAGTTGCAAATGACAGGAAAATAAAGTTCCGAGAACTCAATAATTTAAAGGATACATCACTTAGTAAGAACGGTTATGTTCCTTCATGTGATCAACTAAATTAATTTTAATTAATCTCCAGCACACAAGGCTAAAGTGAAGGTAATGAAATATGTAAATTAAGAAAACCAGTGAACTGATGCTCCTTTTTTAAAGAGGCATGTGGGAACTGTTCCCGGCCTCTAAATACCGTCAACATCACGGGAGATGATGAAACTGCAATTTACATTTAAAAAGAAAGTGATCACGTTTATACAGCTACAATTACTAAGGCATTGTTTCCATGATATGATCTACAGAGGAACCTCGTTTTAACAAAATAACACAGGAAGCAAGTGTATGTTCCCCATATCCGAAAAGCAGACACACAAATTGACAACATTTGGTTGCCGTACAGGCATTCATGAAAACATGTCATCAATCAGGATTACGCAATTGGTGCTCAAGGACTGAAAACAACATACTTCTATGAAACTCAAGCCTGACCATAATTGTGCCATGTCCTTACATTCAATTCCAAGTTGTATTTTAGGTATAATACACAGACTTCAGTGTGGTCAATTTGCAATATCGACACAGTGTGTGAGGCTGTATATGTGAGCTGGTATTGCACCACAGCATAATGCTTTTGCAATTAGTTCAATGTTCTGCTGTCAGAAGACACACACTTGCTAATCAGTAATAAATGTCACATCGGATCCTGTGCTTTTTATAATGCAGTCTGGATGCAGAATCAAATATAGAATGATGAATCAAACTTGAAATTTAGTTGACGGTAAATAATATATTAACAACCACCAATGTATGTTTTCATTTAGACAATATATTCTGTGAATTCACAGCGTACAGGTTACAATTATAAATTTTGCTGAGGTCGCTATGGTGAATTTTTAGCGTTAGTTTCTTAGTCTCGTGTTCATTGTAAGTATGGCCGGTTATTCTTTTGCTTATCTATGGCATTCTTGAGTGTATAGTTTAAAATGACTGTTGTATGCTGAATGGGAAGGTTTTCAGGGACCCAGTCATGTGGCCCTCAGGCCCCTTTTAGCTCCGCGGACCATTGAGATTTTGCTGGAAAAATAAAGTTTGAACTCTAACTTGTTTGTCATAACGAGGTTCAACTGCAAGTGGCAAGTTAGTGCTTATGGCTTGAAAGAGTGTAGGTTAGGTCACACCCATGCTAATATATAAGCTAGCAAGCTTCAGCAAAGCATTCAGTGCTCTGTTTATAAACCTAAGCACAAAGCTGCCTAGTCTACAATTGTAAACACTTTTCATAAAAAATGGGTAACAGCCCTCTCTCAAAATCAATTCCTGCCAGTGTAGTGAAGATGCGCTAACCCTGCTTATGTGCTACATAAGGAGGACGCACCTCAACGGGACACAGCAGGTAAGTGTAGTCCATGAAGGCTTGTTTATATTGGGAATCACTCGGAGCAAACCATGCAAAGACATCTAAATCAAATGCACAATATAAGCTTTATGAATTTTTCACTGACATACGCAATGAATATCACTGCAAATATGCATGTCCAGTGTTAGGCTGTGAGCTGCGACATTCAAATATAAGTAGCCCATTTCTCTCGTAGGAGAAACTTCGTAAGCTCTATGTGGCAAGAATGAAAACGATGAAGTAGTACATACTGCAATACAGATAATTGAGAAGCAAGACAAATGCCGAGATTTCACTGCATATGACTCCACAGTTTGCGCTCGATGTTAAACTGTTACACCTCTTTTTCTTTAAATAACTTATCACAGGCAAATCGTGCTAACTTATTCGCATAGATATAGTAATTCAAAGAAATCATTAAGAGGTGCAATTAGTCACTGGCATAACTCGTGAGACAACAAACTATTCAATTAATAACTTAACGGAAACATTTAAAAAAATTTGTTTCAATGCCATCTATTATTTAGTCAGCTTAATGAGTACAGCGCTACCCTATTAAGGCAACTTGAAGGTCGAAAAAACATACTATGATGAAACAGCGAAGTTACAATAGGCCTGTGCACAAATTTTTATCAAAACCTATACTTCTATACGTTCATTGCTCTTGTGGCTATCACAAGGCTTATTTCTAAACAGGCCTCATTTAAAATTAGATAAACAATGCATTCCTAGTTGAGTGAAACAATGAATAAAATTGCAAATAAACTAAAAGACTTAACAATGTCAACACACATGCTGAACAACCATCTATCACACTTTGTAGTGAATTACTGTTTCAAGCTGAAGTACTACCTGAAACACACTTTTCAAACTAAAGAAGCTGTCCATGGTGAAGTTTTGCCGATGTTGCACAGGCACTGTATGTAGTTCTGGCACTTTCAGACAAAACAACTTGAATGATGCACAGTTCACCTGAAGTTGCAAGGCATTTCGAAATGTAAGCGGCATTCACAAGCACAACTGCGTCATGGAGGCGCTCAGGGACCACACAGTTGCGGTGCAGCACGGCATGTGAATGTGGTAGAAAATTATTGCACTGTCCTGAGGTAACGGTTCTTGAAGGCAGGAGCTGATCATGGAACGTTTCTTGTGTGGAACATTTTTTTCACTGAACTTATCTCCTAGGCACAATCACCGAACAGCTTTCAAAGAAGTTGGGTTTGTTTGGGAACTGGAATTTAACGGTTTGATCCAGATCTGGAATGACACAAAAAGAAAAGAAAGTTATGGTCATAAAAGTCGTGTGATACACAACACCACAACACGGATTTGAAGTAAATTCTTATGCTATATTATTCTAGTCCAGACTTTTATTCCTCATAACAGCTGGCTCACAATCATCTCTAGTGCAGCAAATAGGAGCCAGCAATGCCTACAAGTATGGTACGGTGGGAATAGCCTTGGAAATCAATGGTCAGCATGCACTCGAACCATGAGAAACCACAGTCATCCCTCTGTCTGGCGACTGTGAGAAAGACCAGACCTTCCTTGCTAATGCAGGGGAGGTTTGCTTCTGTTGCTCTGACTGCAATTTACTCTCAGGCTGGAAGTGGTGCACCCATGTGTTGTCTATGATGGCACACCGCAGACAAAAGTTTGTAGTATCTGCTGTGAACAACTGCAGGTTATCTTTGCACATTGAGCATCCACTGTGGTTTTCAGTAACCTTGTCAGTACCAAAATTGTCTGAATGATAAGTCAGTTGTACGACACCATATGACGTTACACATGGGTAATATTTTTGGTCTGCTCATATTATCAACCGGCCTGCTACAGCATAGGCCTTCAATGTTTCTTTCTTTTTGTTTCCTTTTCCTTTCTTTTTTGTTGATCCTTAAAGCTGTAGAGATTGCTGATGAGCCACTGTAGATGACAGTTGCAGCAACATCATGGCTAGAGGCTCTGCTGGCCACAGCTTTGGTGATGTGTCATGCCCACAAAGGGTGGTGCATTTTTTTTTTACCATACTATACAAAGGGGAGTCCTCAACCAACACCTCTATCATATCCTAAATTCATCCCAGCTTTTGTGATCAGTCTTCTAGTCCTATCTATCTTGGTTTTACTGCATAGTCACCACCTATGTCACCACCTATCATGTGTTACCACAGTCTAAATGCGCACACAGACTAAACAAAAGTGTTGTCCATGAGTGTACATGCATGCATGCAGCAACCCACACATACAAACACACAATAAGTGTCTTAGAAGATGCATATAGAATTTCTTAAATATAGGAAACGTGAAATAAATGTCATTTCTTCTTAACTTTTTTACCATAGCAGCTTACAAGTTAACATGCCTCAAGGTAGTAATTAAACCATAAATTTTTAAAATGAGACTAACATTTTCACTAAAACCGTCAGACAAATGAAGCTAATGTGAGGCTCAAGTCTGAAAAGTTCACAACCACCTCTTCCTTGTGCCTGTACAAACACACAGAAAGCAAACATACGCACATACGCAGGCATGCCTAAATAGACACATATACCAAGTGTGCTCGATATTTGAGAAAAAAAATTTGGGTCGCCAGAGAAGACACTCAGGAACCTCGACTATGTATCCATCTGATCTCTCACAGACTACATGAATAACTGCTGGGAGCAAGGTGGCATTCCAAGTCAATGGAAATCAGCCCAAATCATTTTTATACTGAAGCCTGGAAAGAAACTACAACTGACGAACTTAAGGCCCATATCACTAACATCCTGCGCCGGTAAACTCATGGAACATGTGGTTCTCGCACACCTCACGAGATACATGGATGATGGAGGACTTTACCCACATACCATGGTTGGATTTCAACCCAAGTTATCAACGCAGGATATTATGCTCAAACTAAAACATCAGATCATAGATGCGGGTGAGAAAACTCTAGACACCAAGGCAATACTAGGTCTCAATCTAACTAAGGCCTTTGACACTGTGACGCACAAGGCAATACTACAAAATCTCTAATAGCTGGATGTAGGACGTAAAACATATGCGAACATCAAAGACTTCTTGACAGATCGTACCGCAAAGATTTTAATTGGAGAATCCAAATCGGAGATGCTCAAACTAGGTAATAGGGGTACCCCGCAGGGTTCAGTCATATCTCCCTTTCTATTCAACGTGGCAATGATCGTCCTTCCTGCGAGACTCAGAAAGATAGAAGGACTCGCACACAGCCTATACACGGACGACATCACCCTTTAGGTGGCTGCTGGAAGCGATGGGCCTGTGGAAGAGATCCTTCAAACAGCAGTAAACACAGTCGAAGCCTACATCAGAGACAAGGGACTAAGATGTTCCTCGGAAAAATCAGAACTTCTGCTCTATAGACCCACATGCAGGGGTCGAAAAAGCATTAGGCAAAGGCCGGGCATTATGGTCACAGTAGATGGCACCACGATACTGATAGTGGAGAGCCTGAGAATACTCGGACTCCGCATATCTGAAAACGCCCCCCCCCCCCCCCCTCGTAATGGAGAAACGATTAGACTACCAGACAATAGTGTTCAACAAACACTCAGACTAATAAAGCGGATATCCAACAGACACTATGCCATGAAAGAGCACAATCTCATCTGATTAATAGAAACATTCATCATCAGTCGTATTGTATATGTGGTCCCTTACCTCAAGCTCAACGCTGCAGAGAAAGCCAAGATAGAATGCATCATTAGAAAGGTGTATAAGCAAGCCTTGGACTTCCCGCAAATACGTCAAACAAGACATTCTTGGCGCTTGGCATGGACAACACACCAGACGAACTTATTGAGGCCCAGAGAGTAGCGCAGTATGAAAGACTTGCACAGAGTTTGACGGGGAGACACATCTTAGATGACGCTGGAATAACCTATGAAGCACAGCACAGAGTGCGGAGAGACATCCCAAGGAAAATAAAGGACCATCTATCAATACCCCCCAATCCCCAAAAACACGCACCCGAAGTTTCACCAAGATCGAAGAATCGCAAGAGCAATAGCTCTCCCCAAAAGATTTGGTAGGGCCAAGGACTCGGTCTATGTGGACGCGGCAGAGTACGCAAATAGACAGAGTATGTCGATAGTTGGTACGAGTCTAGAGGGTGACTGCAGAGTTAGTGGCACGGTAAAAACAAGGAAGGTGGAGGTGGCGGAGGAGGCTGCCTTAAAACTGGCAATAGCCACCACGGAGGCTAACATCGTAGTAAGCAACTCCAAGACAGCCGTCAAGAACTATGCAAAGGAAGAATCTTGCTGGAAGTGCTGAAAACTTTAAACAACTTTCATGAAGATCGAGATGTTCACATTATATGGGCACCCACACATTCCTCCCTTCCCGGGAATGAAATAGCGCACAACCTGGCTCGAGAACTGATGGGCTGAGCAGGTGACATGCAACAAATACTGGGAACAGAAAGAGACCGGATAACAGGCTTTCACGAGATCACCAAGCACTATAAATTAAGAAAGGCCCGTTTCCCCCCAGCACACTCCTCGCCGAGTAGACGGCAATCGATGGCATGGCACCTCTTACAAACAGATACATATCCGAACCCGGTGGCCAACCACCGCTTCTACCCAGACCTTTACACGGATAGACGTAGATTCTGTCAAGAAAGGGCGCACCTACAACATACGGTTTGGGCTTGTCCTCAGACACCAGACAGAATAAAATAAACAAGACCAGAGAGCAGTGGGAGACCGCGTTGCTCAGCTGTGCACCAGAAGACCAACACAAGGCAATCCAGCAGGCCGAAGATGCCGCCAGGGCTCAACGGCTCAAGGCTGACATCTAGGTAGAGAGGCCTAGGTCTCCAATCTGCTGTCCACAAATAAAGTTCATTGCTCCTCCTCCTCCAGAGATATCAACAATGCGTTATGTCTGCCTTTAGTAAATGGCTCCAATGACTCAGAAATTGCCTCCTTCATGAATGTGGCAAGGTCCTGTCATTTCAAGGTCAGAAAAGAACCCAAGCTTTTTAACAATGGTGCATCATATAATGTAAAGGAAAAGAAACACTGCCAGCAGTCACACATTGTCCAGTTGGTTTGAGTTTGCCCAGCAAGTCCAAACCATCACCAGTGGCAACACTGGCAAGTCAACGATGGCCATCTCTAAGCAGCCCCAGGTGACAGAGTCAACAGTTGGGCTTATTCCAGGCTCATCAGTCCACCAACATCACTGCACACAAGCTGCTAGTTACATGGTCCTTTCACATATGCTGCACACTTTCTTTAGAACTTCGACTCCTGTGCACTGACGGGAGAAAGAAAAGGCTCAAGAGGGAGTATTACGTGACAACTTTGAAGCATAGTCATTAAAAATTTTTAAATGGAGGAATCAAGGGAAAAGCTCCCAAGCGCATGACCATGCCCATGATGGCAAGTAGCTGTTTCAAGTCACCTCACCTGGCCGCACAAGGTTCATGTCTGCTTGTGTGCTTTGCCCTGTGGAGGCTGTAACACATAGCTGATCACTGCAGACATTACAAAGTAAGTGTTGCCATTGAAGCAGTGACAATGCTTTGAGGTACAAAGGTCGCAACGAGAGTCTCCAAAACAACAAGCAGATAGCCAGCAGCACGGGCCGGAAAATGTGGTGGTAACGCTACTTGCTATCTGTGCTAAAACCTACCACGAACTGAACAATGTTGTGGCTTTATGGAAACAATGTATGGCATGCTGTTCCAAGTATTCAACATGTACCATGAGTGAACTGGGTGAGTACAAGCAGGTAGAGGCTAGCATCAGAGCAGGTTGCCTTGTAAAGAATGACTGCCTGATATTATGCTCCCTCCTAAGTCTTATCTCTCATGCATGTTTACACCAGTCATATCTGATGGACTGTCTAGAAATTTCTTTGCCTTCATGGCTTTGCTCACAGGTCGCAGCACTAAGCTGGAACGGCAGGCAATATGAGACAGACTATGACACCACAAATCCCAGAAAAGGGAGCATATGGAGTTGTAACGGTAGAATTTTATTCCAAATAATATACAGTAAAACCCCGTTAACTCGAAGTTGTAAAGACAGGCAAAATTTTCTAAATAAGCGGAGTTTTAAGATAAGCAAATTCATGCAAATATAAGCCCCTGGCTGTGCATAGATCACATAGAGCCTTTCAATATATGCCGCAGTAGCCAATGAATTTCTTGCAAGAGCTCAATATACCAGGAGCGGCATTTTTAGGAGATCACTTTTGTGAGCTACTGCGAGACTCGGCACCCGACATGTTGGTGAAATGCGAAGCACAGTGAATAAGCAAGCTGACGATGCTTCATGCACACGTGAGCATACATGTTGCAGAGGTCACGTCTACCTTCTCGCACTTATCACACTTTGTCAGGGGTCAGAGCGACACTCCACATGGATTATCAATGAGATCGCAGACGGCCGTGAACAGTGAATGACAAGAGTGGTGTAAAAGGAAAAAGAATTCGTTACAAACCTACGGTCCTGTGATGTTTTGGCAATATCACAGCTGCGCATAAGGTATGGAAACTGTTGGGTAGTGAGTTTTTTCCAATTTGCAGTCGAGATTTTTAGATATCCAGAGTACAGCGCAAAAGCATTTCGAGATAAGGGGTGAACATACATGGAGTTCACAATGAGCCTGGAGAAAATTTCGTACTTAATTGAAATTTTGATATATAATATATAACGAGGGTTTACTGTAATACACGTAATGAAGATCGGAGCATATTTCCCAATTTTAAAGGTATTCGTTTAGACAAAGTGTAAAAAAAGTATTAGTATCAGGCACTCCGAAGTACATAGCAAACCTGGCAGTCAAGATTTCAAGGACTTAGAATGATACTAGTAGTACTGCTGTGCAAGAATTGTTCACATTCAGAGCAGGTCATTCTTATCAATGTAGAGGCACAGGTTGTTCTTGAATATCACACAACAAACAAGCGTGTCAAACAAGAAAAAGGAAAAAGTAAATGGGCCACCGCATTCCTATGAACCTATTTCAGCTTCCTTCATAGCTTCATGCCAGATTTAAGTGGGTGCCAACTTTACCTTTTGTAAATGAGAAATTGATGTAAATGTTCGAAGCTTGTGTCCTCTTTTCTTGCTTGGCTTGTGCTACCATTGGAAAACCTCGATAATTCGAACTCAGTTCATTTGAAAATTCACTTATTTCATCAAATTTGCGGTCCGGTGATTTGCAATGTGAATTAACAGGCATGCTGTGGCGCCCTTACAGCTTGGCATATCTCGGAGGCGGTGTTAAAAATATGGCAGCCATGACATGTTTCCAACTTCTGTAATTGCTTTAACTAGTAAAGTTCATTGCTTCTGGCACCTGCAGTACATAAATGCATGGCCTTAGAGAACGGACTGGGGCCCTGGGAAACAGTCTCTGAGGCTGCAATTCTGACACCACCTTCATTCACGAGTACAATTGTGGGCGCTGATAAACCGTACAGCTGTGCAAAGGTCCTTTGTTGTATGGCAGTGTGCATTAAATTTACATGTTCCAACTTGCTACAAAGAATAGAATCGGAACATCTGCATTAATAAATATGGCATGTTCGCTTTTTCGTTTCTTGTTTTTCCTGTGTGATGTATGTGTTGTCATGTTTTCTCCACTGCTGGTGTGCTGTGTGCGCAAGACCCATGGTATGATCGCTAAAATTCTTGACCATGTGAAAAATCCCAGTCACTCGTGCATTTCTGCTTGTGTACGAAGGCGTTGTCGAGAGTTATGGAATAGACCGACTAAGCTTTGCCAACTGCTTGAACGGAGAAGCAGATGTGCACGCATGAAAGACAATGTCATCGATGCAGTAGGCAAAGGCAGGGACGCCCGAGCCACTCGGATAGCACCGAGCTTGGCGTCGCAAGTTGGCGGTGCTGCACTCCCCTTTGTCCCTATTAGCGGGCTAGAGATCACCACCCTTGGTAGCGTGAATTACTGCAACAAACAATCCCACATCAATGATTACTTGAAGCAGTCCTGCAACACATGCAATAAATGTGACATGCCTATGTCGCACACTTCTGTCCTTCTTTTTTAGGACTTTTTCTTCTTTTCGGGTAATTCGGAAATCCACTTAATTTGAAGATACTTCGTGAACCAGCAGACTTCGAATTATCGAGGTTTTACTGTACTTACAGTAAGCAGACCCCTATATGAATGAAAAATTTTTAAAAAGTTTGTAGAAGCTCACATACCTCGCTCAGGATGGCCCAGTGACTTGAGTCGTACTGAATGTTCAGTCGCAGGGTTTGCACATGGCCCATTTCAGGGGGCAGCTTTCCCTCAGCAATCCCTGTGCTGTCCTTAAACTTGCCAACTACATAGAACCCATCCATTGTCCTCGAAAGAGGCAGAAGCACTGGCTCGTAGTCAAGCCGCACCTCGACAGTGGTGTTGTAGAACTTGTCATCCGGGTGCTCTTGGTTTCCACTACGGAACAGAAACCTGAAAGGTGAAAGACAAGCAGGGTAATCAATGAGTTTTTAATGGCAGAATAAATTGAGACACTGCAAGTGCAACACACATGTGCAAGTGATTTGTAGGTTGAACATCCCAAATCAACAGAGGGTCTAAGAGAGACCCCATAATGAAGGACATCAGATTTATTCAAAGCCTTCCGGGCAGTTTCTGGGGCTCCCAATAAATCAGTGAAATAGCACGCCTGATGCAAAACCCAAATGCAGCTTGTGTCTTACAAATGTGCAGTGGCTTTGACACTATTTCTTTGGGGCGCCAAAACGTTTGGGGCCCCTATTGTAAAACTCACTAATCAAATATGCATTTTAGGCATTTTTAAACGTTGTACCACTCCTCATATCATTTTTTTTGGACGTTGGTTGAGGAGAAAGAAGACAGATCTGTGCACACTTTGATCAGTTAGCAGGGAAAACAAGAAAGGAAAAGAATATGGAGAAATGTGTCTGCATTAGACACCACTCTCAGTGGCTAGTGGATGTGCAGTAGCATTGAAAACAGCCCAGTGAGGATTTGCACTGGTAATGTCTACTCTGCCGTTGTCTGGGCATAGATGGCCTGCACTTTTAAGCTCCGTGATTTCACAAGTTAAGAGCACAACTGTCATTGTTTCATTTCATCATGAAGAAAAGTAAGTGTCCCTCCTGAGTGACTTCTGATGGTCATCATAGTTGAGTACAGGCCTGCCTTCCAGTTAGCTCTGTTTCAAGGAGTCTCAAAGATCCATAATGCTGTTGTATAATGTTCCAATGCTGGTGTTGTATAAGGAGGATAGTGCGCAATTTCTATAATGCCTAATTACTAAGAAAAACATACAAGAGAGCATTGCCATCCAAATGTGTTTTGAAGATGGGATATCTGACATTGTGAATAAGTAAACTTGGCTGCAGAAAAAAGAACCATAAGTGTTGAAATCGACCATAATGTGGCATGACACAACTAGAGCCTAATAAATATAATTAGAGTTAGAACCTCTACACTGTGTATACTAGATCTAAAGATGCTGAGTACCTGAATGGAATCTGAAAAAAAAAAAATAATAATGAGTGCTACCAGTTCAGAAGAAAACAGTTGAAGCACATATGGTGTCATGAGAATAAAGAAATGCACCTGACTAAACAAAACAGCTTTTCTTTCAGGATGCTGCACTAGCAGCATGTTCAACATGAAGAGGATTATATGCTTTGCCAATAACAAGCTAATGAAACAAGTAATCTGTGCCCACTGCAAGTGGCAACAGGCCTTTTCGTTCACCTTCTTTGTCTGACTTCGCATACACATTCACACAAAACAGGGTCCATTCAATTATCGAAATGTAGACAGGCAATATATATGTTTTATGTCAGCAGTGCATTCTCATCCTGAGCAGATCTAGTCTGCAACAAGTCAGACAAAACCTACAATCAACTAGTACTCAGCAGCAGCTACTTGTGTTCTGGGCTCCAGCGACCACTTCCTGTCTAAAGTCCTAGTGCCAGCACTGAGCGGCATACAGAAGTCACAGTGCCATTGTGATGTCAGCAAAGAAAGTAGCTGTCAGCCCATGTCTAGACCTAATAACACCAAACAGTAAAGATTCTAATGGTGAAAATATGGTGACAGAAAAGAAAGGACACAGACAGGAAAGAGCTTGCCCTATATTTCTGTCTTTCCTTTTCTGTGATCGTGTTTTTGGTGCTGAAGTTTTCAATATTGAATGTGCACTGACTACTAGAATAAAATAGCACCATGTTTCTCCAGTCCGCCCACCATCCCCAAATGCCTTATTTTCAGCTTTGCGCCTATGCATGCGGTATCCACTGTCATGGCAGAAAGTGGTTGGAAGGGAAAGTGTTGTATGAAGGTTTTTCCCTGGTGCTCAGCCGATCTTTCCTCGCACACCTCTTTTGTGAACAACACAAACAGCACAGACTGAATGATGTGTTGTCTATATTTGCTCTGGTAGCACTTGTAGGGAAGAATTTGTGCATGTGGGAGCAACTGTGAAGGTCAGAGCAGTGCCGGTCACAGTTTCTATCTACACTTGCCACACTACCTATCATCAGTAGTACTGTTGTTGTTTATACTCATATTTACACAAACATTGCGTATCATTTCATTGAAAATATGTGTAACATATTAATAAGCCATGACCTGCTTACCTCAATAACTTAATAAATGCTTGGCTTACCACAAAACACCTTATGTTGTGCGCATCATTGCTGAATGATACTGTTAAGGATGCAAATAAGTACTGGGATCAATGCCCCACAGCTTCATCAAATGTGGCGAGGAGACTGTATTTACAAAGACATATTTAAAAACAAGTCATATGACATAGCACCATAATCAGGCTTAATACCAGCACGAGCATAAAGCACCAGTTGTGCCATTGTCGCTGTTTTCGTCGTGGTACAAAGCACCTTATCATAGTTGCACTTGCTTGTGTGTGTATGTGTTAAAATTGAGAAACATAGAGCTAGCCACTTCAAGTTAGAGCTAGAGCCAGCATATGTGTTTGCTGTGCAACAGTAACTTTCATCACTTGAAACCATCTGAAACATACAGCTCTCTCACCCATGTGCTGGTGTTGCTATCACTGATTCTTCTTGAAAAAACTTTTGCAAACAAACTTGTTTTTGGCAGCCTGTGTTCACTACGTCACAGGGGGTGGTCGGAGGATAATGTGCACTGTGCTAATTAGTTTGACATAGTGAACTAGCTTGCAAACTGTTACAGCTTTACAGTCTGTCGAAGTGGAATGAAATCAAGGCATATTGCAGCTGTGGTCAAGGCACATTGTGAACCTGATTTATGATTTGTTAATGGAGTGGGGCAATGCCTTCAGCTTGTCTAAATTTTGATGCATCGGTTTAGCTGTACTCGCAGACAACTTTCGGTGGCTATACAGGCAAAGGTACAAGGGTGGAACTTTGTGCTTGTATTAGATGGCCAAGTATATAGCCTGGACCAGCTTCATTATCTACAAGGCCACTGTGGCCAAAAAGCAAAGCACTGAACAAGAACTTTCATTAACAGTTATGGCATTTTTACACAGTGACATGCAAAATAAAGCAATAGACAAGTCACAATATGCCAGGTGTTTCTTTTTATGCAGAATACTTTAAAAGAAAACTGTCAACTAGGCACTTGCTGTTCTTGAAGATATGCTACGTGGCTAGGCAGACATTAGCAGCAAGAAAATTTTAACCATAATTTTGTCAATTACTTGAAATATTCTAATTAACCCCTTTAATTACCAACTTAAAGGCACATTTTCTATTTGTGAAACTGAAGTAAAGGAGTAGTGAAGTAATGTACACTTAGTAGAAATCTTAAGACTAGAACCACTTTCATGACATCCATAGCCAAAATCCGCTAAAAGAGTGCCTCGGCATTCGAGTTATGATCATTCTGAACTGTTAGAGGCATGCTTTTCGGAAAACATTAATTGAAACACTAATGTGTTTCATAGCCCATTTTAAGGTAGGTTTAAGGAAGGTTTCTAGGCAGACATGGCCTCACTACACTTCAGCTTTAAATCCTGGTAGGCTTTAGGGATGCGAAAAACCACAATGCAACAAAAATATTAAGAAATGTTTGTGGAGCAATTCATTTGCTACAAGTGTAATGCATAGCCTGTGAACAACCACAAACTCATTGCCGTGTGGGAAAGATGGATGTTACCTAACCTTATTTAAGACACTCAATTTTGAGCATGCAGATTGGGGTAGCTCTTTTTTCATTCGAAAGCAAACGGAAACACTATCGTGTAATTCACTGCCAATGTATTTTGCCTAATCTGCATGACTTCCAGATGCAGTTAAATGTCACCACGCTTCAATTATCCTTCCTAGCATGAGAGTGCACATGGATTCACAAAACATAAATAAAATGAATAAACAAAATGGAAAGAATGAATCGCCATTCTCAGACATGAATAGTTGGATGCCTTGCAAAGAGAAACATTCATTGCTTTGCACCTGCAATACGAGGAAATTAATATTTAAAAATGATTCAGCAATCACCCTCACAGCCCTCCCAATGACCCCAATGCTGCTCACAAGCCGTACGCTCACCGTTCTATCCGGATAGGCGGTGTAAACCGGAATGTGATGTTGTCGCCTTTCTGGGGCAGCAGAGCCCAGAAGAAAGTGGCACCCTGGTAGGCTCTGGCAATGTTATAGCTCTTGTAGGCCTTGAGTGAGGTGGCCACCACAGCTGTTGGGTTGGCGTGGCCAATGTGAAGTGCCAGCTTGCCAAAGTGGCGGTCCTGAGTGTGGCAAGACAACCGGACAAGAACGCATTAATTTCCTGAATGTTCTAAAATCAGTCTACATACTTCACGTCACCGCAACTCAGCTAATTGTGAAAATCACAGGCAAGCCAAGTGAAGCGAAGCCAAGTCGGCTAGCTCCAACACTGCTTCAGAAGTACCACTGTGTCCCGTGTGCACACTGGTGCTGTCTGCTCATGCAAGTTTGGGGCCAAGCAGCAGCACTAGCACTCAAAGCTCATACAATGCATCATTTAAACCTTTTCTGAGTATTTGACATACTATACCGAATGTTGTATAAGTAACAGCAAAAGATATACAGTCGTCAAGCAAAGCATGCCTCATGCTAGGGCCAGTGTTACGACAAGAAGACTTGTTAGCTCCTGAAACATCTCTTGTTTGATCACTGTTGATCACACATGAAGTCTTCGTATTCTTGTGAACCTGTGTTTTGTTTGTAGCGGCAGATCTGCATGATATTTCAGGAAAGTTGCGAACACCTTCATGCTCATGCTAGGCAAAGTTGTAGCATTTCACAGTGCTTGCAATTTATTACCAAACTGAAAAGCATAACTCACCAGTTTCATACGGAATAAATCGAAAATATGTGTTGTCTGCTGTGACAACAGACAAAAACAATGATTTCATTGCATCAGAATGGTACTGCAGTCCGTCATTGTAAAGGCAACTTAGGCATGTGGTGTTTTATTGTTACATTGAGAGATGGCACTGCTGTCTTATTCCTGCAAGAATCTACATTTTTTCTTATTGTTGCTGCAGACAATGTGTACTTGCGAGTTATTCATCTATGAATTGAGCGCAGAAAACTATGGCAGCAAAATGATAAGGACACAGGACGAGCTCTATCCTTCTCTGAGTTGCTGTCGTTTTTCACGTTGGTTTGAAGTATGCACTCATTCCAATAAGCCCAATTTTCCACGTTACTGCAATTCCCATTTATTCTGGACAGCACACAGTAGCAGTGTGCATGTACATGGTATTAAACTGCGCTTCCCGTGAAATGCCACCTGTGTGCAAAATTTCAAACATGAGTAAACCAGTGGGTTAGTCGGCGAGGGTCACAACAATTCAAACAGGGATATAAGAGATCATCGAATATAACTAAGTAAATTTAACATGTGTCTAGCCAATATCAGCATGTGATGAATAAATGCTTACAAAGAGTATTGGCAATAACAAAGACACTTTTGTATTAGTATTCGCAACTTTGTTATAACAAGGCTCGACTGTATTTACATGATGTCAAGCATATGCACACAACAGATCGTTATGTCTAAGGAGTTTCTGCAGTGGCATCTACAGTGAGTAACAAGTATAAAATGTAGGAGGCTCCTGCCCGTAAAAACTGTTGCACCTCCTTTCTGCTCCTCTGAGCTCCAAGAAAATAGCATCCAGGCCTGATCACACAGGGAAAAGAAGAGGTGCCTTGGGGTGGTGGCTCAGCTATAGTAATGATAATGCCATTGACAAAATAAAATCGGTGGGTGTGGGGACAAATGTGACAGCTCGAAGCACAAACACATGCACAATAACACCAGATGCTCTGAAAAGTGATAAGGAGAGAAACTATCACAACCGTATGTCGCCAAATTCCCAATAGTGAGAAAACGCTACAACAAAGAGCTTGAAACATAAGCTTATTCAGAGAAAACATGGGGAGTGCAGGAGCTGGAAATTCAAGACTATGAGCAAAATGAGAACAAGGTGAAAGCAGTAGCTAACATTTCGACAAGGCCTCGAAAAAGACAACTTTCTTTTCTTAAGGCCATGAAAAAGACAACTCCACTTGTTGAAACATTGGCTCCCTCTTTTACCTTGTTATTATTTTGCTCATAAGCTTATTCAGAGTTAATATAGAGACACAATGCAAGATTTATTTTTTCTCTCAGTTCACTTGGCTTGACTGCAGTGCATATTCACAATATATTTTATGAATAATGCTAAGAAATCTATTATTGCAAAATGTGGTGCAATTCATGACTGGCAAACTGCCGGATTTTTAACAGGTGACGGTGTTTATTATCAGTAAGGATCAACTAAGCAGATACAATGGAGGAAGTTGATTAACACCTTTGGTCACCTGTCTTATTAGTGTTGTTTCTGTCTTTCTGATAACTGTTGTCAGGTCGCATTGTAATTGCAGTAATGCTTTGAGAACTTGCAAAGTCAGTCCCTTAGTTATATCCTGCATCCTATTACTTCCATGCACATAGGACCTGCATTATTATTCTAACACCATTAAAAGATTTAGCTCTTATTTCTTCTTCATTATTGATAAAATTATACAGCAAGACCCAATTTATTAGTCTGCATTATTCATTAAAACACTCGGCATAAGTGCTTGCCTGGCTTATGCAGAAAATATACAATCTACTGCTTATACGCACCTCACCATCAACATGCGCTGCTGCAGAAATGGGGAACGGCTTTGGCACCTGTCAACTAAATGTTTACACAAACCAGGCAAACAATGAAGCCAAGTGTTTTGTTGAATGATGCGGGCCAAGAAGTGAAGCAGTAAGCACAAAATTGCATCTTAACATTCCTACACAGGTTTCTCTACAATATATATTAGAAATGCAAATCGGTTCTTCTGCACTGAATAACTTCTTGAATACCATGACAAATTTCAAAATAATTTTTAAGTGTGTAATTTTTTTAGACGTGCATATTTGGCACCAATTATTTCTAAAAAAATATGCTTTTTTACTTGTCCTGTTGAAAAAATCTGCAAAAGTAATTGTATATCACTTAATTGTCAGAATTACAAAAAACTGCGCTATACACAAGAGCAAAAGTTGTAGAAAGTTCACGAGTTAACTCATCATCAGCACCAGAGAATGTTTGTTGTGATGTGATAACGAGTTATGTCGTGATCGACAGTTAAGAGGTTAATGTGTGATTACTATGTAAAAGTGAACTTCGTGTGTTCACATTACAGTGCAGAGGGCTCTTCTTTTCCTAGTGTAAATTGGCCCCACAGCCTTCCCTGTCGACTAAGTTAGGTCATGACAGTCTAGTGAGGCAAACATTGCATGCTTCACCGAAATCCGACATAGAATGTTCCTCTGTCAAGCACAAGATGTGTCCTGTTCAACTAGAAAGCTTGCTAAAGCAAGTGCAGTACTGGTCCTACAGTATATTAGTCTATTTCTGACAAATTAGTAGCATTGTTTAAGGCAAATGGACAGAAATTAATCTTGTAAATGCAGCTTGTCTACTTCTGTTTCTATTACTAAAAGAAAAAGATTGCCCCCCCCCCCCCTATAGTTTTTGTTGAGTCTTATTTACCTATATATTTTTGTACCCTTATAAGCAGTGTACCAGGGTCAGTTCTTTATGCACATTGCATAATTAAATCCAGTAAAGGGGCACTAGCACTTCTACTCAAATATCTGCCCACACAAAGTATGATAGCATACTTCCCAGACCTTGCTCTGTTCTATAAGCACTCTCGCTTATATCAAGCTTTTCTTGATAAATGGCACATTAGGAAGGTGGTAAGGCACACCATGCAAATTTAACTACGGCTTTAATCATATACCAAGTGTAGAGCACATTTCTGACAAAAGCTGTGCTTCCTGCTCATTGCATCTCCTTGTCTTGCGATCTGTATAATTTGTTTCTGTCTGTAGCTGCAAAACAGCTGTTTACGAGCAATGATGAAGTCATAAACAAAGCAGCGCTACTCTTATGGTCAAAGAGCATTACCTTCAATTTCTGCACTTTGCCTTTCAAGGATGAATGCATGCCCACATGCTGGAATAGCGATGGCTTATAATGGATCCATATGGTATCTACCTTCTTCCGGCACTGTTTCTGTTGACAAAATAAGTATAATAAACATCATTGTCCAAAAAGCTCAACAGCAACACTGAAAGCTTGAATAAAATTTGCTGTCTCATATAAGCTGCACTTCCAAATCAAGTGACTGCAGCAAAAAAGTCGACATGAAGAATCGTCTTACATCTACAGCTGTGATAGGAATCTCTGATACATAATAGGCTTTCAAATAGTACAACATTTTGACTAATGGTGAACTTACGTTGGGAATCTGGTACAGCTACCACAACCATCAAGTGAAAACTACAAGTCTGCAAGTTTTAGACTTGCCTATGAAAAACAAATATACCCCATGCTTGATCAGTGTAAGAGTCTGCAAATATGATGGGCTAACGTTTAATTTCCGCTGAGAATGTTCTTAAGCTCATCAAGGACTGAGTGTAATTTCAGCATTAGCATCACTAATGTCATACTTATGGCAGTTTAAAATTAAAACTAGCACCATTGGTTAAAAATTTACCCAACATAAAAAGAAAGCATAAAGTTTCTTGCAGACATATCCGTAAGCTGCTAAAGCCAGAAAAAGTTCATAACATATGAAAGTGACAACACACTCTTGAAGTTCCAGTTGAATTTGTGTACTGATGCCAGAACAAGAAAGAGTGCTTTGCTATGAAGAAATGTGACACAGGGAGAACCAGGGGAACACACAAACCTACCTGGGTTGATGGGTAAAACAAATAGACAGCACTGGTGGCCAGACCACGCATTTGAAAAGCTAGGACAGCAACTGCTAAGCTTGCTTATACCTTGTGGTAGTAAGGGCAGGACTGCTCAAGTTGAAAGTTGATTGATTGATCAATTATCAATCAATTCATTCATTCATTCATTCATTCATCCAATGGGATTAATATCCCAAAGCAACCCAAGGTATACGAGAGGCATCATAGTGGAGGTGTTTGGATTAATTTCAAACAGATGGGGTTCCTTAATGTGCAACCAATGGCTGATACAAAAGCTTTATCTGCATACTGCCCTTACCGAAATGTAGCCGTTGCAGCTGGGAATTGAACCTGCAACCTTTTGCTCGGCAGCAGAATGCCATCATAACCACTAATTCAACATAACAGCTAGGCTGCAAATGTGGCAGCTTGAGTATGGTGTAAAACATGAGATGCAGGTCAGAATCCACATCGAATTCAAAGAAGCAACAGCACCAGAAATAGCATGTGCAGCAAGGCTGCAGCTGGCCACAGCTCATGAAATTGGGGTTCCCAGTGAATGAATGAATGAATAAAACCTTTATTTTAAGGAAGAGGACGGCTCTAGGCCGCTGATGGGGATTAGGAGGGAAGGGAATGTGGGTACCCAGACTGTTGGCTGAAACACTTCATCATCTCAGACTGGGATCTTCCGCTTTATGCAGGCTCAGGTGCATGTTCAGTTCCGCCGCTCTCACATGGGCTGATCGACCCCTACTACACTACTCAAAATAGGCCACTTTGTCTGCCATATGTCGCAATGGCTTTCTGTGTTTCAGGGTTAGTTTGTATTGCAATTCCTAGTGTTCTAATGTCTCCGTGTAGTAGATGCTGAATGTTGGATCTCCCTTGTGAAAAAGCTGCACAGCTCCAAATGAGGTGTTGCAAGTCTGCTCTGCATGACTCCTGGCAATGCGTACATCGGGTGTAAGTCTTCGCAATCGTAATCAAATGATGAATGAATGAATGTGGTATGGCAATTTCAACCCAAATGCAAACAGTTGATTAACTTTAGAACTGAAGAGTATGGACTCACATGGTCGTGATCGTTCCGGCAAATCATAGTGGAAACCATGTTGTCTAGAAGCCAGTCAACAGGCTTGTCATTGTAAAATATGAGAAAGAAGGCCACAAACTTGGACAGGTCCACACACTTGAACAGTTTCCCTGCAGAACAATATAGTTTTGTATCAGAGAATCTATATTCTGAACTATGTCACTGTAAAGAGCTACACATCAGTTGCCATAGCCTACACAAATATCTAATGTCAACTAAAGAGACTAGTCTAAGGTTTAACCACACATTACATACAATCATTGCCTTAGGCACATCAGTTTGAACACTGTGTCAGGCACAATGTTTTGCGAAAAAGCAGATGGCAGTCTGGATTTATTTTTAACGGTCACATATTTCTGGCAAACAAAATTAGTAACAGCTTTTGATGAAGTGGAAGTTCTCAGCATTCAGTAATAAATTTAACTACCCTTCTGTTGCTTCTCTGACATAAAATTAAAGCATAAAGCAGGCATAGGTGCATGCAACAGCTTCATGGCTTACATGACAATCTGATGAAATTGGCGCAGTTTGAGTAAAGTAAAACTGGCTCATAACACAAGGAGCACAAGGTTGGAGTGCAGCAGATTGATAACAAAAAACAACATTATAGCACTTTTTGGTAAAGCTAATAATCTTTGAGCGTCTGCCATATGACAAGTTCCTGCTTATGCTTCAATGTTCCAATGTAAAATCAAATTCGAAGATTCACAAAAGATACCCAATCTGACATTAACGTCATGATACATATGTGTATTAGTACCTGTGTCCCAACTGAACTGTTAAGAAAAAGAAAATATTTATGCCAATATCACAAGACAAAACTATGCCCGCCTTGCATATTACTGTGAAAGTAGACAGACTGAGTGAAGCAGAATCTTTTTATGTTGTTGCTGTCCAATCAAGTGTTGCTCAACTCACCGATAAAGCCTAGCTGGCAGAAGTCGAGGATAATCCAATGCCTTTTGTTGGCCACGTGATTGTATGCGGCATCCCTCATTTTTGTGATATATCCAGGCTTGGTGAGGATGTCATCCTCTAGCTGTAGGAGAGGAGAAGAAAGTGCAAATCTATAGCTGTGCTACAGCACAAATTGACATGAAAATAAATCTAGAAAATTTTGACACTGATAGAAAATATTGCCAATGAAAATCAATATGTGTATGACTCGGCAATTACGGTGCGGTGAAACACTTTTGCATAAACCAGGAAATAATGGAAGCAAAATTTTGTTTTATGCACCAAGGCTGCAGGATGCAGTGAGAAGTGAGCAGCACGTAAATTTAAAGCTTGTTTTACATGACACAATTTCCATTGCATTGGAAGCACGATTGTCATTGCACGTGATGGAAATCCCAATTGCACTTATCACACCATCGCTGCAATCAGTACGATTTTAGAGCGCAGCTCTTGGGCATCCATTCCTGTGTTGAGCGTTGGCGTGCCTCGGCAAGCCCTCGTACACGAGCAAACGAGTACAGCAAAAGATGAAGGAGCGAATGCGGAGCGCAGTGGGGGATAAAAGGCGCAGTGGTGAAGAGAGCGCAAGAAAGAAAGCGGAGAAGGAGGCATCAGTAAAAGCATAAAATGCTTTTACTGAAACTGAAATGGAAGCTTTAAAAAAATTGTGAATCATAGGTGAACTGAAATGTTATGAAATGAAACCAAAAAACCTCTCTGAAATGAAACCAAAAAGAAAAAGTGCTTTCAATTCAGGTTAGCCACCTTTTCCGGAGCTTTTCATACATGCACCTGTGGCTCAGCCACGCTACAAACTTGTAGATGCACGCAAGTTGCTGCCATTTTAGAAGTGGCAGCTCCATTACAGTGGATTTCAATGTATCACATTGGAAGGCAGTTCCGCCATTATTACAAGAGCCGTAGCAGAAGCATAACAATGTTCATGTGTCAGCCGCTCGCAACTACACACTAGTGGTTGGATGTGCTACTCACATCCAGCGGAAGCTGCATGTAGCAAAAGAAGTGTGAAGGCAAGATTTCAGGCCTCAGAGGCACCCCATGAAGTAAAATGAAGTTAGGAAGTGTAAGTTGACACAGTTTATGAATTCTCCTGCTGTGATTTTTCTTCACTAGACTAGCTAACTTGGCAGAAGCACCACAGTATGTGGTTGCTAGCTATTTTTGGCTCCAATTAAAAATAACGCCAATAGGACTGCAATAGATGTAATAGGCAGCAGCAGCTCTGCCTCTTTGCATCATTTTCTAATAACAACACCACGAAAGATTTCTAATAACAGCACCAAGAAAAAGCAGTCACTGACAGGAATTTAACTGATGAGCACTAAAATCAACACCTCGTCACCTAAACTGGGACACTTAGTTAAAGAACAAACGGAGGTCATTCTGTGCAAGACACGATCGATGATGTGTTTCAAATAAATTGACATGATGTTTCTAAAAGCAACCAGTGCTCCTTTAGCTTTAGAAGTTCGTGGCAGAAAAAATTTAATCCACTGTGAATGGCCATGCGCGATGTTTACTAATGGGTTTATGGCAGCCAAAAGGTACACAATACCTTTCTACGATTCTACACCGTTATTTCTTACAGTTTCATTTGCCGTCTGCAAATATGCAAATTAATTTTGTAACAAAGAGCAGCAAAAACACAAGCAGAGGTCGTTTACTAATAAACTCATGTGTACTCACCTGCAAATAGAATGTCCCCCTGTTTTGTGCGTACATCATAAGGTATGCAAAGTCCAACGTCTGTTTCGTTCTCCATCTGCATATTCATGCAAGGACAGATCATTCTCAAGAATTGTGTTCCTAAGTCACACACTACCTTGAATTCAGAAACCTCAATGGTGTGAAATTTCCTATAGAAAGAACTCACTCCAATTAAAAAGACAGCAGACTGAGGAGCAAAATATACGTTCTCAATTTCAACAATGTTCTCAACCTACTATTAAATAAAATACCAAAGTGTTCTGCCATGAATGGGCATTGAGATGAAACATTAATTTAACAATGCACATTTTTTGAGACACATAATTAAATCAAATAAATTCATTCCAATTCCATGGCAAATGACAATATAAGACAAAGGTACTCTTAATTTGGCACACTTAAATCCGCCAAAGCTCTGCAACCTTTCTCCTTTCTGTAAGATTGAGGTGTAATCGTACAGCACCGTCCGTTACAGCTAGAACGGACTTACCTCTAGTCAAGCTTTTTTTTTTTACAAAGGTAAGTTTGCAATATTTTCAGTCTCGTCATTCCCACATGATTTCTAAGGTAGTTTCACCTCTAGCCTTTAAGACAGAAGATCTCAAAAATACTCACGGTACTGCCCATGTTATACCTTGTTCTCAACTTCTTTGAGTTACCTTTTACTAGTATAATCAATATTTTAGACGCGATTTGGCATCTGAAATGCAGCCGCTGATATGACGAGTTAGGAGCTGCGCTTGTCGCTCCTTTGTGAATACAATGCACAAATTTCTGAACAATAAAGCTTCCCAGTCACATCGAATGAAAACATTGCAAAAAGATCACTTCTGGATATCAAATATTTCTTCCTTTCTAGAAAAAGTTAGAAAAGGTGGTGTAGTCTATTCGATTGAAAATACTTGGCTGCCCCTTCTGAAAGTGAAATGTGTATACTAGAAGCAGCAGCAGCTTTCTTGCACATTCACAAATACAAGTCCATAAATGTGCGAAGTCCTTTATTAATTAGTTTCACTCAAAGGGTGAAGCAATGACAGCGATAGCAAGCATGTGAGGCCTGTACCACTGTGCAGCATAAACAGCTTCGTCGGAAGCTACCAGGCATCGTAGGTATATGCGATGCCATTGTAAGCGTGTATGTGATGAAACTGCGTTGTTAGAGCTCTGGCAGCATTGCACATGCGGGGCCATGCACACTTCAAGGTGACCAGACGCACAAAAATGGCATGAGCTGCCACGGCTCCACCGAGTGATGACAGTTGCTGGGAGTCGTCTTAGAGATAGTGCTAGGAACTTCCTCGCCCATAGATGTCAACTGAGTTAGACCACAAGACACTTCCAAGCACTACCACCTTTACTACCCTGAAAGGTGTCTGGGCTGCTGGCCTTGTTTTCTACCTAATTGCTCAGTCATGAAAACAAATAATGCCTAAATATCCTCCCTGAAACTAATATGCATCATTAAAAGCGCAATTCCTTTAATAAAGCAAACTTTTTATGCATACCTTTTTCCTAACCCCAAAACAGCAATGTATTGCCGTCTCACAGATTTGGATAATGATGTTTGTGTGACGTATGTACATGGGAGCGATTTTCATGGGAGCCCGGTAGAAAACACTTTCGTGTTAAAAAAAGATGGTGTTATTAAGAATATTTGATATACATGTATGTAACGCTGTTTACAACTGAATGTCTGCTTAACTGAGGCACTTATGAATAATAAGCAACTCTTCTCTGTTAGCCAGTGCACAATGTCATTGACAGTAATGAATGAAGGGAACAGCACGTCAACAAGTGCCCATGAGTGTTGTTTTAATTGAAGATGAAAAGTGTGATACTAGTGCAATGCATATATCTTAAAGGATATATGCATACAGTATTAGACTCACCAAATAATGAAGAAGTTTATACGGATCGAAACAACAAATTCACAGACTGCCTAAAAGTCAGACATTCTCATTGAATTACTGTTATTGATCAGAAAGTATGTACTATAGGATTTATTATTCATATGAAAATATTTGATATCCAGAAGCAATTTTTCTAGAATATTCTTATTTGATTCGAATGGGAAGTTTAGCTGTTCAGTTGAAATACAAGTTATTCAGGTGCATTTCTCTGCCTCATGCTTTCGCATAGCCTATGGTGCCTCTGCACAGCAACCACAGCTCTCCTGCAGCCCAATTATTCAGAGTATTCAAATTTCAAATATTTGCATGCCTTTACAGGACAGACAAGTCATCACAAGCATAATACATGTGAGTTATGTTCACTCACTTCACGCGGGTGAGTGGGTCCCCCAGCGTCTCCGGGAGGCGGTCCATGTCTGGGTAGTAGGACGATGGTGGAGAAATGATCTCCAGAAGCCCACTCTCAACATGCTCGCTTAACCTGTTCACATGATGCACAAGGGATGTGGAACAACATGAAGATGAAGATAAGACAGCTGAAGTGAAGACTACCAGAGGATAAGACTACTTATCATGGAAGATTGTTATCTTGATCTTTCCTGTCTGTGTGCATGCATATATATATATATATATATATATATATATATATATATATATATATATAGTGTAAATGTCACAATAAGATTCAATTGTCATTGTTCCTTTGCTCTGTTGTGTCCATAACACACTTTAAAAATTTTTTTGTTGTTGTTCACGATGAATATATAGATTTGTTTGTTAGCTGAAGCATTAATTTTTTAGTGCTGTGCTAGTTTCAAGCAGCCACTGCCCTGAGTTCTTTCAAAATGCTTTTTTTCCCCTTTTCCCAAACTTCATGACCATGGGCCACAACAGGGCTGGGAAAAAAGGATATTTTGCAATTGTATCATGATATGATGCAAGATACTTGGGCAACAAGTACTTGAGATACAGATACGAGATACTACCGCAAGTGTTATATCCGATATGATACTTTCCATTTGTATCTTAAGAGACTTTGATACATTGGCACATTTCTTATTATTGATCTATATAATATAGCAGCAGACACGTATGCACAGAAATATTTGTCTGGAAATTTCTTGACTTCGACCAACCTTGTTTCATTTGAATGAAATGTCTGCTGGCATCAAATTTTTTGTTGTTTTTGTTCGAAGTATATTATTTTCATTCTGAGACAATTTATTGACATTGCTTTAGCTGCCTAACATGAGAGCTTTTTATACGCTGCGCTGTCAGCAGTTTTTGCTTGTCACTTTTGTAATTGATGGGAGTCACTGCTCTGCTTGCTGACCAGCTAACGGGCCACCATTTAATTACAAGAACGTCAACAAGAAGCATCTGCACGATGGCGCAAATACCGCTGTGCAGTTTTACCTTGTCTGTAAACATATTACTGTTTATGCATGTCGCCTAGTCCTAAAAATTGCTTTTATTGCTTGCGAGCAACAATCACATACACAAAATAGCTGCCTCATGTACAAGTCTCCAGAAGCAGTGCAATCCACGCTTTGGTTCACAAAAGTCAAACTTACATCCATGAGATCCTTCAAGTCCTTGATGTGTGAAAGCCACTAGACACAAGGCAATGCCATCCTTGTATTCTTCAGACTTTGTAACAAAGCACTAAGCAAGAGAAACTTGCATAATGACACTATAGCTTCATCAAATGTTACGCGAAAAATGCCGCACACATAGGCGTACGCAGCACAGTTTGGTGGCTATGAGCAAGTGTCGTGGCACGACGCAACTAAAACGAAAAATCGAGAAAACAAAAGGTCGGCTGCACACAGATATGCATATGCTTGTTTTTGTCGAGACAGTGTGAGCACCACCACGTGACTATGCTCTACCAATAGGTATGCGCAGATGTCCCCCCCTGCCCTCGCAGTAGGGCTCTGGCAGGAAGATAAAAGTAAGTCGCTGCCTTTAGTTTTCATCAGGTGGCTTAGTGGCAGCAGTATCAGCTTGAGAAGCAGAGCTCAGCCTACATTCAAAAGTTTTGCACAGTGATGTTATGATAGCAGTATCTCATACCTTAAGATATATGATACATTATTTCAAATATCGGAAATACAGATACTGACACATGTCTTGCCCAACTTATTATGATACAGATACAAGATACCCAAAGAGCATCTAAGATAGTACCTAAGATACATGTATCTTTGATACTGCCCAGCCCTGGGCCACAAACAGCAACTGCAGCATTCTATTTTTTCTCCTCTAGCATATGAAGGAGACTGACTTAGGCAACACGACTAGCTTCTTGCTTTTTATAGGGGACATAATGATAGTAAGATTAACAGTAATACTAGCAAAATTAAATTCCTCTAGACTGGCAATGTATTCATAAAAAACTATTTTCAGATACTTGGCAGAAAAGGTTCTTTATTACAAGAAAAAAACACAAACACTGAACTTCTTTTGAATTTCATGCCAAAACCTCAGAGCCGGTAGTTAGTGCAACTTCACAAACATCAAACTATTTTCTTGTAGTTAGGTCATTTTAGTAACGAAAAGTCCTGAAACTTGCTATGTAGAGTGACTGGTTCCTTTCAACAGCAATGAATTCTTTCATTACTGGTAACCATTTAGCTAAGCCTGAGCAGACGCCATCAAAATTCATGAAGACAGGATGAGTTCGTGCAAGAATTTCAGGGTGTTGTCACCCCAGTTTTGTTTCTGCATCTTTTCTAACTTTACAAGATTCCTCACGATAAGAGTGGCTGTTTTGCTACAGCACAAACGTAATTTACTAACACAGCTTAACCTAATATTGCTGTTTGGTTTCTCTTGAAGTGTTCTGCCATGCAATGTTCATCAGCTCCGAGGAATCTTTCTATTTAAGAATTTTCTAAAAGGATAAGATGAATACAAATATTTTTTAGATAGCTACAGGTTATAAATTTTCTACAACACAGCCAAGTGAGCAAAACGGCAGCAACAACAACAAAATGGCTACAGAAGATACAAAACCACGGACTTGAACTAAGCTGCCAAGGAATCAGGAGGTTGATGCCCAATTTAAAAGAGTTCAAGCTAACCTCACATTGTAACGAAACATTTTTTCCTGCATTTAACGTTCACACTATAAATCTCCACTCAGACAGATTTTGCTGCATTCTTCTGGCCTGTGAAAGCTTGCACACTAATAGGCGGAACCACAGGTGGCACAAAAATTTTGAAGTACTCAAAAAATACTTACTCCTCTTTGATTTCTTTGGATTGCTTCATGACGTAACTCAGGTCAGTCTGAAAGAAAGAAAAGTATACAAGTGAGACCAACAAGAAAGTGACAACAGGTTTTCTGTCACAACCTTGTCATGCAAAAAACATGTCCAGAGACGTCAACAAACCTAACACAACTCTTCCCGCGTAATTTATATCATTTATCGTGCAGCACTTTTTAAAAGTTATTCAATAAGTGCCTGGCCGTCAGCTAAAAAAATGGCTGTCAAATAAATTTGGTCTTATTTATCGTCACTGCTTTTCCAAACAGAAATTTAGCATATTCACAAAGGTATTGTAACCTAGCAAATTTCGAACGTTGTTTTAGCCTTAATTTTTAGCACTTGTGCTTGTCTTATCCATTCTTTGTCCATGTTTTCTGCACACTGAAAAAGTTTGCTCATGAAATGCCAACTACACCATGACCTATCGCATTGTTTTAACAAAGTGCCTAGATGCAGTCAGAAAAGAAAATCGTCTTGGTACATCCCCCACTTCAATGCTTGTCAATAAGTAAATACTGTGGTTCCTGCTCCTCTCATTTTATAAACATCCAAAAACGATGTGGTTATGTTCAGGATAACCAAAAAATATAAATGAATTACACATGCTATCCTGCAGTACAGAACCTGCCTCAGAGAAACACGTTTGACCGATGAAGGCACAGATGAACCTTGTTAAAACGAAATTGCATTCAATACCAAAATAGCTCCAGGATAACTGATATTCGTTATAAGCATATATGCTGGCATTGGAAAAAAAAAAATAGTGATCATGTCTTTGCCAAAGAAGCAGAAGTGTGCTGCCTCTGATGAATCAAATAAAGGTATTTGGCAAATTTTGATGACCTATGGATGGCTTGCCGTGCAGATAGGTACGGAAACAATAAATTATACGCGTTTTGCACCGCCGTTAATACACGATTGTGTGGTCGATGTGATCGCGTGGGATCAGAGCGTTAACTTGCCGGCTGCTGCTCAACCAAGCTAAGCCAAGCCACAGGCCAATACGTGCACATCCATCTTGAATGTGCCATTTGAAGCTGCTATCACTCAGTGCAGTCACTGTCCGATTTTTCGGGAACAGAGGAGGCCACATGCATACCCAAACTCTGCTGATACAGGCATCAGTTAGCCCGTGCATGGGATTTCATGTTCGGTCGCCAATGATGTCTACGGATACGGACACATTGACAACAAGCTCCATGCGACGGTGTGTCGCTGGCCGCTTTTCCAGCCATCAGCGCATTTTTGCAACAGTCGGACATGATGGTGGTCGTGGGCCTAGGCCGCTAGGCCCAACCACCCCGGCAACCAAAGTCGCGGTTTAGCGCCGAATTTACGTAGCGGCAACTTTGTTCACGGCTGCCATGTTTGTGGTACCGTACGCACCGGTCATGTCCAAGAATTTGAACGACATATTTTCTATACATGCGGCGCTGGTTTCGAAAACGATGAGTGAAAAATCCATCGGTGACTGTATGCGACATATTTGTTGCCATAATGCATATTTGGGCCGTGTGCAAAAAATGTTCGACAGCGATTCAGCCTGCAGCTGAAATCATTGAAAGAGTCTGAATTGATGGCTGAATTGGGAGTGGGAATGGATTGTATAAAATGCATAATTTATTGTGAGAGCAGCGCTGGAGCAACAATGTTTAAACTTTGATTGAGGTTGGGTTTCTTTCTTTAGTGCATGCGTAGTAACGTCTGGCACCTTCTGCACGTTTTTTCTTCCATTGTTCAACGTGCACTTCAGTCAGCAAGATGTCCAGGCGAGACTTTGTCAATGCGAAGGCGAGTAGTGGGTGATCGAACACCGCTCTCACTCTATGCCACCCAACGTACTGAAATTTCTCTGGCACAAGCGCGGTTTAGCGTTTTTCGCTGTGCCGAAGGCGGAGTCACTGCGCATTATCGCGTCACCCCTGGCATAAGGGGGAGTAGGAAGAGCATCAGACTTTAAAACTTGACTACCTATGAGATAGGCTAACATTTTTAAACTGTGCTATATTCAGGATCGGCCGAAGAAAAAGGCTAGAGTTAGAAGGAGATATCACACACGGAAAAGCGGCGGTAACTTGCCAAGGAAATCATTGTCTTCAAGAAAAGTTACTTCGCTATAATCGTGTTGGGTCCCTCATTTTCGATTTGATTATAGATTACACCATAATAAAGCTTGTCCAACCAAATTTTATATTTACTTCGTTACATCCGATGATTCAATACTTAGCCAATGGCCAACAAACGCACCTCTGCGATGAACACGACGACGAGCGATATCTTCCTTTCCTCGGGGCTCATGTTGTTGATGAGGTTATGTAGCGTGGACATCAGGTAGCTTTGCACCTCTCGCTTTACAGTGGGCACACCCAGCACCATGGTCACTGCGAGAGAGCATAGAGCGACAACAGTGAGCACAATGTGACACGCGTTTCAGAAAAGAAAAGAACACAGAAGTGCAGTGGCGTAAGAAGAAAGGTAAAATGGAAATTAATGTCTTCACGTGCCATGCCCGATGTCCTTCAAGTCTGACAACATTTGGAAGCTGAACTGTAAAAAAGGTTCAATCATCATTCTTTTGCATACAAGAGCGTATACGCATACATGTACCTTTCAGATACTGCAGTACACGCCACTAAACACCTTAAAAGCAGCAAATAATGATGTCACAAAGCCTGTAGCATACTCACTCCGGCACTTGCGGTTGAAGCTACTACTCTATCAGATTATTGAGTGTGAGAGCAGTATTAGATGTCATGAGAAATGTCGTACCCACATTGAGGTACACTTGATTCACGCTGTGCTGCCAGATCAATAGATATATGTAAAAAATAGGCGTGCACCTTATGCCGCAACAACTTTCTTTATCACATGCTATCCCCATTGGGACGTTTCACAGACATTCAATGAGAGATGAAAAGCCACCATAAAATATAATATTTATCATTTATTCAATAAGATCTTATCTCAATCCTACATTGTAATGTGCTATGCGGTCATGGAATGCGTATTTCGTCCACGGCATATTTTGACCATGCACCCTTATAGTGGCTGGTGCAAGGAACTGATATTCACGGCTTTCTCTTTTTGAACAAGAAAAGCCACAATATGTTGACTGTCACGCAGTTGTTAATGTGTACGTTTCTTTCCATAACTCTCCTTATAGCACAAAGATATTTAAGATGTTATGTCTTCTTGGAAAAAAATTTAGGGGACACTTACGCTTCGCCTTTAAGTGCGAACGCAACATCATTAAAAGATCCGTGATTGCTTTTCACACTTTGCGGCAACTGCACCTTATGTAACTGCAATATTTACCGGGAAACGCTGGCGGGGAACGCTACGCATGAAGGGGGGCTTTCTAGTAGAAACACGGCCTTTTGCATGGACCAACTTTCTGTTATTGTTTCACACTTTTAATATTTCAGTCTGAGAAAATTTAACATAAAAGGCATGTGCTGTCGGTGTTTTGTTTCATGGCATTTGTTTGTGGGCTGTCATTATTTGTAAAAAATGTAAGACATGGTATGAGAAACTGTAGTGATAAAAAAATTTTAGTGCCGTATATAGAATATATACGGCTATTTTCGCTCACAGGACACGCAATGCCGAGCGCTGACACCGGATTTTCTGGGACACGGGGCCCTTAACGCTATCGCATTAATATGAAAATAACCTCCCCAAAAATCTTACAATGTGGGTTTCAAGCCAGTGAACGTTATATATTCCGCATGTGGTCAAACACGGATAATCTCAGTTAATGTTCTAACGCTTACCCATTCTGTCCTCAGCTATTTAAAGCAAAAGCCTGCATTCTTTTGATGCAAGCTGAATGATCGAATCCCAACTGGGAGTGCAATGCCTTGTTCAACAAAAGGCAAAAGCAGTGGCTCAGCCAGAAAAGTTTTTGCGTGAAGGGGGGCACAGACGTCACTGGTGGAAGAGGGACGGGGCAGGCGCGCCTTATCGCTCGTCGTTTTATGCCTGGGCAAAGGCAGCCATCAAAAGAAGTGGAACTAGCCACTGTGCACTCGATCTGCCCACCCCGCTTCTCATTAATCAAATAAATTGGGTGGGAAATGGCCACCTTTCCGCACGCCTGCAGTGCGAATAATTTTAGTGTTTGACGGTAGATTCACATCTATCAATATTTTTATAGAGTAATGATTTACCTACATCAGGCAAATTTCATTATTTCCTTCGTGTTTTATTACGATAGCAATCGTATTGGCACTCCAGGAGAATTTCCGCTGTTGTCGCCGGCATGAGGTTCCCTATAAAGTCCAAGCGCAATACCACGCGCCGAAAGTTGTAGGTGCAAGAGAAAGCGTGTGAGAGAAAGCGTGCGAGCGTGGGCTGAGAAGAATGGCGATTTGATGCGCAGTGCGGGGGGAAGGTGCGCAGAGAGGGGGGAAGGCAAGGGGAGGGTACCACGTGTCTCCTCTTTTACTCCGGCCGCGGCTTTAGCTGAGCATAGCTGAGTGTGGCCACGCGCGCCTTCTGTTGGAAGCAATCTGCAGTGGGTGCAAAGGTTAGGCAGCACGAGATCGTTGACAGCTAAGAGCCCTCGCTAGAGATGCGAGGGTTCGGGAAAAAAACAATTTTGAGAAAAAACTTGTTTTGTAATTTTCTTTCCTGGTGCATAGAAAGCGGAAAAAACAAGGTGTCCAAATTTACCTAATAAAATGTACTTCATTGACATAAGTTCTGCTAAATTTGGGTTAGTGTGTCACTTGTTTGAGAGTATGCTTGTGAGTACAAAGATTCAGGCGACATATACATCCAGTTTGTGTAAATTATTTGACAGTGGTGGTGTGCTGCATTGTCACCTTTTGTTGCTAAGGAAATCATTCATCACTCGACACAGGATCCGGCATCTTACCAATGAAGAACGACAGGGAGGTTAGCCCTTTATAGCGCTACAATTCACACCGATCCTTCCCAAACAACACTATGAATTCTTGAGGACATCCTCAGGACTTACACTTGAGTACTTTAGGATGCCCTCAAGACATCCGTGTGGGGGCCTCCAAACATACCAGTAAAGTCTGTTTGTCCGGTCTGAGCGAATCCTCAGAACATCCTAGTATTCGAGGTTCTCCTCAGTAGGAAACCTTTGTGAAAAAATCTCAGATGTTCCGCATATCTGCCCGTGGACACCTTAGTCGGTATGCAGAACAGAATTTGCTGTTTTCTCAAATTAGTACTAAAGTGCATATGAAGCGAAATATTTGCAATTCTGTGCAGGATTTTGAATAGATAGTGTGCGTTTGTGTTTCTTGCATCAAAGCAAAGCTGTCCTATATATTTAGAAAGTATTCTGCAGGTAGCTGTTCTCCGCAAACGAATTGCTTGGCTTGGTTTTATTCTAATTCTAACAAGAAACAGATTTACAAAAGGTCCTTTGCACTGTCTCTCAATTTCAACAGAAGCCTTCATGCGGTCATCTTCCAAGAGCGGGCTGTCGGGCTGTACCATTCATATTGATGCACTTACAGTGCAACATTTTGACGATGTTGGATACACAAAATAATTTCACTCGCTAGATCTTATATCAAGCGGATAATTTGCGGACAATTTTATTCTTACAGGTAGAAAAGTTGCAGTTTCGCGCGAAAGGTGCTGTATCGATTGTGGCAGAAAATTAGTAGACAACCATGCGAAGTAAGGATACTAGTTTTATCAGCCGTATAAACTTGGAAACATTCCCTTACTAACTAAATTAACAAGCATATTATCAGCGCGCAGAGTCAAATATGAACATGTCACAGTCGATGACCGCGGACGCTCACTGTCAAAACGCTGACGTTAAGAAGCGCGGCAGCAGCCGCTAGCGAAGTGACCTTCGGGCTGCCTATCGCTTCAACGTAAACTAAGCGGCGAGAACACAACACACGCAATGCTACGAGTAGTCGGCCCAGCTAGACTGTGCCCCCAAAGCAGTTCCCTTTCAAGATAAAGCCACTGCGATCGCACGCCATACGCAGTTGCTGCCGAAGTGCAACGCCCCGCCCCCTACCTCCCCTCGCCCCGGTTCCTTGCGCGCGACCGAAGACGGCGCGCTTCTTCACCGCTCCCCACCCTTGCGCACGCTAGACTGAACCGCGATCGTCGGTTCACCTTGACACGTTTTCCCTCGTACATACAGCATACGGCGCGCAACGACGATATTATCCCCCTTGAGCTTTACACGGAACTTCACGGCGACAGCAAAAATGCGCCTGGAGTGCCCTTATAATTGCGATCGCAATAATAAAGAAAAATGTTAACCTTAGCAGATTATGATTCCTGAATGGCAAAACGTCCCCTGTTACATTAATAAGGAGACTTAGCAAGGCAGAAGTGAGAATGACGAAATCTTGGTGGTGACGCTGCCTTGGAGCTGTTCATTGTGGCTTGTGAAAGAGGTCAGAGATTTCGATTGCACTTGCATGGATCTACAGTGAACTATTTTTCATTAACAAATGACTACAAACGCGTTCTGAAGGAACCAAAGGCTCAACCTAACAGCAATCTTTTAGACCTTACCTGCAGGGGAAAATGGCCGAAGTACGAAAATAAAAATATTGAATTCGTGAGCTCACACTTATAGGCACTGAGATTTCGACGAAGACTAGTAAATAAAGTTTGTGATTGATTTTTCAATTATTTACAGAAACTTTCATCACAGAATGAATAATATAGTGAAAGAATACGAATGTAAACTGCTTCAAAGGGGTTGCATGCGAGAATCTCCCTAATTATGGCTGCTCCTTTGTCACCGTTTTATAAGTCTAAAGGCGCCCAAATGTTTGACCTTGTTTGTGATATGGCGAAACCGCAGCATTTAATTGATCGCGTAACAAATGCATTGCATTCCTAATCCGAAACGCTAATGTTCCAGAAGTATGCAAGACCATATACGCTGTCCTCCATTACCTAAGAAAGCCTAAGAACAGCTTTCGTGGATGGTAGGCGAGAACTCCGCAAGCTACCAAGAATGTGGGTTATTTGTTATAGTGTCAACATATTGTTATAGGCCCTGGAAAGTTGTCTTTGCATGTTCCCTTCTTTTTACTTCCGTGTGCTAGAAAGGTAAGGGTATACTTCGCGTTTTCAAAAATTTGGGGGGAAAAGCTTTTTCTATTTGTTTATTTTTTCACACCTTCAATATTTTTTGGGAATTTCACATCTCTATAGTTCTCGCGCACCTATAATATTCTAGTACGCGTTGAAGCAAGTGGCAGCACGAAAGGCATTGCACTCGTCGCTGCTGCTGCTCTTCACGCCAGCGTTGTGACAGTGAGTGTTCGCGGTCATAGAGTGAGATCTGCTCGCGTATGACCCGTGCGCACGCGACACCATGCTTGTTAACTTAATTAGTTAGCGAATGTTTACTAAAATTTCTACGGGCGATAAAACTACGATCCTTGCTTCATGTAGTTGTCTAATACTTTGTTTTCTCTAACAATGCTTCGCCTTTCGGGGGAAACGGCAACTTTGAAACTATTTTGTTGATTTCGCTCCGATATGCCTAATTTCTTTCTATTTGTTCAAGAGTTCGGACGTGGATCCACTGAGCAGAACTGAATTTTTTTTTTCGTGGATGTTCTGCTGCTATGTAGCTTTATCGATTCCGAGGATCGTGCAATCGGTCCAAATGAAGTTTTCAGTGGGCAGAATTAAATGGGAACATGATATATGGCGCGAAATTTTGACAAACGTTAGAAGAGGGCTCAAAGCCATCGGCACGTGCAATAATTTATGAAGAGAGAGCGATGTCATCGATTTAAAAGGACATTGCGCTAGCTCTGCAAATTGACTGAGTGCGTCGGCAGTGCTTCACAACTGATGCGGAGTGTAACGTCATGGACGTGCGGCGAGATGCTGCAATCGATTTAAAGCAGCGAATCAGCGAAAGAAGGTGTGCAGTGTCATGTTTACGAACCTACAGCACGGCTACATGACGCGCGTCAATTGTTTGTGAACGTCCTATGCAGAAGCATCGCGCCAATGAAAAACGATAGTGCGAGCTGCATCAGCTGCAACGGCAACTGCAACCGAAACGTGGATATTCACCGTCTCGCAAATAAGCAAACGGCAGAGACTGGCACCGCAAGATGGAAAAGTAAGTAGTATATTAGAAGTAAGTATATTAGAAGTAAGTATAATCTGGAAAAGTAAGTATATGCCGTAAGTATACGCCTTCTGAGGAAGCTTACACATAAAGTTACTATACTAGCCTTCCCGTACCGAAATGAAACCCGTTTCATATGTAGGAATTTACCACTGCGATATTTCCCGAGTTGGGATAACCGGGCACGCATACCGGTATTTCAAAAGCCGTAGCTACCGCAAATCTGTCTAAAATTAGGATTCGCGAGACGTGTACGCATAGATGAAGGAAATAAACTAGGAGAGAGCATTGCGTCATGCTGCCAGCCTTGGCAAGCGCACTCTCCGACAAGCCATTACTTTCACTTATGTTCTCGTGTCCGCTCAACAGCTGACCTCTGCGACTCGGCGTACTGGGCGGGAATGTTTGGCTCCCGGCAGTTTTTATTCGACGGCACACTTGTTCGACCACCCTGTCGTAGCTACAGTGGACTGCACCACAGCTCTGTCTCCAGAGCAGAAGCACTAGCAGGTATACCGCGCGCTCTGACATCACATGTTGGGCCGATACGTTTGGTTTCAATCCTGTTGTGAAATGCTTTCTCCTAAATCTTTCCTTCCTCAATGCGTGTACGTAACGAAAGGCTCAATTATTATCGGGCGTTGGATTATTCAGTTCGATTAACTCAAAATCCAATAAAAACTACAAATTGCACCTGTAAAACACTTACTTGAAAGCATTATCTAGCAAAAAAGAAAAATTGACCACCCTTCTACTACTGTGAAGAGGCATGCAAGCGAAGCTCGGAATCCACGGCTCTTCGTTGTCGTAACGCCTCGGCTTCGCGCTCCCTCACAGTGAGGTCTACACCTCGACGACGAGCCTTTTCTCGAGCGGGTTCCCGGGAGGCATTCATCAAACGCCGCCTGCTCTTCGGCCGAACGCACGACGCGCGGCCGACCCATCGCAGCTCCGATAGTGTACTGACGCGAGAAACACTAGTTCCTCTCACGTTACCTAGACACACGACTCCTATTGGTGGAGAGAATGACGTCAGCAGCGCGGCGGCGCAGCAGGACTCTCCGTTCAACGGGTCTATTGCTTGTTTTCTTTTTTATTTTGCCTTTATAGCAATCTCTGCACGTGCGCAGCTCTGAGAGCAGCTGGTTTTTTATTTTTTCTTTAGCGTTGCATCACCGGCGCAGGCTAGCGTATACAAGCTTTGCTTGAAAAAAGAAAAACATCCGGCAGGAGGACCCCCGTGGTGTGTGAGGAGCAGCGTTCACGCCGCACGTTACCCGTTCACGCCGCACGAGTGATTTCACAGGGAAATCACACGTCCAAACATTGAAAACCGCACGCACAAACGTGTCAACGGCCTACTTGCCTGCCGCGCCATGCGATATGGCGCCATGGGTGGCGCGGGTACTCGACTGAACCGAAGGCATATATACCTCCAGTTCGTCCCCTGGAGATCTTGACAGCCGGTCTGACGGCGTCCGGGCCCGCCGTCAGGTGCGGCAAGAAGTTGTAGATGGCCGGCAGCTGCAGGTCGAGGGGCGTGCCGTCGCCCAGGCTCCCGTTGCGGGGCACCAGGTGCTGCTGCAGCGCCAGCACGTCCTCCCAGCGCTGGTGGTTCAGCATCTCGGCGTGCCGCAGTCGCTCCTGCAGCTCGGCGATGCGCTGCACCAGCGCAGACTCGTCGGACATATCTGCGCAAACAGGAGAGTTTTGCGTCTCGTTTATGGCTCTCCAATGCCGCTGGTCGCTTGAAGGGCAAAGAATAGGCGCTTGCTTGTGCTTTGTATTGTTTCTATCGGTCCATTACGTTGAAGGGTCGGCACTCACTTTGTGTACACTTTATACAGTAGATGGTGGACATGCTCCAAAGTGAACACAAAAGAGAAGAAAAAAAATAGAGACAGGCAGAGAGGTTAACCAGACGTATAGTCACCCGCCGCGCGGTAGCACATTGGATATACGGCGTTGAGCTGATGAGCTCGATGTCCCGGGCTCGATGCCGACTGCCGCTGCCGTATTTAGATTGGGGCGAAATGCAAAAATGCTCGTGTACTTGGATTCAGGAGCAAGTAAAAAAAAAGAAACCAGGTGGTTGAAATTAATCCGAAGTCCCACTACAGCGTGCCTTATAATCACAGCATGGTCTTAGGAGAAAAAACGCCCAAGGGGGGAAAAAAATGACGTAGTTCTAGATGGCTACCCGCCAGGGTAGGATGGGGATACGAAAAGAGGGAGAAGGGAGCACGTAGAAAGTAAACCACAAACACACATCAGCGACGGACATGGTATAGCCGGCAGCGTTCTCTAAGTGAAGGTCGTATATTGTCAAAAGCGGGTGACCATGATTCGCCTATAGGTGCTTCAGGCGTCACCAGAACTTCATGTACGAGGCAGGCGCGAGTCTCGATTGTGTTCAGCTCAGTGTCTGTCAGGAAGACACGCATAGTAAGCACCAAGTGTCTACTCTGCTTCTGCACGTCTTCCTTTCCGGCAATGAGTTGGGCACAATAGGGACTCGCCTGCCTGAAATATTGAACGTCTGGTGGCGCCTGAAGTACTTAAAATTCCAATCAGGTTCAACTAGAGTCACCAGCTTGTCATTCGACAAACGCAGGTCACAGTGAAACTTCCCGCGCTAAACAGAAATGGATAGAAAGGAAGTACAAGTATGGTCAGATTTAACTTTCTTGCGAAGAATACTTTTCTTTCGACTTAATTTTGTTTTTATACATGTGGCGCCCCTCTCAAAAGTTTCGAAGCCATCGGGTGGCTGACGATGTGTACCACAGGGCCTTGCTGCAGGGCTTCTGCGAGACGCCAGGGTTTGCGAGGCTCAGGGGAGTAAGCGAGCTGCAGTGCTACTCACTTCTCTTCCGCAACGAAATTTTTGCGAGGGGACTAGGGGCGGGGGGGAGGGGGTTGTATTCTGTAAGTGTCCACCTAGGCAGAGGGAGACCGTCGCTCCCAGCCAATGAGCACTTCAGAAGCAGACGAAATGGACATCTTCAGCAGGTCGACACTTAAAGATGACACCCCCCCCCCCCCCCCCCTCTAGAATACTTCTATGCGGCAAAACACGCGATAGCTTTGTAGCTTTTCACGAAGACAAGTACGGCCACAACCCATAACCTACTTTTTACGCACACAGCAGCTGGTCTACGGTCTAGGCTATCGGTACACACGACATTCGGCGCCCTCGGATTCCTCAAATAATTTTTCACATGCGATTGATTGATTGATTGATTGATTGATTGATTGATTTTAACATCCCAAAGTAACACTCGGGTATGAGAAGCGCCATAGCTTTTCATGTAGGCTCCGGAATAAGTTTGGCCACCTGTGTTTCTTATAAACTTAATAAGCACACGAGAGTTTCTGCAAATCACCCCCTTAAAGAATGCAGCCGTCGTTGCTGATAATCTAACCCGCGATTTCGTGCTCAGCAACAAAACGCCATAACCGCTGCGCAACCGCGACCCGGGTCACGTATACAAGCTATATAATTCCTCAGGCGCGAGCCTGAAGGCTGAGGCGTAATACAGCCTGTAAAAGCGCTCGATAAGATTAATGTTGACAGCCAGCGAATACCACTCTCGACGCGAGGCCCCCGAGGGCGAAAGGAAGCGGCATCAACAACGAGCTTGTCACACAGCACATACACGTCCAACAAGAGCGCAGCGGTTCAAAACGAGAATAGCGGCGGTTCTCCAAGGGTCGATTCCTCACAGGACAACGACCGACAAAGGATGCGAGATCGTGCACTGGGTCAGACGCGCGCGACAACCTCATCGAGCGGCCTCGCATTGCGACATGCATCGCCGTCGCACAGGCGCCGCAATGATCGCGTCTCCGCCTTCCGCGCGCGCGAGAAATCGTTAAGGGGGGAGAACCATTAAGACCGGGGGCTGCTTAAGCGGCCGGCGATACCATACGGTAGCGACGACGCAGTTATCCGGAGAGGCAGAAAAGGAGGGGCCCAAAGTAAACGCGGGGGGTGGGCATCGGAAAGCGAACGAACAGTGAGCGCCTCAAAATACTGTGCGCTACAGTGCGCGCGGCAAGTGAGACGTGCCACATGAACGCGCGCGCGCACGTGCGAGCGCAACAGCGGACGATTTGCGGCGAGGCTGGCAGCGCGACGATCAATGCGAGTGAAACGTCGGGACATAAAGGGATAAACAAACATTAAAAATAAACGGAAGCGCCGAGAGAAACAAAAGGCGGCGGCGCGCGACGACCCGCGAGCTGCCCTTCACGCCTGGCTCGCTGCGGTGCGCGGGCGTACACACAGTAGCAGCACCGCCGAGCGCGCTCGGACAATAAATGCGATTGAAGCGCGCGCCGCTGGTTTTCCGCGCCGCTCTCCCACCTTGCGGGCAGAGAGATCGGCGAGATGCGGCGTGCGGGGCACGTCCTCGGTAGCGCGCGCGACGCGCTCTGCAAGACGATCGAGCGGCGAGCGCCCACGCCGGCGACGCGGTGTGTACCGTATACGTGCACGGACGCGGCGAGTGTCGACTATCGAAGCCGGAAATAGTATTATGCTACAGCGGCACACCCTGCGGCCGCAATGCACGCTTGTCGCAAGAAACGACGCCGATTCGTGCCTCGCTATTTGCCAACGGGCGTGTCGACGTCACGTGCTACAGATTCTGCGCGAAAAAGCCAACTGAGCTTCGCACAAATCTGGCTGAGGAAGTTTCACGAAAGGGAAAGTTGGCTTTCCACCGAATGTGTTCGTCGCATTCGCGTCGCTCAGAAACAAATCTTCGCAGTTAATAAACGACAATTTCTGAACGTTTAGCGATACACTCAATGGCTATGCAAAATTCCAGCGAGCGACTTACCGATCAATGAGGCATAGACCTGTCACTGGCTATCCTGTAGCCACAAGTGGCAGCAGCGACTGCCCTAAACACGTATAGCGCCGGCTGCGATCCTGAGACCAGTAGAAATGTTTCTTCATTAAAAAAAAAATATATATGAAGTTTTACGCGCCAAACTCACGATCTGATTATGAGGCACGCCGTAGTGGGGGACTCCGGAAATTTGGACCACCTGGGGTCCTTTAACGTGCACCTAAATCTAAGTACACGGGTGTTTTCGAATTTCGCCCCCACCGAAATGCGGCCGCCGTGGTCGGGATTCGATCTCGCCACCTCGTGCTTAACAACCAACACCACAATCACTAAGCAACCACGGCGGATGTTTCTTCTTTTGCGCAAATTTTCTTTCTGAGGAGCCTGCATCCTCTGTTGCTTCATAATTAAATCAGCTGGATGCTGCTTCTGCTTACGACACCCCACTGCGAAGCTGTTTGAAACGGCGATAGTCCATCTCGAAGTGATTGTTTCATCGTAACCGTGGCCACGAAAGCAGCTTGACTGCCAACATGAAACGCAAAAACAATCCTAACAATAGGTACCCTGCATCGGCCAGATGGCGCTGTTACTCTTGCATTTGGTGTAAGAAAAGTAAGGAAACGACAAAAAACGGAGACGTACAAAAACGAAGTTCACAATAAGCGGCCAGAAAACTTGGTTATGGGAATTCATAGTGTTTTTTCTTTTTTTTTTAACCTAGGTACGACATTGGGCAGTATAATATCAAGAGCTTGGTGGCGCAGCCCACCGCCCCGTTCCAAAGGGGACGCTCATAACAACCATCCATCCATTATCATGCCACTGTCGCCAACACTATAACCGTTAGGCTGGTAATGAAAACAGGGCATTCCCAAAACAAAGCGACGCAGCTGTGCATCTTCACTGGATTCACGCCTGCATGCCAAGCTTTCCCGAGCTTTAAGGCCGCGCTGGCCACCCGACGCGTTTTTCGTTCGTTCTGGCGTGTTCAAGTGCGACCATGCGTTATCAACCCAGCCCGGTTAGCGTAGTACATTTGCTCGTCTCGGGCACTCTTACCTAGTGATAAGCGATGGAAAGTATCAGCCCAAATCTGTATGGCGTCCCTCCAATTTTGCTTTCGCCGCTCGCTAGGCTGTATGTCGCGGCGCTGCGGTCAATCGTGGAAAGTTTCAACGCAGGCTGCCTGTACCATCACACACTGTGTCCAAAATACGGCCGTAGAAGACGTTGCGTTTGCCGACTCACATTTTCGGAACACTACTGCCATAGAAAATCAGAATGTATTTGCCGTTTTATCTTCACATATCAGAAATAGCGGCGACAAATGCCTCGGCGCAGTGCGCGACCTGCGCAAGCAGCCTCGAACGTTCCGAAAACGGATGCCGGCGTCTGAACGTGGGTGTCGTCGTGACTGCACGTCACGACTTCTCATTCGCTGACAGGCGCGATGACGTAGCTTGCTGCAGAAGTTCGTACAGTTAGGGCCGCAGTAGGAGCTTAGGTTTAGTAATTCGAAGCAAAATGGATGAGAGCGAGTTTTCTAAGGAAGCGAATTTCCTGTCCTCATTACAAGCACCACGTGCCACTACGAAAGACCTGTGCAGCTACCGCCAACGATCGGGTCGCTCGAAAGACGAACACGTTCGACATTACAAAATCCGTTGGTATATCCGCATTGACTTTTGCACATACAGGCTACAGCCAAATTCCGCGACACTCGGGAAAGTTGTAAACGGAAACGTCGCTGTACTTACTTCGGAGAGTAAATAAAACCGCGGGCCTCGTGACTCGCAAGAAAGACTTGTTAAATGTCCGCGTTGGTAGCGAAATATAACTCAAAAGTCGGTCTCCATGCCTCTCATATATACGTACTAGAGAAAAAAGAAGTCACTTTTGCGACCCCATATATAGCGAAGTAATTGCCTTGGAACACTTATGGTGCACATGTAATGCGTCGCGATCGAACAGCTATCTGAAAGAAAAAAAAATGAAATTAATCTAAACATTTTCTTAATTAAGGGAAAATGAAACATCCACCCAATGGTAGCTATTGCTACAAATGAAACCCATACGGTTTCCTCGAAAGAAAAGCCTCCCAGTTGAAGAAAAATTCGTCCTGGTCCGGGACTCGAACCCTGGACCACCGCCTTTCCGAGACAGCCGCTCTACCATCTCAGCTAACCAGGCGGATAAGGTATGGCAGGGCGCAGTCGAATTTGTCAACAACTCGAAGCAAATGCAAGAGGTTACGTAATAGATCTGCGGTAAACCGCAAGGTGGAGAGGGGTAGTTAATTAGGGGGAAATGAGATATCCACCCAATCGTATCAATTGCGATAAAGGAAGCCCATACGGGTTCATCGAACTATTACGTTAAACATTTTTTATAAAGACCCGAGTTCATCAGGATTGTCACAAGCCAAATGAGCCGAGACAAGAAAAAAATGAAAAGTCCTGTTTAAAGTTAAAGTCACTCGATTGTCTCGGAAGGAATTGCAATAATCCACTCGAGCCACTTTTTGAAGAAAGAAAAAAAGAAAGAAAGAAAGAAAGAAATAAAGAAAGAAAGAAAGAAGAAAAGAAAGAATGTCAATATCGAGGAAAATTAAGCCGGCAGCTGCGGGAAAGAAGATGCCTTTCAAGATCAGGTTTATCATATCCGCTTCGTCAATTACCAACCAAATACACTTGGGTTTCTATGAAGTCCTTGTAGTCAGGGGAGTTTGCTGTGCCGTTTGATGAACACTATCAGTACGTGTACCGTGTGTGTTTAATTATTTGCCCGTGATCATTTTTTTATGTATTTTTCCATTACGGTCGAGGAAATAATGTTTATATGAATGTCATCCACGAGCCGGCGACATTAAATAAGAAAGAATGGCTCTTTGAAATGAAGGTTTGCTCTTCCGAAAATAAACAGTGGAACGTATGGCATCCATCAACGCTTTTCAAAAATTATTTTGTACATGTATTTAGTACGTAATATATGTCTACAGTTCTCGGAATAAGCTCGGTTGGAAGTATGCACTTTGGTGGTGTGGATTTTGTGTTCGTGTGACCTCGTTTTCCTTTGTTGTATTTTTCTTTTCTTTTCCTTCCTTCTTTCTTTCGTCCCAGCGTCTATTGTCGATATTACACTGAACGGTTGCCTTGTCTGTCATTCCACAGCGCGTAGTAAATGAATGGCTCGTTGGGAAAACAAGGATCGCTCAGGCACCGAACGACGCCGCTTCTGCGTGGGGCACCTGCTTACAGAGACCCGCGCAATGCATCCGCTCATAGACTGCACCCGGTGTCGGCCCAGATGCAATTTGGGACCGCAGTTATGGCTAAACTAGGCCATCGCCACCCGTGTCGGGGCAGGAGCTCACGCCGTCGTAACAGAACGCCACTATGTTTACGCTTACGGTGGACCGTTTCAAGCGCCTACTTCTCACAAAATCGACGCGCCGTTCAGCTTCCAAACGCAATGTTGTCGGCTATTACTCTTTAGCAGACGAACGAGCAACAGCCTTATTTCGTTTTCGTCTTTACTAGCGCCGCGAGATGAACAAACATGTCATTAACTTAGAATGCCGTTCCTATCAGACTTTTCTGAAAACAACCGGCTCGCAATACACAAGCACTTATCTCAGTACAATTTGCACAATAATTGTTAAAGGTATATCGCAAAATAAAAATCCACACGTAACGAGGATGTCACATACAGTTTAAATAAATACCAACGAGATAGTGGAGAAAGATAACCTAAATGCATGCTTTTTGCAATTGATCAAGCGAAAAAAAGCAGAACATTCCGCGAGAAATGTCGCAATAAACGGCGCAATACTCACGGTTTAAGCTCGAGGATTCATAACTTCATATTTGAATCAAACGCCGACGTTCGGAAAGCTGGCGTTGATTATCATATATCGCACAAAATATTTTGAACATATTTATGAGTATAAAGAGACGCCCTCCCCCCCCCCCCCCCCCCCCAAAAAAAAACACTCGCTTATCTCACTGACCTCATTCAGAACATGCGATCCCACTTAGAAGTTAACAAACGAAGGCGAGGAAAACTTCGCCAGGCAGGAAATTACCAGTAAATAAAGCGCAACCACAATATTTGAAATTATCGCCCGGTGTGAGCACATCGAAGTTCTTTTAATTGAGGTAGTAATTCAACACAGCGTGTTACGTACACAACTTTAGTGAAACAAACTATCAGACTACAGTGAAAAAACAAAAAATGCACATGTTAGTTTCAGTGCCACAAAGACGAAGATAACTTTTAGAAACGATGGAACCCAGCCTTTAGGACGCAAACACCAGGAGAGAAGTAGTCCCAGCGTGTGTGCGTCTACTTCTCTCCTGGTGTGTGCGTCCTAAAAGCTGGGTTCCATCGTTTCTAAAAGTATGTACCAACAGGCCCAGGAACAGACTCTTCTACGAAAATAACATCGAACAAGATTTCCACTTTAGAATAAGCATGTCCGTAATGTCGTTTCTTTAAGCTATTAGTAACGTCATAGCACGTAGCTTTAAGAAAAACTAAGGCCTATGTTTCCCACTAAACCACTACCTTTGAGAACCAACGCGACAGGAATGGTCAAGCATCTGACCAAATCATCCTGTCACCTAAGGATGCCAGCAGGCAGTATCATATAGACGATTACGTTGTCACCGCGGAACATGATTGTAAATTAATATTCGAAATCGAATTCTCTATTTGCGTTCTAAATCCGTAATGTTACACATTGAGCTCATGTACTTAGACTCCGCACCAACAAAACGGAAACGCTGAATTTGCGCTCGAACAGCGATTTCTGCAATCGTGTCAGCCAAAACTTAACTTACTGCCATTTCCTGTGCAGTTATCGCGTCAAAAAATCTCCCTCCTCGAACTCTTGTTCTGGCGTACAAAAAATAAATATTGCCGGCTTTTCACGTAATAATCTTGTGCTTCCTTTCAGACTGGCGCACCGCACGCACAGATTCTTCGGAAAGCAAGTAACAGGAGCATATCAAGATTTCAGTGGCAAGCAAGTGACACTTTCCTATATAAATAGTACTTCCCACAATTCTAACAGGGAACAGCTTGCACATGCGATCGTCAACGTCATTTCGAACGTGTCTGCGCGTATAAAAAAGACGCCTTTAAAGTTGGCTTTTCCGCAGTCGAAGGCTTCGTGTGGAGAAGCCCACTACGGTAATTCTCTTTTCATTTCATTGTTACCGCGTTTATGTGCCCAAGTAACCGAGAACGTCACGACACCAAGAGCAATCGTCGTTTTCAGCAAATGGGTCAAAATGAAAGGTCCATTGTAGACTGGCGCCTATCTACTGTGGCAGACCAGCGCTGTACCGTTTTCACCACCACGCTGGACCTGGAGAGCATCTACGCGCATTGGACTTAGTTTACGCTAAACGTGCGCCGCTGACGTCACGTGCGCACCCGAAAGTTACTAAAACACCAATACGTTTCGGCGCAAACTTCTGGAACGCATATCTGGAAACTGGTGTCATCCTTAGAGTCCGTTCCAAGCAGATATGAGTTTCGAAGTCTAGTGTCATCCTTAGAACTCCTTACAAGTGGATATGAGTTTCCAAGTTACCAGCTACAATTCGTAACCTGCAGTGTGTGCCGTAAAGTAATTACTTAGGCCGACGGGAAAATTTTATTTTCTCATGCAAGAAATGTTCGCCTCAGAGTAACCTAGCTCAAGAAGTTGAATTGTGCTTTATGCCACGGGTGATTTTTGAAAAATTATGTTAATAAAACAAGAAAATAATAACAAGCCCTATATCTGCAAAGATCCAGCTAGCTATCCCAATTCCTTTTTCTATAGCAATCGTGTTAAAATCGCCGCAGCAAAACGACAACATTGAAAGCCAGCAACATTTACTTCCTTTAAAAACCTGAAACATATAAAACAGTGCGCATCTCCCGCTTTTCGTTCCATTCCCAGCCGCCGTTTAGGGCAGGTTACTTTCCGCGTCGTCGTTACGATGAGAACCATTAGGCTAAGGAAAGTAAGACTAGGCTAGCAGCATGTGGCTTTACGCTGGAATCGCTGACGACGCGTGTTCAGTGCAGCAGGTTCTCCCATCATTAGAGTATGTTAGAGCGAGACTGAACCGAAGTAGAACGCAGCGTCGAACGCATTCAACTCGGAGGGTTGAGTTAGGTGCAATAAGAGCCCGACGCTGACTCAATTTGCGCGCACGAATATGCACGTGTTTTCAGTGTGTCGATATCTAAAGCCCATCGCTGCCACCGTCGCCATACAGTACATCGGATCACTAGAAGGAGCGTACGCACGGCAGCGTAAGCTGTCACTGGCTTTAGCCAATCAGAAGCAGAATAGCAAAAGTAAGTCGTTCTAGAGATCGATTTATGCGCGCTGACAAGCCACGTACGACGGCTGGCGTTCGACACGGCTGTGAAAGCAGCATTTGATTATGAATCGTCGTCGCGAAAGCCATAGCTTTGAGTGCACTGCTCGACGCCACCGACAGCTTTCTGAACACTGCACGGTTCTAGGGAGACAAAGAGAGAGAGAGAGCATACGGACAGAGCGCGGTACAGCCGCGGGCTAAGTATAGCCGCGAAGTCGTTTGCCGCCTGAAGAAGCGATCAGCTCTCCGGGCGCTGTCGTCGATGCCGATTCCGCAGGGGGAGGACAGTGCAAAGGCGGGAGCCACGGCTAGGAGAAGACGAAGGTGAGAGGCACTGCACAGAGCTCGCGTTGTCGGGTCGGCGACGCCACGCGGCCTATTTTCGGGGAGCAGAGGCAGCATCGTCAAAAGAATGACCCAGCCAGCGGCTATAGCTCGAAGCACGCTGCACTGTATACGGCCGCAGGTTCAGAAGCGCAGGCTGTCGTGGTCACCTACGCGTAGGTTGCACAGTAGCGGGCCATTCGAGCGATTTCGCTTGCGCGAGCGAGAGACTGTTCGCGAGGGTCCGGGTGCGGACAGCGTGTAACATCCTGCCCGCGATGAAATGGTCTCGCGGCCATCATTAGCAGCCGCGCGGCGGTCGTCGTCGACAGGAATGCCCGGCGGAGTGATGCGAGCGTGTAGGCAGACGGGAAGAGAACCGGACTCGCTTTCTTTTGTCGGTGCAGTAAGCAAAAGGAAACGACTGCGTGCACACAGGTTCCGCAGGATGCATCCTATACCCGTGCACGCCCAACCGAGGAAATCAATGGAAACATAAGGAGAACGGCAATTTTCGTTGCGCGTACCTGTCAGTCTGACTTTCCGAACTGAATGACCACCGAATAGAAGACAACCAACTGGACTTTAGGACAGCATGAGACAGCAGGGCTAGCCATTATATGTCCATTTCGTGTATGAAGTCATTTTCGTCTCTGGTTAATTTACCTATCATGCATGTTTCTTTGTCTACTCACTGAAACTGTTTATTTGCAGCTTTTTTATTCTAAAGTCTAGCCAGGATGTGTTCCAGTAAATAAAGAAAACTCAATTGATTTATGGCTCCGCGCGTGCCTTGCGTCGCACCGATTCTCTGTCTTTTGGGATATGATAGACGGGAACGGGAGGCCAATGGATTAACTGCAGCCCGTACGGGACATTCGAAGAAGCTACAGATCACACAGATCGGATGACATCACGATTAATCTGAAGTTCTCGCGGCGATGCGCCGTCACGGGAAAAGGAAGTAAAAAACATACGGAACGCACTTCCGGTGCATGTGCGGCACGACGTCGACGCGTCCGCTGTACACGCCATGCGGACAGCCATGCTAATATGATGGCATTTACACACATTGGCTGCTGCGGCCGCATTTCGAAGGGGAAGGGGGGGGGGGGCGAAAAACGCTCGTGTATTTAGATTTAGGTGGACGTTAAAAAACGCAGGTGGATGAAATTGATCAATTAGGAGTCCCCTATTACGGCGTGCCTTATGGTCAGATCGTGGTTCTGGCACGTACAATTCTAGAACCTTTGTGTACAACACACGTAGGCCGGTATAACAGCACGGTCATCGTGCAACCTAAGCGGTCCCATCCACGCCGAGCGACGACACATCGAAAATAGAAGTTCCAGTTTCAGTGATATTGTGAACAAACATTACGAAGAACTCGGAAGTGCAATACTTTCGAGTTCTTCGTATGAGTACTTCCAAGTGAGTACTTCCAAAAGACGGCAAATAAGATTACCTTTGTTCTGTCCAGCTACGTGTCATTTGCATATTTTTAAACTCTATAGCTAAATTTAGCTGGGACACCCTGTATAGACGGCAGCGGCTGAACGCTGCCCTATCTCCCCTGCAGAGCCGACCGAGTGACGGTTTGCGCACTTGGCTGGGTCGTTTTTGCAGCCAGACGCACTGCGGGTCGCTCGCGTCCTAGGAGACCTTCTAAACCTCCGCCGGGTGCAGGTCGCACACGCACCGTCGATACCGTGACAGTGTGTATACGGTGGAGACGACGGCGAAGACGCGCCTCGAGTGTCGTGTCCGCATACGAGCGCAGGCCTGTATAAAGAGAAATGACCCTTTATAACGAAGTACTGAATATGTCCCTGTCGAATTTATGTATTTCATACGTATCGTGAACGCCTCTACAACGAATTAAGGCCGCTTCAACGGATTCGCCTGTACCACGAAGGAATTTAGGCATCCCCTGAAGGCTAATTTGTTGCTTTATATACAACGAGCTGCACCTATAGCGGTGCCGCCACTGCCTTCCACAGGCGTAACAGCGAGGGTGCACTCTGTGCTAGCGCTAACGGCAGCGCTAGCGGCAGCGCTAGCGACGCACCTCACGACTGCGTCGATATTAGTAGTCCATGCTGCACTGCTCCGGAAATCGCTCAATTTGTATGCGTGCATGCTTGTTGTAACGCATTAACGGGTAGGACACTTGCCGAATACGTCGTCGTTGATGGCGACGTTATGATGTAATCGTAACTGACGGCCGATGACGTCTTCAAATACATCCAAGGCACAAATGACGCGATTGTCAACGAAAGCAAGCGTGATGAAGATCCCGTAAATGAATGAATAATGTTTGACGGCAAGGGAGGCGACAGCGGCAGCTCTACTTTGCGTAGCTCCAGCGTTTCGCCGCGGAGCATGCTGCGAACATCGGTGCAATATATAAGGTTGGCAGCACTCGCAAGTTCTGTGGAAAAAAAAAAGCTAATTATTGCACTTAGTATCTCTTGAATTCAATGTAAAACTAAGGTTTTCTTTTACTGAACGCGCTTAGTCCGCTCCAATGTGAGCGGCACGGTGCGCGACCTTTACAACGAAGTAGCCTGTATAATGAAGGATTTTGGAAGTCCCGAGCACTTCGTTATAAAGGCGTTGGACTGTATTTGCTATCACAATGAAAGGTCGAAATACGGATCGAATACAGGAGCCGTTCTTCCGCATGTGTTGTATGCTCGCGCATGTCGCTATGCTTTCACTGGCAGCTTACTGAAACGTACAAGGTTCTAGTTTATCCCAAGAAACTCCGTGCAAGATGTCAAAACCCTGTAGCAAATGGTGATGCCGAATAAAATGCCATGTGCATCGGTTGTCACGAGTCTAAGCAGCCGGACACTGCGGACACATAATCGACCAGCGATTTCCTACGCACAACGAACGTTTCGCGCAGCCCCACTTCTGTGTTTAACAGCAATCTACCATGTATAGGGTCACCATTTGGAAATGCTGATGCAGCGAGTTGTATATACGCACAAATTTACACAGCTTTCCAAACAATTAAACAGTTACTGTGTATTCGCAGGACGCTAACTAGAAATACATAACGACGGCCAATGCTCCGCAAGGGGCACAAAAGGAAAATAAATGATGACGAAAATTATGTTTACAACAATGAAGATGAAGCGCAAGGGAGGGAGGAGGGTGGAGAGAAGAAACTGCAACTACAAAAACCACGTCGCGAGTTTCCACACTGCCGAAATTCTAGTATCATTTATTCTTTTGCAGTTCATAATAACAGAACATTATTCTTGCGCACAGTGAATTAAAGTGATGATCTACAAGTAGGTGAACCGAGATGACTTTCAGTTACCAAAACGACAACGCCTAGTGCTTCCCTATGTTTCACACTATTATGTGCACAATATAGTGCTGTTATGTATGATGACAATAAAAAAGAAATCACTATATACAGGCACCGTGAAGAAGGAGCCAGATGCCTTCAGTGACGTTTTCCGCCGGCAGGAAATTACCGCACCCAGCCGGCCTAGATGGCGCGGCACAAACGACGGGTTTCTTCATCTTCTGTTCAATCGCTGCCTCTCGTAGAAGTTGACGGCGTCGCGTTTGAAAGGCTTCAGTCACCAGGAAACCAACGTGACCGAGAAAAGACAAAACACGCTTACGGCACGGCTCCTAACAGCTCTAGTTCAGGCCAATGGATTTTTTATTCTCCTTCTACCATTTCACTTGCACGAAGCGCTGTTACTGAAATTGTTTCTTTTTTTACCTTTTTTTCCCCTTGTCGCCATATATAATGTAGAGCCAACAGCAACGGAATGACGGTTTGTGACTGTCCTAGACGTGACTTACAGTTAGGCTGATAAATGATCTACGGAGGACAGAAAGAGAGGCCTGCACAATGTAGCTTTAAGCTTTCCTAGAGCCTTGGGCACGAGAAGTCAAGCGACAGAACAGACAAAAAGGATCGCCGTGCACTGCACTAGGTACTGGTAAATGGCCAGCCATTACAGGCGCGACAATGCTCCATCACAGCGGGATCGATGCCTTCCGCCGGGGATATCTCGCGAGGCAAAGCGAAACGCGGCGGATTAACGCTGCGTGCATCGCGAGGGGAATCGGAGAGACAAAAGCCGGCGCGACGCCGGGGTCTGCCGAGGCCTTTCCACCACGCCAGTACGATACACACACGGGCCGACAGCAGAATTTAATTTCGCGAAAGCCGGCCAGGAGGAGAGAAGGGGGGCCGGCCGGGCGCCCAGCACGGATAACTTTAGCTCGGCGCTGACCTCGCCCGCTTCCCCGCATAGAAGCGCACGGCGAACACCGAGAGAGGCTCAATTTTAGGGCCGTGTCAGTTATGCAAAGTTGGCTCCCAGAACGGGCACTGTTTTTTTTTTCCTTCTCCCTCTTGAAAGCAGCATCGCAGAGACTGGGCGTCCTAGCTCTCCTCCCACCGAAAAGAGCACTAACAGCTCCCGGGACAACGCTGCTGTACAACCAACTGTCATGACAAGTGGGGGGTTGGGATCTGGAAAGACGGGCATGGGAGGAATGGCTCGTCCGACCTGTTCGTCTCTCAATGCGCCACGCAGGCAGATGCGGATGGCGGAGAGAGGATGAGAGCGCCAGGGGTGCAATTTGGCCCGCGTCTCCTCCACCCGTTCCCTCCCCTCCTGGTCTGGCGCCCCGGGCCGCAGCCCACAAAGGGGGTCTGCCGTTTACCAATAAGGCAAGTTTATTGCCACATCGATCGCGAGCCGCGCGCTCGCCCGCAGTCCGGCTGTAAAAATATTTTCCCCGTGTGTTGCGATAGGCAGTGGTGGAGTGAGGGGGACAGCCGTCGCCCGCTACGCTCGCTCGCTCGCAAGGCGGCACGGGGGCTGCGAGGAGGAGGAGGGGGTCCGGCGCCACTTTTTTATGCGCGCCGCGCTCTTGTTTTCTTTTGCCCTCTCCCGTATGCGAGCCGCTCTCTCCCAAAAAGAATGGGCGAGTTAGAGAGGGAGGGAGGCCAGCCCAGTCAGGTGACCCCGATCGAGCGCTCCGGTTGGAGGAACGCCGCGCCTAACACACTTTTTTTCCGTCGGCTAAAAATTTCTCGGGGAAGGAAGGCTCGCAGACGAGACGCCGGCACTCCCGCGGGCCGGGCTAGGAAAACATTTTTCCGTGCCGTCGCCGCCGCCATCTTGGAGCGGCGCCCGTTGGCGAGGTCGTCGTCGCCGACGCTGCATCTGCTGCTGCTGCGGTGCACGACGCGGGAGCTTTGTTTTAGGACGACGGCGACGCCGGGCCGCTCCAGCACGCGCCTGCTGACCCGCGGGGAGAAAAACGTGAGTGCTCTTGCCACGCGAGGCGTCAGCTGCCGGGCGCCGCAAGCGACCCTGGTTGTCTGTATGTGCGTGCGTCCACTCGCCCCCTCCTACCCTCGTACACGCAGAGTCTCCGCTTCCCGGAAGTGACGTCACGCTCCCGTGCAAGCGCATCGGTAGCAGCTCGACGTCTCGGCCGGCGTCTTGCGATGTCGCCGGTGTGTTGTTTTTCTTGTTCCCTCGGCAACGCCGGCCCAGAGGCCCGTGTCCAGAGGCCGTCGCTAAAGTCGCCACTCGGACCGCTGCCTCTGTTCAACCTTGAACCGACAGCCGCATCATACGGACCCAGCATATTCGATTAGGAGCGGGGTTTACAGGACATGCATGCTTAGATCCCTCTTGCGATCTCGAAGACTGACGTTTTGTGCGCCAGTCGTCATTCGTGCACGAGTCATCTCGGGTCGTGTTCTCGATCACTTTCGGGGATTTCACTTCCAGTTCGCGTCGACTGGATAGCCCAGCGGATAAGATGCCCGTGGTTAGGCGTGGTCACGCCAAAGGCGAACATATATGCACTCGAAAGCTATCGATAAATATACGGCCCTCGTTTAACCACGAATATTCCGCTTTCAAGGCGCATATATGGCACCTTCGGATGCGACGTGCAATGTTTTCGGCCACTTCATAAAGAAGAGCCCAGATCATTCGGGTTCCATTCCTGAAACAACTGCTTCACAAAGGCACGCACATGACGCTCTCCGTTGAAGCGTGCCGGCATAGCTTCGTGACTACGTATCGCCAAAGTTTGTGAGCCTTTGTGGTTCGCGGAAACCCTATATCAACGAGCTCACTCAACCCTTTCGTTTCATGCAACTCGCTCACGCGTGTCATTGCAGTGAAGCCACTACTTCTCGCTCAAGACGTGCTTAGGCCGATGCAAGAATTTGTTCTTTTTCTCTTTTTTTTTGGGGGGGGGGACCTGTAGTGCACGGCGCAACGGCACGGAGAAAGCTAAATTCATTATTGTTTCCATTACATGACATCTTTCCAACGCCGCCTCAGCTGAAGACTATAGGAAAACGCAAGTTAAACTGAGTTCAGGAGATCACCAAACTAATCGGAGAAAAGGAGTGAATTATGAATTAATAAAACAAACAATGCAACCTGAGTGCGAAACTGTGCAAGTGCTAAAAGCATATGGCGCATAGGTCTGCGCCTTCACTCGTTTCAATGACAGTGTGAGCCATTTAAGAAGTGTGCATTTTCGAATTTCCTGGAAACATGCAGCCTTGCTTAAAGAAACGGTGGCATCCGTATTGGTCGTTTTTTGTTTGGCCCGAAGGCAGCAGTAATTAAACGAAGTAATTTACGGCACAAATTTGCAATAACATACGGCGCGCTTAAATGTGAAAATGCGCACCATTAAAAAACGTCACCGTATACCACTGTAGCGAGGAAATAGCCAACGAAACAGGTACAGTTGAGGGCTTTGCAGTTTGCTTATTGCTGCAGAAAGGGCACCACCTTCCGCGAAGCTGGGACTCATTTCCAGAAACATTAAACGAAATCGACCGAAGTGCACTGCCGTTCCCCAGTTAGACTGGCACGCAATTCTTGTGTAATGTTTTGAGGGGCGGGGGTCGGAGAGGAAAGAACGAACGCCTTCGCTTCTCGATACGCACGTGAGCAGAAACTCATGCACGAGGAGAAAGCCGAACTTGTTTACCGGTGAATCACGGCTAGCGTGACGCGATAAATGTCGTAAGCAAGGCGTGACGTGGAAATGGAAAGAAGTGCGCAGCTTAAAATTTTACGTCACACATGCGCCAAATGCGTGGAGGGTTCCGCTAGGACGCCAAGTCGATGTGGTCTCGCCGTGCCTCTGTTTACGATTTGAAAGTCATGCCTGTCCCCCGGTCGTTTCGCTGCAGAATACTTCGGACGGAGCTGCGTATGACAGTGCTGGTTGTGACCATCGTATTCAGACGCGTAAAGCTGTGGATACGGACTTCTTGCTGCATTGTCTCATGTTCTAGCTATAAAGATTTTTTTTTTTTCAGCGAGACGCAACCCTTACGAAAAATTTTATAGAAAATCTATAGACAGTCTATAGACGCCCATAGACTTTCTATAAACATTTTCGTAAGGGAAATTTCCTCGTTCTCCACTTTCTCCCGTCAGTAAGTGCTCTAGCACATTCTGTTTGAACAGTGCGTCACAACACGTAGCCACAAGCGCTGCTACTCGCGTCGCCGTCCTGGTGTCGGTAAAACAGTAACGCTGACACGTTCAGACTAGTTTTCTGTTGCGCTGTATACAGCCGAAGCGACGCAGGTCAGACAAACTAATTATTCAGGTAACCTGCAGCGCCTTGGGCGCAAAAAGAAGCGAAAAGGCTATGATGCCACGTTAAGCAACATGACTTGCGGCGACGCGACTTATTCCGCAAACGAATAAAAAAATATATATATAAAAGAACGCTTCAGGCCTTTGGGGTTTAAGGTCATCATCCTCGGGTCGTATTTTTCAACGGTCCACTTCATTTCCCATTATTTTGTTGTCATCTGTAGCGGAGAAACGCAAATAAAGTAGATCATTACAAAACGCGCAACGCCTGGCGCGCTACCGTCTCCGATTCGCCCGTTCTCCTCCGTCGACGCACGCTCGTGACGTGATGTCGCAGCCAATGGGAATTTAGGACGCTCTTTCGCTGATACAGACGCCGCCGGCTTTGTCGCTCAATGGGCCATTCGATGATTTCGCATCAATGCCGCAAAGCCCCTTCAGCATTCGTCCATTTTCTTTGTTCCATAACCTTCCTATGCGCGAATTAAGTCACAGGGCGAAAATCGCGAAGCTTTTCGGTCCGTATACAAACTACTTTGTGCTTTCGCCAGCGCTTTCTCGGACCAGAAGACGGTGGCCAACAGCCACGGCCGCTATATCACACAATAAGCAGGGATGCTCAAGTCCCTCGTGTACGGGTAACGTGCACTCGGCCGAAATATGCGCCGGTTGGCGCTGCTTGTGGTTAACCTCCGCCGAAGCTGCCCACTCATGTGCGGCGACGCATGGAAGGAACTCGGTGCTGGCGTGTACATAAAAAGAAATAATAAACAAAAAGCGAGCCGACGGTCTCCGATCTGCAGTGATCAAAGTACCGCAGCTGGTTCACTCAATGTAGATTATAAATAAGTCACTGCTTCATTATTTCCTCCCTTCGTCCCGCATTCGACGCTTCTATCGCTGCCTTTTCCGCACTTTTTTTTCTTCTCTCTCTCGTTCGAGTCGCTCAAAGTTCGCACTCTCGAAACGTCGAATGAAACAGAACAAAGCGGCTTCAGAACAGGCCTCGCGGAGAGACATAAAAAATAATAAAGTCTCGGCAGTAGGAAAAAGCGAAACCTGTCTTCGCGGGAGAGTGAACACAAGAGGAAGAAAAAGAAGAGGCGGGTAGGGGAGTTCGTTGCCTTGGGGGCCCCAAGCAAAAGCCTGTTTCGCGATGAGGTGTGTGTCTGTGTGTGTGTGTACGGTAGACAGATAATAGACGGGCCGTACCGACACTTTTCGTGGTTTCTTTTCTTTCTTAGCGGGACAGAAGAGAAGGAATCGAGATTGGCATCACCTTCGCGCGTACGATATGAACAGGGGACGCCTTTGTGCGCGAGGACTGTAATGAGTCGCCGCGCCTTTGCTTTCCAGGCCGCTCCCCGACTTGGTAAACTTGTCTGGAGAGAAAAAGAACCCTTTCTCTTCGAAAAAAATATATATGTGCAACAGTGGTTTCAGAAATGATATGCGTCCATTGAGCACTTGAGGTGCATGATGAAGGGGCCAGCGGTGTATTTGGCGGAAGGGAGAAAAAAAAACAGAAACTTGACGGAAATGTGCGAGGCCGTGGAGCGTTCGTGTCGGGTGTTCAACGTGACTTGCTGGGCGCGGGCAACCGCCGATATACCGAGATTCGATAGGTGCGGTAGCTCCCTCGAGTGACGCGGCTAGATATTACGTGCGTGCCGCACTGTCGGCTGAATACCGCCAAGTATCAAATGCCCTTTTCCAGAAAAAAAGGTCATTTCATTTTCCTTTGCTAACGCGATAGCGCTAAGGGGTCCGTGTCGCGGAAAATCTCGTGTCGGCGTCGGCGGAGTTGTCCGTGAGCGAAAATGTTCGCATATATTTAGGTATATGCATATGCCATCCTTGTTATATGGCATGCGGTATACATATGCGGGTTATAGTGCCACACCATTCTAAAACTGAAGTTGCTAATACCTTGTCTTACATTCTCGATAAAGTTACTCCACGGAATTTTGAGAATGACAGCGTGCAAACAAATGTCATGAAACAAAAGACCGATAGCGCATGTCTTCTATGTTAAATCCTCTCAGACTTCAATATTGAAAATACGAAACAATAACAGAAACCTGAAAATGATGTAACTTTTCCGGCGCGCCTGTGCACAAGCTCCGGGATCGGCCCACGCAAGAGGCAGCGTTTCTACCAGAAAGCTCGCCGTCATGTATAGCCTTTGCCGTCAGAGTTTCCCGGTAAACATTACGTTACATAGGCTGTAGGTGCCGCCGTGAAACGTGAGAAGCAGTGATCTTTGAATGCTATCGCGTTCCACTCTTAAAGGCGCAGCTTAAGCGTCCTCCAAGCTTTTTCTTCCCTCTTTTTTTTTGTTCCCTCGGACATGGTTCGCGCGCTGCCCTTATCGGCAGCTAGCCGCGCCGGGCGATGAGAATGCAAAATGAAATGGGACATTACGAAATACCGGCCTTGGTATTGTTTTAAATCTGGGTGCCTAAACTTGCAGATTGCCGATGTGCTAGTAGCAATATGCGTTACGTAAGCAGATTATGGTTTCAAACAGTTGTGCGCGCGCGCTGCAGTTCATTCGTGTCGCGACAGTGCAATCAGAGCAAAGTGCAGCAATAGAAATGTGCAGTATATGATGTAGCTTATCTTGTGAAATGTATGAATGAGCCCGGCAGCGTCAGTCTACGACGAATGGTTTGGGTCCGATAAGAGTCGATGAAACGGCGTGGCGTGAGTCGCAAAGCTGGCAAAGGAACTCGCTGCTTTGAGGCTGCTCACGAAGGGAAGCACGTGTGAGCACTGCTCGGCTCACAGCGGAACGATAGTAATGGTGAATGAAATACTGAAACGATGCGCGGAAGTAGTAGAAAATAAAGGCAAAGAACCTCTCTCGTGCCCACGTGGATTGATTGTCAGTAGCTGCGTCAGACAAAAAGCAGTTACAACGATAATATCCAGCGGACAGGGTTTTTACCTTCTGCTCTGGAACATGTATTTCCTGTCGAGCCATTGTGATCAGCCCGACCTAAGCAAATTTGTCTCCAGGTTCGGACAGTCCAGTCCCGGACAAAGTCCTTCCATGCAATAAAATGAATACTGATATGGTCGGATCAGGCGTGAGCATACCTGTAACACAGTTATGGGCCAACAGATTTCGCCCGATTTGCCAGCATCCTCCGCCGCGCAGTCTGGCTCCATATTAACTCCATTAATAACACACCGACTAAAGTAAATCACTCGGCTATCCCAGTTGTTCTCACTGCCCAGATAACACCAGCTTCACTTGTACGTCCCGGCTCTGCCCACACGCGCAAGCCTTACCACAATGCCTCTGAATGCTACACACGATCATCAATCCCCAATCCTTTCAGAACTGGCTCACTCTGCCATACGAGCCACCAGAATTAAGGGCTCATATAGGCCTACGTGCGGCATGTCCAACAAGTGCCAGCTAAGCTGTGTTAGGCAGGGCGACTGCCGCTCCCGTGCTATGGACTGTGTCGAATATTCTTTTTCTCGGTATAGCGCGCTTTTACTCTGATCTCAGAATCGCGCTCCGTTTACTAGTGGTGCGTACGATATACCCTGTGCCCTGCAGCTGAATATTTCCGCTCCCTTCCAACAGTGCTCGCCATGTCATGGTGCAGGTCCAGGACTAAGCGAATCGAGAGGATGGCCGAGCACTGTGCCAACAACGACCCAATGTCCGGCGGGGTCGGTGTTGCGGCGGGAGACAGCCCCGGCCTGTGCGTGAGCCAGAAGATCCACTGGCCGCACAACGTCACCTGCTACCTGGTCAAGTTCTACCGGCAGACGCCCTGTCTGTGGGACCACTCGCACCGCGACTACAGCGACAAGGCGGCCAAGGAGCGCGCCCTGCAGCAGTTCTCCAATGAGACCGGCTACCCCGTCGAGGCCGTGCGCAAGAAGCTCATCAACCTGCGCAACCAGTTCACCAACGAGTGGCAGAAGATGGACCGCAGCAGCAACTCGGCCAAGCCGTACCGAACCAAGTGGGCCTTCTACAAGTCCCTCACTTTCCTCAAGGATGTCGTACTGCCACGAAAGCCCAGGAACGCCTTGCATGTGAGTAGAGCAGAGACTCGCCTCAGCGGGAACTGATCGGCACTTCCCGCATCGTGTAGGCACCATTTGAATTTCAGTTATTTCTTTCCTTCGTTCGTGAAATATGTTTCGCCTCGAACGGCGCATTCCTTTGCAATACAGTAAGCAAATTTTCCGGAAATAGGGTCGCTGTTCCAATACGGGTGAAAATTAAATAGCATTTTATCATAATGGAAAGTTTGCCAATATTTACCCATGTGGTGAAGCTCACTGCTTCGTTGTTTACCACGCGTTATTTACCTGCCTTGCATGCACTCGGTTTTCTCGCAGGCGTACGCCTCCGAATACTCCTATACCGTTGTCTCCTAATGCGCTAGCGGTCGTATAGTATTGCGCCGACGCAGCTACAGTTATACAGGGCTCTTGCTTTCATGTTAGCCACAAACTACCAGCGACAGATTGTTGTGAAATGTGGACGACGCCCCCAAAACACACGGACACCATTCGTGTTGCCTTCCCACGCGCAACAGAGAGGGTGAGTTTGCGAGCACCGATGAGCGAGGTACACGCAGGCAACATCGTCCAAGCAGTTTTAGGTGAATGTGTGTCGACGCGACGCGTATTATTAGTATGGCAGTGATCGGCCTAAGCGCATCTCGATTGCAGTAACGGGCGCTACAGCCACCAACTACTACTGAAAAACTTTCGTCGTGCTCTTTTACTCGCAGCACGAGGGCGTACACATGAGGATGCCTCCGATGGGCGTCCAGGGTTTCGACTCCCGCTCGATGGACATGAGCCCGAGCTTTGGTTTTGCCAGGGAGCGGCGGCTCCAAGATGTCCCGCAGTTCCATCACGACGGCCTGCGACTCGAGAATTCTGCGCAGAACCATCAGAACCACAGGGTATCGCACAACAACGAAGACTCCTCGCACCTCGACGGGGCCTCCGGCGGGCCCGCGCTGCTGGACGGCGTAGGGTCGCAGCACCAGGACGGCCACCGAGACGGCTCTTCGCATCAGACGCCGCCGCAGCACCAGCCGCCTCAGGACCAGGACGTGACCGTGATCGGGGCGGGCGCCGACGCGGACGACCTGGAGCTGTCGCAGTCCAGCAACTCGTTGGTGCTCTCGCCCGAGGTGACGCTCGAGGAGCCGTCGTCCAGCGAGAGGAGGATCCTCCCGGTGAGCAGCGCGCAAGATGGCATACAGAGCTCACGCTCTTGTCAAATACGTGATGTGCGTCACGAGATATGTTTTTGGTCAGCGAAACAAAATTCCAACGGCGCATTCAGGCTTCCAACGGCGCATTTATGCTTAGAGGAGCAGCTTAAATTTTTCTGCACTGTGTGCGACACAGTAAGACAAAGGAGGAACGAAACCGTGCAACGAGATAACACTTGTTTCGTTTGCTTGTTCTTGCGTGTCTTCACTGTGTATACACATGCATGCCATATGCGCGAATAACACCGAGTAATAGGACTGCGAGAACAACCGCATTCGCAGCATTGTTTGAATCGGCCCTAACTACTTTTCAGGCGGAAGATGACGGGTTCCACCAAGATATACGACCAACGTACACATTTCCAGGGGAGCGTTACGGCGACATCCAGAGGTACGGAAGTACAGAGAATGGTGTGCATGATCGTGCTATAAGATGTTCTAGATTCGGTCTTGGAAAAAAGACCGATTGGAGGCCGCGGCATCGAAGACGGTTCACGGCTGCTCGCGACGAAATCATAAACGTAAAATTACCTGCACACAAGCGATACGCGGTCTCTAAATAATGCCACAGATGATCTCTTGCGGTCTACTTCGGAGTCCCGGGCTATAAGAACAGTCGCAGTCCACAATCTATTAGGTGATTTACTTCGCCTTGAACCGAATGCCGGCTACAGCGACAAATCCCCGTCTTCGAACTTAAACAGCAAAACTAATCGTTTATTCCGTCATGACAGCCTTGTATGGAACGGTCGAACGCCCATTTAATTCGCGAATCGGGAATCGTGGAGTGCCATTTAATTCGCGAACCGGGAATCGTGCAGCAGTCAGGAGGACACACAACTTCTCTGAAGGCACTCTCGATCACGGTGGTTCGTGCCGCTGCAGAATTGGCGGTATCACCAAGACTTGGCGCGGCGCTGGCAAACGAACGTATAGTTGTCACTCTGCCCGCTCATTCGTGAGCCAGAGTACCGCGTGAGCCCGACATTTAAAGGAATGCCGCGTGAAGCGTTGATCAATTCACTAGCGCCCGGTGTGTATACAACGCGCACGTTTATCTGGCACAGGGGCGACCACGTGGACGCATTCACGTGCTACATCGGCACCGAGCTGCGACGCATTCCGGACGAGGAGACTGTGGGCCAGCTGAAGCTGCAGATCCTCAAGCTCATCTTCGACGCCCAGGCGACCACCGTCGCCTATGGCAACGCGCACCCACAGCAGTGATGGCGTGCGCTCGCGTCAACGATGAAACACTGCCAACGACAGCAGAATACGCGTGTAGTACAGTGCGGTCCAGTGTCGCAGGGAACGCCTTAGTAACATGCAGCATCGGGTAAGGCCCGCAACCGCACCCAAGGCTTGAGTATCCAGTCGAGTGTATCCGGACTTGAGTATACGTCCTTCGGATTTCCGACGCTAAAAAACGAAGGATGAAATCCGGCCCTTCGTTGTGAAATTAGGTGTTCCATGTCACACTGGGCAGGACCGTATATATACAATGTTCTGCCGTTTTATGCATACCTAGTGATAGAAGGGAACAAGACTATAGTGATTGATGAAAAAGACCTAACCGCCTTCCGCGAGCTTCCGCGTCTCGTAAGAACTCTGCCCGGTGGCGGCGTGAAGTTCATTATGCGATATTTGTCAGCAGTTAGTTCGCGCTCGCAAACGTTTACCCGATGATACCGCTGCGAAAACCGACCTACTTATAGTGCGCAGTGCAGGCACGGGCTTCTCTAACGCGATGACAAGAAGCAACGATCTCTACGAGAGCTTTCTTTTACAAGTGCGCACGTGCGGAGAGCATGCAACCTTGTTGGCACGATATACTATAAACGGTGCCGCGCGCCGACGCTGCGCGCTTTTGGCGCTCACGTCTTGTTAGGCACCCATCTCCTTTCAAGTACGATAGTATCTACAGACTCATTACAAAATAGCATCAAAGTAGTCGCTTTCCGTTCAACGAAAAACGCAGTTTGGCACTTACGTTCGCGTTGCGGTCGTGTCACTGCATCTATGCACAAGCGAGGTAATCACACGAAGGTAGGATGCTGCGTCATTGCTGACTTCAATTTTATATTAATTGTTAGCTTTTGGACACGTGCTTTGCCAGGCTTTGAGCCCAAACGAAAGCTCGGAATGACAACAGTAGTGGACATACGCACGTGCTATATTTATTTTTATGTATAGCCTTAAAATAATGGCGTAGCGGCGGCTGGGTTTAGTTTAGTCGGACCAGGTTCAAGGTTTATACACTGGATGGCTTGCACAAAGTTCTGTAAAGCGCCTGATGTACTACGTTCGAGTTTGCGGAGAGAGACGAACGAACCGCTACGACACCGTAAGCCGCAGCAGCCTTGACTTCACTGTGAAAGTACGCAAAAAGAAAAAAAAAATGTGCGTAAAACAAACACCTGTGTTCACTTTAAACTTCACGCAGCGCATCTGGAAACCACAAAGTCTACAGATACTGGTTAGCTAGTTAATCATACATAACCTATTGAAAGCAGCGCACTTGCTATTTAGAAAAGCAGCACCTTTAAAGCCTGTACTGATATAACGTGAGAGAGCTACCGGCGTACTGCCGATAATTCTTGTGCAATTTCTGTGTGTACGCCCCAGTCTTTGGGGGTGTGAGGGGTCACGTAGAGGGTATATATATATATATATATGTATATACACGCGCTATGTGCATGCAAGGTCACAAGATGAACGCCACCATATATTTCCGTGCATTACTGTCGAATCGCTCGCGACGAGGCACGTAAGCGAGCAGCCAAACGAAGACGGCTCTTCCGGCCCCCACGCTTCAACGAATGTATGCGTGAATGTGCGCGTGTGTGTGCGTGCCTGTAAGCGTCAGTTTCCGCAAAAGACGTGAAAAATGATGTTTTATGAATAAACGTGCGCACGGATGTGATGAAATTCCTTCCCTGATCCTGCCGTGCAGGTTTTCATATTTTTTTTTTCTTCTTTTCTTGGTTTAACGCTTTCCGCTGGTCTGCGCTGCGTTAACCGCGGCGCATTGACCGTGCTGTCGCGCATTAATTTCGAGCGCCGCGGCGTCTGCGACGTTTCCTACAAAATTTACTGCAGGAAACTGTGGCGCTGAAAATCGTTCAGCAACCGTGAGAATGATGCGTAGTACGCGGATTTGTCTCGCATTCGGGCTTGCGGCTTCGGATGTTTTCGTGGCGTTATTCACTGCGCTTCATCTTACTAAACTTCAAAGCAATCGTACAACGCAATATGTCTCTGCGCGCACGCTTGATCATTGCTAATTGTTCCATAACGCAATATTTTGTTTAAAATGATCGATCTGCAACATAGCAAAGCGGTTTGAAGCCGGAAAGACAACGTTTAGGCGAATACATGTACGTAACCATTATTTCAATGCTAGCTGAGCCACCATACTTGTAGCTTTGGATGCACGTACCAAGGTCTACGAATATTACGCCGTATGCCTACACCGTGGCATGTACTAAGGCCTAAATTCCCTTCGGGAACTTTTTTTACAGAAAACTATACCTACGGCTGCCGGCGTGCTAGCCTTAAAATGCAGTTGGTGAAATGGGTGTAAAATTATTGTGAATGCTAGGAGTGTGCTTCTTGAGAGACGCCCGCGTTGACTGCAGCAAGGCAAGTGGCTATCACTTTAACACAGACGAAACGGTAAATCGTGCAACACTGCTACAAATCGCGGTCACTTCTGTTATCCCAGCGGATCATCAGTGTTTATCATAGATATTATCTCGCGTACATTATCATAGCTTTGAGGCCTATGGCACCGAACGGATGCAAAAATACTGAAGCTGATAGAGATCGCGTAATAACGGTTGCAAGTCCGATAGCATCTGTCAGCTTCGAGTCCACTGTTTTTCGCACTGACTTTTTCCAGAGGGGAAGCAACAAGCACATTGACTCAGGGGGCAAGGCCGACGTTGAGAAGAACCAAGGAAAATAAAGAAGTTAACTTAAAGCATTTAGGGACAAAAATCTAAAGAAGAGCGCAACGCCTTTGAGGCGCTGCTATGAGATAAATAACCCCTGTGCGCTGGTTATCCGCTGGCGGCAACATTTTCATAGTGACCAAAGTTGAGAGTGGAGTTAGTTAGAGCTGCACTAGAAAAGCGCAACACAACAGACACTGACAAAGGAGGATGGAAACACACAGCGCTCCGAGTGTGCATTCCAGTTTGTTCGTGTCTGTTGCACTGGGAAACTTTTGAATGTTAATATTCCTAGGTTATATTTTTTCCAGGAAGAGTCGAAATACTTCTGGTGAAGCAGAACGATGAAATGTGTTGCCACCGTCACCGCTGTCACCGAATATATGCACATTACAGTAACGCATTACCGCCATACCTCGCCGAGTCCCAACTATTAAACCTCTTGATAAAAAAAAAAAAAAGATTAGGCCAACTCTCAATCGGTTGACACGAATCGGTGGATCCCACACAATATGCCCCTCATACGTACTGTCCCTACTGTGGAGCAAAGCCCACAGTATATCATTGCACCTGGGAGCGCCCACACCCTCCGGGTTACTGCCCCATCCTTCGCCTTCCTGAGAGACTGCGCTGACCAGCTTAGACCCGCAAGAGCAGCGACGGCTGATTCGGCGGGCACGCGGAGGGCGCGAGCCAATGGGGCTCTGAACTAAGGGATCCACCCTACGAGGAAGTTTCCCCACCTCATAAGACATAAGTGTTTCTCTCTCTCTCTCTCTCTCTTATATGCAGATGCTTGTGTTAATGCCATGTTGACGTTATGTAATGCTAAATTAATTTAAATAATGTGTCACGTTATGAAGATACCAAGCTTACTCTACGTAGCGAGAAGGAAACTAGATTATATGAAGAAATTGCAGAGCGGTCGGCCTGACGACTCTCTAGCATATACTGCTAGCGCGGAGATAAAGGGAAAGGGGGAGGAAGAGGGTTGTGAAAATGACGGCGTGAACAAAGGGCTTAAAAAGTTCGTACGTTGCTTGCATTCCTTTGAGAGGTACATCGGCAGACTACTACATTATGTAGACGCTACGTTGACGCTCGAAAACCCTTTGCAAAGACAGGGTCAATTGCACCTTCCATACGAGACCTTTGGTAAATGTCCTTTAGTGTCGCGCTGAACCATACTAACTACATTTGTGAAGAATAAATTAGTGCCGCTACGCGGGTGCTTCCTCTCCAAACTCCCTCCGCTAACGTCACAGCTGTACGCGCTACACCTCTCTGCGACCCAACAACCACGTTTACTTTTCAAGCAACAGACGCCTAACTCGGAGGAAGAGGCAGAAGAAGCTAGGTTAGCATACCGCATATAGCTGAGCCATGGCAGTGCGATGGCATTATTCAGGATCGGCCCACTCACGCCTTCGACTGCTCTGCCTCAAGCATCGAGCCGCGTTACAAACCACATTAAAAACCTTATGAAGGTTTATAACCCATCATATCCGATGCTGACTTTTGACATCATCGGCCCACCGAGTCCCTACCTATGATCACACTGTATCCGGCATCGGCCCAGATTGCTCGGGAAGAGACGGACGCCATACCCGAGCTACAGTGGACCGCGGGACAGTGCTGCACTTAAATGAACACTGAAGTAAAGTATTAAGTCTAGCTAAATTTAAAGATTAGGCTTCTGCAATAACGAACTCGTCATTTGTAGCGACGAGCTTTTGTAGAAAATCGGAGTGGCGCCACCTATATTCTGTACTATATGGTACCTCGTGTGAAGGCGGCATGCACTGGCCACGGAGCAAGAATTATACTTCTTTCTCCGTCGCACTGGCTGATTCACAAAGCGCGATAGAAAGGGAAGTCGATCACGTGACAATTACGTTAATTAGTCTGTTTTGACGCTGGCGATTCAAACTGCGGAGCAGCAGCGGGAGCTTCGGAGGCATTTTCTACGCAAGAAAGTCGTATATCACCAGACAGAAAACGACGATAGACTTCTAGACGACTAATCTGTTGATCTAACTCAGCTTAATAGTTTCCTTTAGTGTCTCATTAAATGAGGCGTATAGACGTGCCTTTCGCGCACGGCCACGATTAACCTAGCGCCGGCCGTTCGCGCTGGCTGCGTACGCAAGTAAAAACAGACCCAGCGTTCTCGCGCGGTCAGTGACCGTGGGCCGAAAGCTGTTCACGCACAAATGCCCTGAGAGGGGCTACGGCGTCGCAGGAACTTTTCCCGGTTCTTGCAACATCCGCATGAGATTGCGGTCCCATAACACGAGCTCACAACCGCGTAACGCGAAGTAAACAAGTTGACGCTGACGAAGCAGAACGGCGGCACGCATGCCTTCGCCGCTTAGCTTACGTAGTGCATTGTCTGCTGAAGGTTCACTACGACGCGACGTTCCTAATGCCGTTGGACTTGTGTTGTGTAAGCTGATAGGTCAACGAAACTAAATGATAAACATTCCAGCATTTACCTGTTTAATAGAAGTGCTTAGGAAAGGAAACAATTTCCAGTCATCATAGGCGATCACAAAAACTACTATGGCGAGCTCTTTTTTTTTAGGGAAGCACCGCGAACAAGTTCATTTCATGACTAACCATTTATGTGAGAGCAGATAATGCATTTAGTTACCTTCATTTCGCAAACTGAAACGTGTCAAAACTATATAGACTAAAGTTAGGAGGAGATTAGTGAGAAAGACGATTCGTTATATGGTGCGGCGGGCAAAGCAGTACAAATTTTGCCGAAGACAATCAGTGCGCAGCGGGTGGAAATGGCAAGACCAATGAATTGTTTTATTCCAATGTGGCAGTATTGAATAGATACCATGATCTCGGATTGTGGCGCGAAGTGACACGAACCCAGACTAGAAGCAGACAGGACGAGCGCTAACTCTCAACTGAATTTTTATTGGAACTAACAACATCTACATAGGTGATTGCAAATACCGCAGCACAAGTTCTCAAGACATCAGTTAAACATATCAAGAGGTAGGGAAGCCAAAAATAATAATAAATAAAGACACTACTTCAGGTTAACACACGTGCTGTGAAGATACTGAAATTCGCATTCCAACAGAGACAAAGATGCGTGGCCAACGCAAGCCTCTCTTAATCTTTTGATGTGAAATGCCTCGATTATTTGCCGTGTGGTTTGGCATTTGTGTCTTCAAACAAAGGCTTACAACCGTACAAATGTCGAACCACACGGGAAATAATCGAGGCATTTCACATCAAAAGATTAAGAGAGGCTTGCGTTAGCCACGCATCTTTGTCTCTGTTAGAATGCGAATTTCAGTATCTTCACAGCACGTGTGTTAATCTGAAGTAGTGTTTTTTTTGGGGGGGGGGGGGGCTTCCCTACCTCTTGATAGGTTTAACTGATATCTTTAGACCTTGCCATGTTCATATGCTGCGGTATTTGCAATCACATGTATATATGTTGTTAGTTTCAATAAAAATTTAAGTGAGAGTTAGCGCTCGTCCTGTCTGCTTCTAGTCTGTGTCCGTGTTACAGTCCAAGATCATGTTACCGTACCAACTCGCCCAACTTTCTATTCTTTTGAATAGATAGTAGAGGGAAAGAACGGATATGCGGTACACATATATAGGACGATCTGGCTTTTGGACTGGTGGCGCAGGCGCAGGGAAGAAACACTTAAGAGAGCACTGCAAGTTCTGATCACTTTAGCGTATAGTACAAAAAAAAAATGTTTGTGTATAGAAAACAAGCAGCGCAGGTGTAAGAGTATCGCGTCTGGTAGCATTCGTTACTACGGAGTCCACTTATATATATATCCATAAACAGTCTTGGCACGGTACAAGAAGGCAGTTTGCTAAAACTGGTATACGCATATCTACGTTTATATGCGCCCGAAAAGATTGGGTCGAGGGAGAAGTCGGCTTCACATAGGTCAACCCGACAGCGTTTACATGAACTCGCACCTTGCGGGTCGAGGTCGAAGCGGTCGTCCGCCTCAAGGCGAGAGATAACGCAGCGCATCCGGTTTATCGTTGCAGGCTATGAACCGTCGACGTGACCCGCCCGCGCTTGCAAGCGCGCTGGGTGGACCGGCTCACCACGACTGGATAACTGCGCAGCCCCGAGCGGCCAACGTTCACCTGAGCATGACAGACAAATCTCAACCCGACAAGCCGACTCAACACGCTTTTTTTTTTGTAAACGCCCTGAATAAGCGACTGCGCAACGAATACGGTATACACGGATAGCTTGCATGCGCATGTGCAGTCGCGTCTCCGGACATCCGCCAACGGTTGTGTTTTCGCTGAGCTAGCAGCGCTAATAGCGACACCTCGTGAGTCGTGGCGCTGTGCGTACACTCTAGGAAAAGTTTACACCCTTTGGAGTGCCCCTTCTGCCACACAACGATAATCGTCATCTGCCTTGATGCGTTTCCTTTCTTGAAAACGCCGCGCCCGCTACTTTCCTGTCGGGAATACTATCATGCTGATAACGCGCATGCCGTTCGTTACTGGAAAGTACCGGGCTCACAGCGTTAAAGAAAGGAAACGCATCAAGGCAGATGGCGATTATCGTTGTGTGGCAGAAGGGGCACTCCAAAGGGTGTAAACTTTTCTTAGAGTGTAATGACGTCGGTTCATAAAGATTATGAGAGCAAAACTGCTTATCGAAACACTGAGTTATGCGAATTTCGATTGAATGCAGCATCGCAAGATGTCGCCACCAGCGCTCCTCCTTCCCTCTACGTGTCCGGCAGCGGCAATGCGTGCATGTCAGGTTAAATAAATACACAGGTAAAACGGGAATAAGGGTGTTCGATTGCCGAAATTTACGAATCGAATCGAATACGGATATTCGAGAAAAGCCACATGTGAATACCGATTCGAATGCTATTCTGTTTCTAAACAAAGTGAAATAAAAGATGTGCGTGAAGTCGGTTGAATAAAAGACATCAAAAGAAAATTCAACCGGCGATTACGACACTCCCTAATGCGAAATTTGAGCGCAGCTCTATACGCGTGCTTTCATTTCGCGATATATTGGCTGGCGCGGACAACTTGTCTCGTGCGGCACGCGTTGCAAGCGGAGCGAAGTGTGGCGCGACTACCTCGCTAATCGGGAGATCGCGAGAGGCAGCGCGTGGGTGACGCGTGGGCGCGATTCGGAGCAGGCGCCTCAGACAGACATACGCTGATGCAGCGCTTTGTTTCTGCACATGGTATCGGTGGCGTCATCGGCTAACAGACGACGCGCGCTACTCCGGCTCCACATCGTAGCCATCGTCTCCGCAAAGCCAGCCTTGCGCGGCACTATGCTTTTCTCGTCTCTTGCCATACCCTCCTCCTCCGCTTTCCTCCTCGCGCTCCATTCGCTATTGCCGCCTTCCTCAGCGCTCCGCATTCGTTGTTTCATCCTTCGCTGTGCTCGTTCGCTCGGTCACAAGGACGCCGAGGGACGACGCCGACGTTCGCCGCAGAAACGGGCGACTATAAGAGCTGCGTTCTATAAATGAGTTCCAAGGTCTCATTCGCGAATACGCGGAAAAGAAAACGAACATCGTGTTTACTACAGTTAACTTGTCAAATACTTGTCAAATATAGTGTCAAATAAGACGACACAAAATGCACCATGTAGGGGTTAAACCTAAATTTTAGCTTTGGTCTTGTTCGCTTTGCCAAATGCAATACCATTGCAAATAACAAGCTACAATGAATCAGTACATCTGAGGAAGCGCTGTGAAACTCTGCCGACCCATTTGGCGCAGCAAAACATGCGCCGAAGATCCGCCCCTGTTGCCATTTCCTTTGTTGCACCGGAAAGATTTTCGCGAGTAAATTCCGCCACTTCATCGAGTCTACCGTTGCGTGTAGGAAATGAAATAAAATAAGAGACTCTCGTAGCGCAGCCGCTAAAACAACCTGCTTGCAACCGAACATTAGTCAAAAACCCCGGATGAAAAAACTCAGTGCCCTTCCAATCTGAAAAAGGATGACCAGCGAAGCTGTGTATGTGGGTCCCTTAATAACGAACTACACCTCCGCCGCGGGTTGGTCCGGCATTGCACTATCTTCGGTATCGGCCCACGTATGGCGAGTGCTTCACGCCTGCTTCACCTCTGCCACCGGTCGGCCCGGTATTGTACTATCTTCGGGATCAGCTCACGTGTGAGGATTTTTGTGTCTACACACGGGCACGATCCTGGGGATCTAGCCCTTAACAGATTCGCTGTAATTCGCTGCAGAATTGTTTGCGTCTTCATGTTTCTTAATTAATAAATTAGTTAATGACAACGACGAACGCGGGAGCAGTGGCACGAGCGCGTTGGCGCGGGAGCGCCGAAGGGCGCCAACGAGCCAGCTGCAAGAAGACGACGACGCTGGAGCCAATCCTGATGACTATAGTTTTGAGTCTACACAGGGACACGATCTTGGGGGAACTAGATCTCAAGGGCTCCGCTGCAAAAAAAAAAAAAAAAAAAATTACAAATAATTTATAAAACGAAGCACTTTTGTAGTGCCATTTTCGATGGAAAAGCCGAAGACGTTAGTGCTCAGTGTAATAATTATCCACCGTTAAAAGGCCGCATCTGTCGGGTAAATGCGCAACGAATAAGCACCTCTCCTGCATTGCAGTTCTTTTCGAGTTAGCTCTGTCTACATTTCCCAACAAGCCTGTGTAACAGCGCAAACTGACTCTCGACGGTCTGCAGAGAAAGTGCACCGTATACGCAAACTTCTATAGCGCACACGCAAGCGATAGCACGAATGCCGCCCCTTCCCCAGACGACAACTTCGTGCATGTCTGTCCAAGCGCAACCAAGCCGAGACCACGCACACCGACTGCACCGTGACGCCCAAAAGAGAAACAAATACTGCAGACGCCAGGCTTCCGAGATCGCAAACTTCAGCGGTAAGCAGCGCGAACGCCAGCATTAAAAGCATGCGCTCGGAAGGCGCGAACGCGAGCCGCGTCAGCGTTGATCTTTCTTTTTTTTTTTGCTTGCGCCGCACGCCAGTTGGTGAGTAAATATTAGTTTCCTTTCTCGAACTTCCTTCCCTCCACGGCTTCCTCTGAATCAATAATAAAAAAAATGAATTTGAAAGCAGGCGCGAGGCTGCTATATATAAGATTTCTTCGCGGCGCTCCCGAGACGATCGCTCCCCTCTCCAGCCTCCGCCGATTTACTCTCCCTTTTGCAATAACACTCCATCTTTATACTTCCTTTTCCTTCGCGCTGCAGCCGCGCTGCGGGAGACCTGCACGAACCGCCAGACGTCAGGCTGGCCGCCGTCGCGATCGTCTCCAGTGGCCCGTTTCTCTATCTCGGAAATTGCGTCTCGGACGTCTGTCGATGACGCCCTCGGGGAGTGTGATACGTGATCCGCGACGCGCTTGCATGCAGCGTTGAAGACAGCACACGTCGCGGCTTCGGCACGGCCAGGCGATAGCAGCAGCGCGGTGCCGCGCTGATGCGTGGTTATCACGCTTGTCCCGCTAGCCACTCGTCTTGGCTTGCAGCACGTGTAATCAGCGAGCACATGCGCTGTGCTAGCCGGTCAGTTGCCGGAGTTCCTTCCGAGTGGGCCTCGTTTCACGGGAGAGGATCTACTCTGTGGAGGATCGCCAGTTATTCAGAGTTATCCCGCGACGCGCGTCAGTGTCGCTTGGAGGTGCTCCGGAGAATGGTGGGACGAACGCGCCGGTGCAGTGTTCTGCCTGATCGATCTCGTCATTTTCTGACAATTCCTTCGCTTTCACGTGACCAGCGCGATGCGTCATTGTATGGTGGCGGGTATTCGTTCGACATCCGGATGCTTTTGCTGCCGCTCGGTCCCTTGGAATGCCTCCGACAGCCACACGACGCGCAAGCAACGCAGGCGGTAGTCCCGCTGGGAAGTTAGATTCATTACGTCCGTTTCCGCAGCTGTGGGGCTAGTCGCCGTGCACTTGAAAGCAATCGTTCGAGAAAACAGTCTGCATACTACTGCGTGGTCTATACGGTAGTGCTCTTTCAACGTCGGCTAAATGAGCACGGCGACAAACGCCTGATACAGCAGTATATATATAACGGCTTACACTGAAGTCGTTACTACCACGTGGGAGTTATATAAACATAACCTGCGTATGGTACAAAGGAAGCCGGTGCTGCAAACAAACGAATACGATTGAAAATGTTATTGACTGACGGGGTTTCGCGCACCAAATCAACACAACGGCTATGACTGACGCCGTAAAGGGGGAGGCGGGAATTATGAGCTGGACCATTTGGGCATCTACAATGTGCACGCACACAAAGCGGTGCACGAGTGTTTTGAATTCCACTCCCATCGGAATGCGTTCGCAACGGCAGGAAGTCATTTCCGCGATCTCCAGCTCAGCAGCAGAAAGTCAGGGTTACTGAGCCAAGCTAGCACACTATAACGAAGCTGGTGCAATGTACGTGCAGATCGCCATCGGTCAGCCGCATGCGAAAAAGAAAATTAATGCGTCTCGGAACTTGTTTTTAAATCAATAGCATGCCAATTCTCAGTAAAGTCGGCTGTCACAGGAATCTTGAACATTGGTTGCGACACTAGCTGTTATAATATAGAACAGTTACGGAATACGGTATACGGAACTCTAAATTCGCTCATGTGAGTCCGCTGCCAGCGTAATACAGAAGCCGGATGTGAGCAAAATTTTATTGATGCTGCAATGCACGCGCTCGCAGCACAGCTGAGAAGGGAAGTGTTGTCCTGCACACTTGCTTGTGAGCAGAACGACATGCGAGCCCCGAGAGATTTACAGCTAACAGAATGCGCTTCTTCCCGTAATAAGCGAATACAAAGACTTTGTTTCGTTGAGGGCCCCGGGTCGCACGGAATCCGGCGTCGGTAAACTGCGTCCAGCGTCGACCGTGGCTTCGGCAAAAATCATCTCGTACGACGCATACCGAACCGTGCAGGCCCTCCGTGTAGCGTAAAGATTGAATTTCTCAAAGTAAAATACTTAACAAAAATCATAAAGTACGACTTACATATAACGTACAAACATGACAGCGTCGGATTGTAATTTGAACATACAAGAATATACAATTCTGTTATGCGGAAACTCGAACCCCTTTCCTAATATTTCTACCATGCATAGACCGGCCCCGGTGTCCTAGATTTGCGCGCCCCTGCGGGCGCAAATCTCGGAGGTCACGGAGCGGCGCGCGCGGTTCCTTGCAACACCTCCAGATGGCGCTCCCACATAGCGTTTTCACGCAAGGGCCGCGTTCCTACCAGAAAGCTCGCCTTCGTGCATAGTGTTCCCCGCCAGCGTTTCCCCGTAAACATTACGGTTACATAAGCTGCAGTTGCCGGGAAGTGTTAGAAGCAATCAGGGATATTTGAATGCTATCGCGTTCCACTTTTAAAGGCGAAGCTTAAGCGTCCTACAACTTCTTTTTCGATTCGTCAGGTCTTCAAACCGAGAGTCCGGCAGCTCTGAGAAGCTGAACAAGCATTGCATGCGTCGCGACACGGTGATGTCCTTGCGGGCGCCTCAAAGCGCGCAATAAAACTGTACACGTACGCGGAACACGTCACTGAAGAAGCCATGTTTAAGATACCACAACAGGAGCGGTGTGCTCGCGGACGAAAAAGTGAAATACGCCTGCTCCCGCAGACTCCGAGGTGCGGTAACACAGAGTTCGTCGCAGATATATCGAATGCACAAAGGCCTACCGCAGGGCTGAGATTCCGCTAAGAATATTAAACATACGTGAAATCCGCCTAAATGCTGCTAATAAAGCTTTCACACACAAAAAAATAAGTGATATATGTGTTGCTTCTTAAATCACGCCTTCAACGAATTATTACGGTGTACACAAGCCGTAAACGCTAAACGTATCTGACACTTAAAAAAGGTCTAAGTAAATTAAAAATTGCCTTTCTTTAACGTAGGTCCCAGATGCATAGTAAAGCGGTATCGAAAGAAAAAGAAAAGCAGAGGGTTACTCAAAAGAATGTCTTAAATGTCACCTGCAGCATTTTGTACAGTCATGTGGCGCCATATGTTGGGTGGAAATTGGCACACTCTACCGTCTAGATGCCGTCGCTCTAGGCCTAGCGGCGTCAAAACAAACGACCCATTTGAATAATAAGGATAAAATAGCGCTTATATTTTGTCCTGAGCGCGAGATGACATTAAGCGATGACTGGTTTTATCATTTGTTTCTTGCTGTAGCGACGGAATACAACACGGGCGAATTAATATTGAAAGGGGCAGTCTGGGCACTGACATGTTACGCAGACACGGTAATCAAGGAGAGGCGTCCGATAAGCTTACCGGAACCCAGTAAACACCGCGCATGCGCTGTCATGACAGTTGGTATCGCTAAGACGGACCGATAAGAGTTTTGGTGTGCCCCGTATCAGTGGCGTAGCCAAGGCGTTGCACGCCGAGCACGTACCCTGACCCCCCTACGAAGTTCCTGCGTTAGCATACGGCCTGCTCCCCTGCCACCCCGATCCCCCGAAAAAACATTTCTGGCTGCGTCACTGTCCGGTATTCGGCGTAGACGAGTTCGCTCCCGGCTCTGCTCGCAGCGCTGCTGATTGAAAGCTGCCTGCTCCTCAGGAGTACGTATGACGCGTGGCCTACCCATTTAGGAACCAGAGAGAAACTGCTGCGCGCGCGCTCGGCTGCGACGGAGAGCAACGACGTCACTACTGGCGCAACCAATCGCGCGCCCCTTTCTCTCACTTTTTATTTTTCTCGCGCATGCGCATAGAGTTGCGCTGGAGTTATCGGAGTACAGATGACAGACGGACGGACGAATTGGCTAGCCATATACAGCTTCGCTATAAAACGTTCAGCAGCGACAGTTAAGACGGCTTACGTGTGGGGATGCGAACGTATTATAAGCCCCTTTGGCGAAATTTTTTTTCGTGCGTTCCTTGGCCGCGCGAGCTCTCGCTGTCAACATCACCGCTAATTATCGTCACTAAATGCAAAATCATCGAGCCGTATCCCTAGAAATTGTTGTGCATGTACAAAACCGCAGTTCTGGTAAATAATGACGGATTGTCCTGGTCCAAACTAAACTGGTCCTTACCAGCTTACGAAACCCGACATTCTGTCCAATGGTGCCGACTTTTCTGTCGCACTACATATCGCGAACAGTCTCCATCCTATATTTCACCTAGGTACTTCCTTGAGATTCTTAACGCAAATAACATGTCTGTTGAACAAATCCCAAATGGCAAGCTGATTAACCACCTTATACATGTTTGAATGTTTAGTAATTATTTCTCCGACCTGTTTCTAGCTAACCAGTGTTGCAAATGACACCTCCTTATCTATCTATACAAAGGCTTGTATTAATGGTTGTTAGGAATGGCCTGCCGAGGTGGCAACATTTTCTCAGCCAGCTGCAGCTGCGAGCGTTGCGAGCTTCCTCGAAGAGAACACGGAAGCCTTGAACACCTGCCGCGGTGACTCGTTTCGTAGGGCCCGCCAGGTGCCGCGTCAACAACCCCTCGGCGCCGCATGCCTAAACGCGATCAGCTATTGTTAGTGAAATCGCCAACGCTTTCACGATTCGACTGAAGCAGGGGGATTTCCTGGAAGGAGATGCCTTGCGGTGCCTTTTCACGGGCCTTTGAAGACGCCAGGCAATGGGCTGCGGCGGAGGCCACTGTGCGAGGTCCGCTCTGGAATTTAAAAGCGCCGGCTGGGGTCGGGCGTGACCACATGGCTACAGGGACGCAGGACAATGGACAACACGACGGCCGCGTTGCGAAGGTCAGCTCCGAGTGCTGCAAAGGTCGTCGGCCCTCGGAGGGGGCACTGAAACCTGGGTGTGAGCGTGTAAAACGTCCCGCAAAGAGGCGGCTTGTTTACGATGACGTCGAACGTTTTGCCTCACCTAGGGATCTAGGGAGCACGAAGTGTTTAAAAACAGCTGTTGTCGGCGGCTAGAGTGTGCTCGTCGTCGCGCTCTGTGCTCGTCAATGCACTCGTGAGCTGTGTGCTCGTTTGCTGTATGCTTCGTCTTGCGGGCTCCATTTGGGAGTCACGCTAGACTGTGTAAATGTATCTCTTGTTTAAAATGTAAATACCTTAAATAAATGCTGCTCGCCTAGTCCTGTCCCCCCAAGTTCCTCCGATCGTCCTACAAGCCCGACTCCAAATATTACATGGCCTACAGACACTAGTATGTTTCAGTAGAAGTGTCTATGTGGTGTAAGTGCTTTACATCGTATTTACTTTGTTGATATTTTTTTCGATGAAAGCAAGTCGGTTTCTGTGAATGCTAAATCATTTTCTAAAACAATCGTTGCAGTTGCTGTTCTCCATTCTTGTGATAACAATGTATCTGTCTGAATGACGTTTGACCTACGGGCGCAGGGCGTTTATCAAGCTGCAGAAAGCAGATTTTTTGCTCGAAGTCCGCTCTTTGTCATGTTCAAACTGTACCAGAAAGAGGAATGAACTTGCATTGTACTAGAAAAGAGCACAGAAAGCTTCGCTTACAACGATTTCCACAGTAGGTGGGACCCGCATATTTTTTTGTTTGCTTGTTACATTGTATTTCTTGCTTGTTATGCGTGATGTGATGGTATCAGCATATAGAGAAGTTGAATCATGTAGAAAACTCACACTTCATACGGGGTTCGTAAAGTAATGCGACTGGGTCTGGTAAAAATAATTTAATGATCCGATTGATATATATTAATAAAATTCTGCAAAATAGTCTCCTTGGGCGTTGATACACCGCTGCCACCACGACTGCCACGCTGTAAAGGCTCATTGGAAGTCAGCTACCGCAACCTCTTTCAGAGACTCTGTGACAGCCCGTTGGATGGCGGGAACATCGCCGGAACGGTGACCTTTCAGGATTATTTTGAGCTTTGGGAACAGGAAGAATCCTGCCGGGCTCACATCGGCACTGTACGGTGAATGCAGCAAGGCTGCAACCCCTATCGTTTATTGTTTATCGCTCGATAGTTTTGGCACCGATTTCGAGCAAACGTTCTGCATGTTCAAATTTTCAGAAATTATGTTGTGAACCACTGTTCTGCAGATGTTGAGGCCTTCGGCGATTTATCTTATATTCAAACGACGGTCGGAGTGCAGGAGATTTCTTACTTTGGTCCCATTTTCGTCCACACCACTCGCTGAAGGGCGTCCAGATCGCTCCATGTCTTCAATGGTCTCCCGTCGGTTCCTGAACCCACTAACCCAACGGAAAACCTGGGTCCTTGACAGGGCCGTCATCTTTCTAAGCCTCCTTAATCAAGGCACGCGCCTCAGAAGCGATTTTGCCCAGGTGAAAGCAAAATTTAATCGCGCACCGCTGCTCCAGCGAACGTTTCTGCCGTGACAAAAAACTCTAAAACAGATTTTGCGCCACTTCAGATCCTCAGTGCGTCATAGCTCGGACGCGAGAGACGCCCGGCGAGTTACTTAGCTTAGATCCCGCCTCTTGGGAACAGGCTACTGGCGACTGCGGCGTCGCGCGGCAGGCAGTCTCATTACTATATACGGACAAACCCTGTAAAGCCATGCATCATCATCATTACCTTCATCATCAACCTATTTTACGTCCACTGCAGAATGAAGGCCTCTCCCTGCGATCTCCATTTACCCCTGTCCTGCGCCAACCAATTCCAACTATAGCGCCCGCGAATTTCCGACTTTCATCCATCCATTCCCTCACCTAGTCTTCTGCCGTCCTGGACTGCGCTTCCCTTCTCTTGGTACCCATTCTGTAACCCTAATGGTCCGACGGTTATCCAACCTGCGCATTATACGACCTGCGCCAATTGCTTCATTTTTTTTCTCTTAATGTCGATTATAATATCGGCTACACCCGTTTGCTCTCTGATACAAACCGCTCTCTGTCTCTTAAAGTTATGCCTAGCATAACGTTAAGCATCTGTCTTGCCCACGTTTCCTTTCTTTAACGCGCGAGCTCGGTACTTCCCAGTCACGAACGGCTTGCGCGTTATCAGTGTGGCACAGCATTCTCGACAGGAAAGTATAGCGAGCGCAGCGTTTTCGATAAAGGAAACGCAAGCAAGACAGATCGCGATTATTGTAGTGGGACAAATATACACCCCAAAGAGTGTGCTAATCGCAGATCGCTTTCAAGATAGTAGTGCCCGGGCGGCCACGCACGGCCCCCGCCATACGCAGCCGGAGTAGAAGACTGCATAGTTATCCGATGCTCCGGTCGGACGCCCTCACATACCGCTTCGCGAGGACCCTGCCCGCCGAGCTTGTTGCTCGTTCGGCCTGTCGCGTAGCAGCACTGCTACCCCTCAAAGCCTCGCACCGGCGCAGGAATGCGCTCCGCTTTGTCCTCGTCCGCCGGGGACCGCTCTATCAACGGATTCGATCGCGCGGGCCCACTCTGCCGTGACGACCCTGATCTCTCCACACGGCAGCGGGTGCGCAGACTCTGCCGGCGGATCGGCCGCTCTCGCTTTCGCCGCCGCTCCCGTTGTCGTGTGCGCTGCGCGTACACGGGCGCAAGCCGCAGCTTGCGTCTGCGTGCACGTACGCCGCGGTGCCCTTTATAGCAGCGAGTGCCCCCCTTTCATTGTTGCGTCGGTGCGCTAAGCAGGCGCGCCGCGGAGGAACCTGTACCGAGACTTCCGACACTGTAACACGTTTGTTTGCGCGGCTGCTTATTCATGAGAAAGCACTGTACGCCCCATTGCGCGAAAATCCGTCGTTGTGGGCGACGCGACCGAATGGTGGCACCAAAATGTCCGACGGCACAAAGAGTGAAACCACGAGATAAAAAATGCTCGGCTCTCACGGAGGTTCCTGTAAACAATGCAACTTAATGCCTTTGAAAATAAAATTTGGCAATTTTGGGTCTGGGCGGGAATCGAACCGGGGCCTTCGGCGAGCGAGACGACTACGCTTCCGCGACACCACGGCAGCTCCACGGTTGCGGTTGACTAAAGGTGTGCCTAGCGCGTGCGCCATCGCACACGTCCCGTCGCAGCGATCTGATCTGGCTGCCTAAACGCGTGGCCCATACAGTGTAGGTCGTTAGGCATGTGACCAGGCAGTTAATGAGGCGGACGTGTCACCACGTCATGGGTGTACAAAATAAAAAGAATTAATGTCCACTTGAACGCCGCTGAGCTTGTCCGAGTTATAAGCTCCTCGTTGAGACTGTTGTAGAGTCGAGCGCCGTCCAGGTGGCGGTAGGTATGAATGAATGAGGGTTTTTTATTAATAGACAAGATACAGTAAAAGAGAATAATATTCAGGAGGAGGTCCCCAGGTCAAAGACTGTACCCCCTAAATATAAACAACAGTTGCAACAAATGGTGTAAAATATTTAAAAAATAGCAAACTTGGTATTGGTTTAGCTGTACTAACACAAATCAGCTGCAGACATGCCAGTAAAAAACGTATAATAATTACTAATACAATGGACTAGTTACAGAACTATAACGCCATTATGAACGTAAATGGATGATGAGACATAACGAAATGAACTTTTATTTGTGTCGCGTAAACAAATGCACATTTGGAAGGGAGAAAAGGAAAAAAAAAGACTTAAGTGGTTGCAGATGATAAAATCTGGTCTTTTAGTTGTCGTTTAAACTGAAATTATTTACATGACTTAATAGTAGGAGGTAGTGTGTTCCAGAAGGAAACGGACGAAGAGTGGATACTCTGCTTACCATAATTTGTGCGTACCTTGAGAAGAATAAAGTTATTGTTTATAGCAAATCGCGTAAGATTAGTATTTATTAGACAAGATTGAGGTATCAGACTGTTGCGGTGAGCGTTATCTTGTTGTTGGTATAAAAACGTACCAAGACTAAAGTTAAGAAGTTCGTCCACAGTAAGAATATTATAGTTATGTAATAACTGTTTGGAATTGAAATGATTAGGACTAAATGTAATTATTCTAACAGCCTGGTTTTGTAATACTTGAAATGATTGTAAGTAAGTACGATACGTATTGCCCCAGCAAGCAATGTAATAGTTTATATGTGAATGGATAAATGAGTAGTATAAAGAGAGTAGTGTTTCCTGGTTAAATACATACCGAGCTTTTAAAAGTGTCCTTATTCCATATGTTGACCTCTGCCTAACGTTGGCTATGTGTTGATGAAATTTAAGGTAAGAATCAAGTTCTACACCCAAGTAGTTAAAAGAAGTACTACGCGCGATAAGATTATTACCAAGGTACAGCGAAGGAATGAATGCGGATGAGCGTTGGTGGGATGTGAATAAAACAAATTTAGTTTTAGACGAGTTTATATTGAGCTGGTTAACATAATACACCAATTCAACACGTTGTTTAAGTCGGTATTAAGTTTAGAAACTAGGTTCCCTACACAAATGTCAGAGTGAAAGATAGTTGTGTAATCTGCATAAATAATGCAGTTAGAAGAAAGCAGGCAATTAGGCAGGTCGTTAACATATATTAAAATACAAGAGTGGGCCAAGTATGGATCCCTGCGGTACACCAATGTTTGTTACCATTGATTTAGAAAGAACACCATTAATTCTAACTCTTTGTGTTCTACTTTTTTAAGTAGTTTTGTATGAAAGTTAAAGCAGGACCTGTTATTCCGATAGATTCAAGTTTAAAGGATAAAATGAGGTGGTTAATTTTATCAAAGGCTTTAGTTAGATCCACGAACACTGATCCAGCATATGCGCCCCTATCGATTGCCATCTTGTTCAGTTAGGGCGATAAGAGCAAGATCGGTTGAATAGCCCTTGCGGAAGCCGAATTGGAGTGGTGAAAGTATACTAAATTTACATAGATACTTAGAAGCTTTTCAACCAGCCGTTCAATGCCATTGTTAAAAGGGTAGAATGCATATTGGCCTGTAATTAGTAATCAAGGCACGGTCACCTTTTTTAAATACAGGAGTAATTCTACCTTGTTTAGTTCTTGTGGGAAGGTTCCAGTCTTAAACATTAGGTTAATAATACTTGCGAGAACATCTGAGATTAGGTGCGCAATTAGCTTGATGCTTTTTATTTTATTTATTTACAGATGCTGCAGGCCCTTCTCGGATCCATGCAGGAGTGGATACTAAGAATACAAACAAGAGAAGTTAAATCAATTACTTGACATAATTGCAAAGATATACATACAAAATTGAAAAAATTCGAATTGATTCGAATGCATATTATCAAGACCTGCACTTGTTGTTTTTACATTTCTTATAATGTTTTCTATTTCCTGTGGTGTGGTTGGAAAAAGAAAGAATGAGTGAGGTAGGCGTCGAAATAATTATATTGCGTTGGTATATGCGAATCGCTGCTAAAGAAAAACCCTGCAAAAGCATCAGCAATGTCTTGTGAGGAGGTGTATGCTCTGTCGTTATGAATAATTTCCTTTAAAATAACGTGATTGTTTCGCCTATTTAAAAAATCATTTACTATCTTCCATTTCTTACTACTGTATTTTCCCCATTCTAATATTTTTTTTCTTGTAATAAAGTTTTTTGGCTTTTTTTAGTTGGATAGCAAGAAAGTTGGAAAATGTTTTGTACCTCCTAGTCAAACTGCCGTTCAATGGCCGTAGTTTCCTTTTCTTGCACAGATTGTCTTTTTTCCGCATGAAGGCTAGGAGCTTACCTGACAGCCAAGGATTCTGTGGGGACGCAAACTTCTTTTTGCATTTGACTTTGCGGGTGTGGCAGTCAAAATACGATTTCAGTACCGATATAAACAACGAGAAGGCCGTTTGTGGATCTTTCATATCTGCTACAGAAGACCAATCAGCTTGGCTCAGTGAATAAATGAAAGCTTCTTCGTGAAGTGTCAGCTTTGTCGAAGTGGCTTTGACAGAGTCCTCGTTATTCATAAAGCGTAAAAATTTCGGGTAGTGATCAGTCATATTTTGTAACAGGACGCCTGCGTCTGGTGGAGACAGCCAATTTGAAAGCGCATGATCGATTATCGTACCGACTGCACAGTTAGTGCACCGCATAGGCACTTTTATTAAGCACTCGTAACCGAAGCTATTGAAACAATTTGAATATTGTAAGGCGTAGGCAGACGGACTGTCTGCGAGGTTAATGTTAATATCGCGTATAAGTATAACGTTTTTATTCTCGTCTGCAAGGATATCTAGCAAGTCATGAAGCGCGGCGCAGAAATCATTCATAGACGATGAAGGCGAGCGATATACACAACCTATTATTAGATTTTTGTTGTCCACATTAATAAAGGCACGTTAAGTTCGACCCACACTGATTCACAGTCACGTAAGTTGAGAAGAAGGTCGTGCCTTCTTTTGTACGCAACAGTACTTAAAATATAGATTGCGGCACCGCCATGACCGCTGTACGGACAATTTGAGTATTCTGCTTCACAGTTAGGAAAACAAAACAGGTTCTTGTTGTGGTCACTTAGCCAAGTTTCCGAGATCCCAATTATTGAGCATGAGAATTGAAGTGTCGCCACCAGATTTGAAAAGTCATGGTGTCTGCGTATGCTTCGTGCGTTAAAATGAATGATAGATTTGTGACTATTGGACATGCGGTAGGTATAGGACATTAGGCAATATAACAAAGGCTTGGTGGCGCAACCCACCACCCCGCTCCGTCCATCCACGCAAGAGGTTGCGTTTGTACCAGAGAGCTCGCCTTCGTGCACAGCGCTCGCTGCCAGCGTTCCCCGGTAAACTTTAGAGTTACATAAGCTGCAGTTGCCGGGAGGCATGAGACGCAGTCAGGGATCTTTGAATGATGTCGCGTGCGTCAAATGTCTTTTTCTTTTCTTTTCACACTGCAGCGGACCTCATACGGTCCTATAAACTCCTGCGGGGCCCGCGGGGCCCTCCTATTCATCTTTCAATACTTTTTCTAAGAGCAAGTCAAGCCCTGTGGGGTACGTTCAGACTACGAATGCAACAGACCTACAAGACATAGCTATGGTAACGACGCGTGGTGACGTGACGTGTTTAGTGAAAACAGGCGTAATAAGAAATCCGGAGACACCTAAGCACTTCCTATGAGTTGTGAATGCGAAAGCGCCAATGTGTAACTGAAAGCCGCTGAGCGGTCCTTCGAATTATGAACTCCTCGCGAGCATGCGAACGCGTTGAGGCGGTTGGCGCGTTTTGATTTGACCTTAGCGTGGCGCAGTGAAAACGCAGACGACAGCTTGCGCGGACAATGAATGCGCGGATAGCACAGGCTTGCGAGAGCGAGGGTGACCTGGCGTCGCGGCGATCTCCTCACGCAATATCGCGGCAGCAGGTGTTCCCTTTCGCCCGCTCTGCTCCGTCGAGGTAGCAAGAGCAAGCCAGCGTCACAGCCAGTGGGAAGTTTCGCTGCTACAGACGGCGACAGTTTATCGCTCAATGGGGCAGTTGCTACGTTTGCACCAAAAAAAGAAAATGAAAACTAACGATCACATATAAAACATGCTGACGCGACACGCATCGATAGATGGCCCATCCGCTCCAACACGACGGGGAAAGGAGAGCTGACGGGATGATAGAGAAAGGAACAGTGTACAAGACATTTCGCTGCGCGCTAGACTTGATGCCTGAAAAAAAAAACAATCTGTATATTTTCTATGTAATTTTAAAGTCGCGCCGTCGGTGTGTCTTCAGTTCAAGCCGCACTGTAGGGAGGCATTGTAAGTCACAACTGTAATATGTCTCGCAGTGGGTTTTAAGTCGCCATTTTAAATCACAGTCACTACATCCACTCCAGCACTGTTTATATCACGGGCATCGCTTTATGCGAAACCGACGCGCCAACGCCGAACAGATTACACGGTAGAAAGGTGTTTGATCTCTTACTCGAATTTAAGAAGTTTCCTAATAAACTGAGCGATGATCTAAAGAAGGCCAATTCTTTTTACTTTTTTTACAGTAATACGTTTTCGCACATAGCAAATAATCCGAAGCTGCTCTGGGAAGGGATTAAAACTCGTAGTAACAAAAAAGATACGATATTTCTTGAAGTGCTGATTAATGTTATTCATTATAATTGCGCTAGGAAACAGATTTAATGCACGTTTTCTTGAAGCAGGCAAATTCGGGGCCTCAGTTGCTCTTTCAGATGTTACTCCCGTGTGTCATGCACGCCGCAACAAATACTGCGGCCAGTCGAGCGGTAATTTTTCGTGTATTCGCGGGTTTGTCCCCTTCCCACTCTACCACGTGACGGGCTTCCCACACTTCATCCACGTACTTTTATCCAATTTGACGCTCCTCATTCCAGTGCATTGAAGAAGAAAAAAATAAGAATGCGCGTAAGAAAAATGGCGGTCGACCGGTAATCGCAGTAGCATTACAGCGCGACAAATGCTCTCAATGTGTATTTGAATAAGCAAACACGCGCGCGACGAATGCTTAGAATGCATTCTATGTAGAGTTATTTTTGACACGCTTTTATACAAGGCGCAACGGCCTCCCGGAGGAGGACACAAACGAATGTCAACGCCAGTATTCATTCAGCCTTCGATTCTCCGTCCAGTCTTCCGAAAAGCGCCGTTCGGTCTTTCCGACACGCCCTCCATCCTGTCACCCCGGTCGGCTTCGCGTCACCTCGCTGCACACTCGGAGCGGACCAAATGTGACAGATCGTACAAAACTGTCCCCCCCCCCCCCCCCCCCCCGCCTCTCTTTTTCAACTGTGCCCCGCATTTTGTTTCCTGTGGACGGCCTCACTATACCGATGTCCAGTGACCCACATTGAGTCTTCTCGTGTCGGGCAATTTCAACAGCGCGCGTGCGGAAACGGCTGGAGAGCTACGGTGCATATGTTTGCCGTCATCCGCAAGCCAGCCGGTGGTGAAGGCTCTTTTCACAACCGATGCGGCCCTTCCCAGAGATATCGCGCAGCGTTGCCGAAGCTGCAAGAGGCTTGCTGCAGTTACCTACGTGCAAGAATTATTGCCGTGCGTCCGCGTCAACCAAGCAAGTAATACGCGCAGTATGTACGGAATGAGTTCCTCCGGAGATGACATCATCATTCGGGCGTCATGCTGCGTGTTCTGTGGCGTTGTGCGCCAAGAAACGTCATGCTACTGGGCTGACATGCCAAACGTTTCGGGGGTGGACACTGGCAGGCAAGCTAAAATTATGAGTGGATTTAAAATGAAGAGAGAGAGAGAGACTAGATTCTGAAGCGTCATCGCTTTCATCGCCACACGTTTTCTCCAATGACAAGATCGCCCCAAAAGTGTGACGTCATGGCTCCTGAGTTTCCACCGCTTTCTGTTACCTCCACTATAGGACGCGTTGCGTGAGGATGCCTCATAGTCCTTAATTCAAAGGGCAATGCATTAACTACTGTTCGAAGCCAGATCTGGATTGTACTGTTGATTAATGTGACCAAAAAAAAACGTACATGCCTCCTAATTCGCTGCACAGTAAAGAAGAGAAAGGAAGAGATCAAGAATACATAAGAATAATCGAATACTATATTTAAAAACAGAGGCATCATATAAGAAAAGGTAAGCACTGCTAATTGATGATAATTGAAGAAAATTCGCCAACGACGGCTATACATGAGTAGCGTGCGGAAATGGCGCAGGAATTGTAAGGCGTATATTGTTAGCGTGTCATACTATTCATTCAGATGTCAATGAGCACGCTGTAACCCTGGCAAATGCATTGTGGATAATAAAGGAAAGGCAAATGAGTGTTTGGTGGAGACTGGTAAAAACAGAGCTGGATTACTGGTGGAGCAAAAACACAAAACAAAATATATTCTACAGAACTAAATATCTATCTGGTTCAGCGATTTGTTAACGCGAACCACCGAGAATAAGGGCCAGTAGTAAGGAGCTAAACAAAAGGTAAGATTAACAAGCCCGGTCGCGCCGAATACCACCCAGATTTAAAGGGGGTTCATGATATCCATGCATCCATGCAGTGAGGCAGACAAAGGACGTCGAATTGGTACACCAAACGGCCGCTGGACGTCGATTCCTGCCTTACAGGACGCTGCACGGTTTTCGTGACACGGAGTGTAAAAGGCTGACCGGTTCGAACTGCGGCGCTTGACGATAGATTGGGACCGCGCGCTAGTCGATGACCCACACCGATCCAACAAGGCTGACGACAGTCTCTCCGAGCAGTATACGAGGGTGGACGTACTTTTCTTCTCGACGGGCTCGTTAAATTTCCGGTCCGGCAGATCGCCGAACACGTAGCCCCACACGCGCGAACACACACCGCACGGCTGCGGACCCGGCAGCACCGCGTCCATCCGTCTGTCCCGAATCATTCACGAGCGTCGAAGAAGCGCGCCAGCGAGCTTCCCGCTTCGAGCAGATCGATCCTCGGCGCACTTTACAACTTCGCAGCAGTCCGTCGAAGCGCGCTAGAATGATGGCGCGTTTCTTCGCTGTGTAGAGTGGCAAATCGCCAACTGATGGGCGTGGCAGCCGCACCTCACAGAAGTGTTCCATTATTCCGCGCATTCCCTTTCTCTTCTTGGGTGAGTTTTTCCGAAGGCTAGGTTCCACTTTTCCACTGGCAAAGGCTGCCCTTACAGCGAGCTTGCAATACACGGGGGTTCTATTTCTGGTGTAAAGAGAAACCTGCCGAGTGAACATGTTTTGTTTACGAACGAACAACATTGAGTCAATGTTAGATTCGCGCGCTTTCTGCCGTTTCCCATCGCGTGTGCTGAAAATTATAGACGTGGACTCTGAAAAAAAGGGAAGCGCTGCTTTGTATAGGTAGTGACTTGCTACATTTTTGCAACAGCATATTATATTACATGTGCAGTCGGCCACAAAAGTTTACGGGAGACAGGACCTTAGAAAACACACACACACACACACACACACGCACACGCACACACACACACACACACAATACGAGTTCAGGTAAAACCCGGACACATAGCCTCGTAATTGAAGTTTCGATCTGTAGCAGCTCTTGCTGCCTACAAAGTGATCCATTAAATTAGAAGCGCTATTACTTTAACAGCGCAGAAGCTTACGTTTCTCCTGGAACCCCCGTCCCGCAAAATTTTTTCGCCGACTGTACAGTACGCAGGCACATAGGCTTTCTGGCTGGCGTGCAAGTGCACAATTTCGCAAGGCACAATCTTCTGAGGTATAAGTGCACCACACGAAAACGAATGAAGACGGAGTCAATCCTCAACATAAATGTTCCAAGGCGAAAGCCTTAAGTGCCTCATGGGTCGGAAAATCCATTGTCCAGCGTTATCGAAAAATTGACCGCCCGGCGTTACGGCACCAAAATTCAATGGCACCAACATTGATGGTGCCGCCTACGACCATTGGTGGGACTCGAACCCACGACCTTTGGTGTTAATTGAGTCAGAGTTAATAAAGGCACTCCAAACCGCGAACATTGGCGGGAGTGGAACTCTTTACCGTGGGACCAAAATTCAATGGCACCAAAATTGTTGGTGCAACCATTGATGGTCAAGCCCACGACTGTTGGTGTTAAAGGCAAAGTTAATAAGGCGCTCGAACCCACGACCTTTGGTGGGAGAAAACAAGTAATAGGAAGTAACAACTCATTCGAATGAGAATGTCAAGTAATGTAATGAATTTACACGATCGCGCAAGCTTTCGCCTTCATCCTCCTTAACGTAGGCTAAAATGGCTGCCAGCTTTTTTTTTTTTTTACTCGCACACTAACTTTTTATTCGCATCTTTCTAGCATGAACAGGATGCGAGTAATAAGGACACGACAAAGCTTCAATTTCTCATCGGAAAGAGCACGCATTTTGGAATGAAGTTGGAATATTAGCACCTATACTACAGAGGTGACAATATTGAAAAGTTTATCAAGAAGGTTCAGCGAATCTGTGCGGATAGAAAGTAACAGCCTAGATCCTCAAATTGCGTCCACTACGCCTCTAATGTCAAAGTACGGCTGCATTTTTTCTTTCGGACAATATAGGCAAGCGAAGTACTTTACTGAGAGATACGGACCTAAAAATACATTTTGCGCCAAATTTGAGAAAATGGAGCGATCGGCAACGTAAAATAATTTGCTCGACAAAATAAAGAAAAAAAAGGGGGGGGGATTAGGTCATCAAGCTTCACTAATCATTGCTTCCCGCCATTTGTGCCTATTATATGGTGACCTTTGCCTTTTCTTGCATTTATGAAGTCTACTTCAGACTTTCCTTGACGCAATTTGTGCAATGTGCAGTAAACATTTCCCTTCACTGCACATCATCTGCGACTTGGTCTTGCTAGTCCGCCACTATCGTATGAAATGAAATAATGCCTATATGCATAACTAGCAATCGAGGCAGCCGCAGCTGCCGGTAGGGTAAACAACGCACAAGCGGGTACATCAAGCTGCACACGATCCATTACCTAAAAAGCTTGCGCGCTCCACACGAAGGAAACACGCGCCTTCGAAACCGGTCTTTTTCCTCGAAGGAGCCGCCGAATCGAGACCCGTCGCTTGAATTATCGACGCACCTCGACTCAGACAGCTGTTTCTGGGCTCGGGGACAACGGCTTAATTAGGCGTGAAAGGACTCGTCGTCCTCTCCGTTTCTGTCCGCGCCGCGCACCCTGGAAGCGAGGTGCACCAGCGTGTTCGAACAAAGAACGCCCTATACGAGATGGAGCTCAATTGGGAGGAGAAGGAGGGGGGTTGCTGTTGCCTCGGCGAGAGCTGTCTCAAAAGCGGCGCAAGAGGAAGCGGCGCAGACAATCGGAACGATCCGAAGGTTGCGTTCCGGAGAAAGAGCGGAAGTACGCGCCCGTCGAGACGGAAGCAGTCCGGACGTCGTCGCCAGTGAGCGATGACGAAACGAAAGGGACGACACAGACACAGGGAGTAGCGATTCGCTCTCTCTCGCGCGAGGGTTCGGTTAAACCAGCCCTTGAAATCTGCCAGAATTCGCCAATCGGTTAAAGAACCGCTGTAAAGAATTTCGACTACGAAGCGGAAAAAAGAAAACAAGAGAGGGAACAGCAGAACCACAACATGCACTCACCGTAACCGACACTACCTAAATCTTACACGTTCTCGTTGGGTGGCTTCCGTAAAAATTGGCCGTTTCGTCAGAAGGCGAAGCATTGAAAGCGATAGCGAGGTCTACAGCGCTGTGCTAAAGGCGCCGCAGAACACCGGCGCGTTGACGAACGGCGGCCGCGACGTTACAGGCATCGCACATCGACGGTGCACGGGTTGAGGCGAACGGAATAAAATACCACCGGCGTTTGGCAGTGCCCAGTGAAAGGATCAGATGGATTTGCCTTGACGCTTATAACGTCCGCTCCACTGAAACCAACGTATGCACCACCGTGTGGTATATATGCACAAAACTGCTCAGCAGGAACGCTAATGCGCGTGCGCACCAAGCTCAAGCCAGCAGCCGGAACGCTGCCCTGGATACGGCAGAGCCGATTGAGCGGAGCGTGACGGTGCGTCCATTCGGCTTCGTCGCTTTTGCAGCCAAGCGCACTGCACGTTTTGGGAGTCTTAGCCCTCGATGAGCAGGCCGCGAATGCACCGTTGATAGCAGGACAACAGCGACAACGGCGCGAATGCGCCTAGAGCGTCCGTATAAATTGAAAATATAAATTGAGTGTACAAGCTGTCTACAGACGCTCTACAGACTACTTCGCCTGCCCATCGGGTGCTCACATATCTGTGCAGGCACTCAAACTAACAAACGGAGAAAAATTTGTCTACAGGCTTTAAAGACGTGTGCGCATGGAGCCAGTATGCAGAAACGCATTCAACAATGCGGCCTAAAACGGATGCGCTCGTGATTACTCTTCCGCTTCCTCATAAGCAAACGAAGAAAAGTAATGCAACAAGAGAACTGGCTGTTGCAACTGCGCCCTCCGTCTCTCTGCGTTTAAGCTTTGAGGCTCCCCGAGCTCGCTTCCTGCGCGTTTTGAAACTTGACCCTATACCGCGCTGGTCGAGAAGGAACCCACCCGCAGGATGTCCTGGCTGCGCGATAACTGAAATGAGCCTACCAGGCATTCTTCTCTCGCCGTTGCTCCACTTTGTGCATTGTAAGCGTGAAGCTGCACCAGTAGCAACGGAATCCGTCACTATTTTGTCGCTCTGCCCTTGCACTTTCGATCAATCCATCACGCGTCCATGCTACCACAACACATTACCATGTGACAAAGAGAAAAAGGAACAGCGGGCAACCTGCTGCAATAGAATAAAATTTCTCGAGACTATTTCCTTCGCATAAACTCCACATAGCAGCTAAACTTGCCATAAACTTGCCAAGATTCGGTTAGATGCCAAGTGGAACAAATTTTTGGACCCCGTAAAAAGACTAGTTTCTCATAGTGTAGATATAAGCAACCCCCGTGCACAATTTTACACGTTCGAAGAACGAGTGGATGAGTCACAAAAGCTCGCTAGAAGAAAGAAAGATTAAAAAAGAAAGAAAGATACTAAAGAAAAGAAATATTTAAATACAGTAAACGCCGCCATTACGTCGCTCGCAGGAACTGACACATGACCCAAAACACTGAGCATCACCGCGGCTCATTGGCATGATTTCCGAGATTCGGCGGCGCCCCCCATTGCCCGCGGTGCGATAAAAATTAAATCTTAGAGGTGACATGCTACTTATAAAAAATTAGATAATTACCAGCCTGCAGCTTTGCAAAGATTGTTTCAATTATGTATGTAGTACTCATTTATAACCAACTTAGTGTGAAATTTCGTTGAAGTTGGCATGTAAAAGTCGATTAGGGCGCACCCCTTAAGCCCAACTTGCATGCTCGAATTCCGGTGCACATACATTTGAGCGTGTCCCGAATATCATTACGAGGAGTAAACTAAGAAAGCAAAACGAGACGAAATTGTCTTGGCTCTGGCCCTGTCGCAAGCCAAATGCGTCATGCCGCGTTCGCAGCGCAGAATCCTGGAATGCCTCGTCTAACGTCACAACTTTCGCGACACCATGACAGAAACTGCCTAACAGCCCAAATTACCCAAAAGAAAGGAGAAAAGAAAATTTGTTTCTGTGACTTATTCAGTAACTTCTAAATTGTAAATCTAGAAGTTACTTCTAGATTTACAATAACAATAACTTCTAAATCTATTACAATACAATTACAATAACTTCTAAATCTATTGTACGAAGGTGCAAGGCACCTTCGTACAATAGCGAGGAGTATGTATACATTGCAAGCGTGCGCACCGACACGGTTTGCAAGGCTGTACAACGTAAACATGTGCAACAGCGCAAACAGTGCACGATCGAAGCGACGGGAAGGGACGAACTCTCAGGGTGGCGCGCAGTGAAACGACGAGAAGCGACCAACCGCGAACGCGTGCGAAGAAAGGGTCATTCGAGGGGCACAAGAACCGCCCATCACCATGGCGCCGCGAACGGGCACGTCATGGCCCTCTCAATGCGGAGCACACTATTTCGGGCATCCCAGTTAACTTGGACCAACATTTAAAAAAAAAAGAAAAGCTCTAGAGAAATCGTACCGACTGCATAGTAGCCGTAGTCGTGTGTACTTACAGCAAATATGTTTTCCTCACTAAGTATTATGAATGAATTACTTTTATTAGTGAACTTCGTAAGTATTGCTTGAATCGCAAACATATCACTCACAAAGTTATATATAGGGCACCTCAAATAACCTCCGAATCAAGCATTTGTTTCGTGCTCGGCATTGCCTCGTTGGTTTTTCCGCCAAAAAAACAAAAGCGAGCGAAACAACCAAAATACGAAATATATACGCGCTAGCGCACCGCTACTCAAGCGCTCCCAAGTGAATAGCCACGGGTATACGGCTTTAGTAGCGGCGGTATCTCTATACAGGGATTCACGCTGTGTGATGGTCGCGGCATCGTGAGAACACGCCGCCGACGCATTGATAAGCGTGGCGGAGCCGCAGGTGGGGAGGGGGGGATTTCGAAGCCGGGAAACCGTGACGGCGCGCTTGGGACTGTAACTTTGCGCACATATCTTGCTCAGTAGATGGGCGCGCCCAAAAGTTATGTACATTTTATTCCCTTTAACAATAGAAACAAACCTTGCGCAGGCTATGTCCATCTAATTCGTTTTCGCGGATCTGTACGGCCAGCATATGCTGTTGTCGATTACGTAAATCATTTTTGCTTGACGTGTCAGTACGTAAATAATAACGGGAGACCTCAACGGTATCAAGCCAGTGACCTGCCCTTCACGCTTGATCAGAAAATGTTCCTGGGTTTAGGGGCGGCGCACGGCGACAAGAGGAAGGCATCCAAGCTAATCCGGATGTGGCATCGTGGAGGACGCCCTAGTCTGTCAACAGCACTTAGAACGTACGATGTTCTTTGCGAGACGGGTAGCTTCACAAGAAAGCGATACAGGACTGCGACGGTAGTTCAAGGAGCGGAAACAGATGTTTTGACATTCTTTGCTGCTAACCCTCACGGTAGTGTGCGCGACGGCAGTGCGGAGGCCGGCACCCCAAGATCATTAGTGTGGATGATGTTAAAGAAAGATCATACGCACCGGTACCACGTACAGCTTCATCAAAAACTTGTGGAGACCGAGATTTTGAAAACAGACTTGACTTTGCCAATTCGATTTGCACGAAATGTGAAGAACCGCAGTTTCTCCCTCGCGTGCTTTAGACTGATGAGGCTAATTTCTCCAGAAACGCACAATCTTAACAGCGCGCACTACTGAAGTGGTAGGAATCCCCACTGGCTGGCACAAACACGACACCAACACCAGTGGTCGTTTATTGTGGCGCGGTATTTTCGATGGCAACATCATCGGGCCCATCTCTTGTTTACTTGAGCGTGCACGCTCAAGTAAACTTCTTAATAATTTGTTTGTGCAGGCTTTCCATGCAATCTTTCTATTCCTGCGCGGAGTGGCGCACGCGGGCGATTTCACCGGCAAGGTGAGTTCACGACGGGTTCCGACCCAGTCGCGCAGCACCACTTGAGCGGAGTGCGGAAGTTCTCTCCCTATCGTAAGCAACCTATGCTGGCTTCATCACGGCCTGACACAACAGCCGGAAGGAAGAGGAGGAGGCGGTCGAAAGAGGGCACGGAAACATGTCGTCGCGCAGCTGCTTAAGCTGGGACTGAGGGTGCCGTGAGCGCGGGCCATATTCCACGAAGTTTGCCGAAAACCAACGGGGATATTTTTAGACAAAACGCCGCCATTTTCGCGCAACGGGCGAGTGGCGCACGCGAGAACGTGGCGCGCGCACACGCGCACACCCGCGCGCGCACGGACAAAGAAAGCCTTCGATGCGTGCCCCGGCTCGATAAAGACGGTAAACAGTCACGGCGCACGCCGAGCTGTCGCGTGAGCGCCGTACCAGGGCGCGTCGGCGTTTCGACGACGCGGTGAAAGCGCTGTAAGTATACCTCCCCCACGCTTCGGAGATAATGAAACCTCGCCCACCGCGTAGCCGTGCGGGACGACTTGAGGACCACGGCGGCACGCTCGACCTTCGCGCGATGCACGACAGCGTCGATCTGCGCGCCGAGTGACACGGGCGGAGACGCGTCGCCGGGCGCCGCCGCGCGGCCCCTCTCGGGTCGATTCGGGCGACCGCCCCCGAATGGCACCGGATTTGCCTGCCACTAAAGCGGGACAGAAATTGTTGCCGATACGGCAAGACGTTAGAAATACTTCTACACAAATTTGGAGCATCTAAAACTAAATCTCGCACCGTTTACTACCCCTGGGTGGTATTTGTGAGCTCGTTAACGAAATCTGAAATGCGCGTCTAAATAGCGCGATATACTAACCTTTGTATTCCCGCGTCTTAGCACTGTACAAACTGACTTGGCCCGTGAACCATCACGCATCTTATGGAATCCTGAAACAGTCAGTGTTTCAGAGATGACGGCTGCCACTTGTGCAGCTGAATAGATGCAACCATGTGAGCTTTATTCCGCGAGTGTTCATCCTTGTAGAAAACGTCGCGTGCTGAGCATTGTTTTCAGAGTGAGAGCTGGTGACAGACCGATATGCGCTTGCAGGTTGACTATGTTTTCCATGACGTCAAAAGCAGGATTTATGTCGCTTAAGCCTCCCGTTCGGTGCTCGGAGCTATAATTAAGTACGTCGCGAAATCGTGACAACAGCCTAAAGAAATGTTAACGGGACCCTGACGAGAAACACTAAATCAGTTTAAGCGATGAAGTGCGCTTTCAAAACTTTATTTTCGTTATCTTCGCGGAAAGAGGTTGATTACTAGAATGAAACATAAATGCCAAATGCGTCGGAAATCAAGCGCCAGCACGTCAGCCTGACGTCGCGGATTTCAATGTAACTTTTTTTCGTCGAGTAATTGGGCTCGTTGAGGTTCAGTGAACGTTTGGGAAACTCGCTACGTTCAGTCTTTTGGTTATCTTAAAATCAAACATAGTTCACCATTACATGTAAATATTTAAACCCGAGCGGACGTGGTCGAAATTTAAGACGTCACGGCGACCTGATGCGGGAACTTCAACGCGGAGTCTTCACCCACGTTTCGTTCTTGCGTCTTGATTCTGGCATGACAAGCCTTTCTCCCACGGTAAGAGTGGCGTTTTGAGCATTGCAGAAAATTAATTTACTAACACAGCATTTCTGTCACAGCACCCCTTAGGCTATGTGGACTAGGTAAATCACCCACCTTGAATAATACTATTCATAAGCGTCAGCCTCGTACCGTGAGGAGTCTTGCTTGAGCCAGAAAAGACAAAAACTAGTTCGGAGTTTCTGCGCTGCCCTCTCGCGACGTCGCGAGAAGGTAGCGCAGAAACTCCGAACCAGTTCTCCTGACGTCACGAGAACCGGACAGCGCCTGCTCGGGGAATGAATGAACTTTACTGCAAGATCGTGGAGACCAGTTGTGCCCCGAAGATATACCTAAGAATTCATCGATAAACATTGATTACAATGCGCTGTAGTATAACTGAAGTCTGAACCTAGAGAGCTTCAAGAACGTTTCCTGGGCACGGCCCTATCATGCTTAAGCACTTCAATATACATGACGTCAGAATGCTAACGCGCCGGCGCTACGGTTCGAAAGTGAAAAACAAAAGAAACGGAAAATGACACCTTGCCTCTCGTTTTCTCTGGTGTAATAATAACTTTATTGCGACATCAATTATATGGACACTCCAGGCGAATGGGTGTTGTCGCCGTCACCGTGATGTTCTGTATAAAGTAAATGCGACAACATACTAACAGACTTTCATAACAGACTTGCATAGCTTGCATATATCTCTCTCGTATATGTCGGAGTAGAAAGTAGTCGCACGGGACTCATATAAGTTTCTGTTTGTAATCGCCTCTAAGTAACGGATTCAGCTCTATTCAGTTCAGTGTGAGGCGGTGGTAATACTCGCCTTCGATTCTGATAGAATTTGGTAATATCGCTAAATCTTGTTAATCTATCTTTTTCTCTATACATTTCCTCCTCCGCGTTCTGACCGATGGAAGTCACTCTTTTCCTCAGCTCGGGGAGTAAGACCTCGAGCTTCGCGGTGTGCTACCTCGTTGAGGTTGATTGCGGGAATGCCCGGAGTCGTATGCGCTGGGAACCAGAGCAATTGACTGCCGTTCTTCTCTGCGTTGGAGAATTTTGCTTCATTTACTCTGATGATGTGCCATGCCTCAGGAGAGATCCTACCTTTTGGTAGGATCGGTTTATGCGTTAGGATAGGTTTCTGTGTTGGAGTCCTAACTTTAGCAAGAGATCCGTGCTCATACTGATGGGAACCCCTAGTGCTAGCTTGTATGCCTTTTTTATCAAGTTGTTAATTTTAGTCTTTTTAGCTGCAAACCAATTGTGGAAGGCTGCTATGTATGTGATCTGATCGATTACGAATGATCGTAAAAGCCGTATGATACTTTCTTCCTTCATACCCTGGTTCTTGTTAGTAATTTGTTTGATTAATCTCATCGTTTGTTAATTTTATTAACATTATTTGTTATCTATTTTGTTTATGGTTTCCCGATTTGTGCCTTTGTTCTCGACTACTATACCCAGCACCTTGAGCTGGTTGGCTATTTGGATATTCCGCCCGTTCTTGGTATGTAGCTTGATTTCCTCATGAGTCTTGTTTCTGTCGTCTCCTGTGGGAGGCCTGCCCCTATGTGTGGGGCAATGCAAGAGAAGTTCAGATTTCTCTGCAGAGCCTGTGAGGCCTGTTCCTATGAGGTATTCCTCTACTGTGTTAATTGCATGCAGTCTGGAGTTGTTGTTCTATTGATCCGTCGCTGCCATCACAGGTCCAGATAGTAATATCGTCCGCGTAGATTGTGATTCAGGGACCCTATGTGATTAAATTTTTTGGGGAGTCCCATCAAGACGAGATTAAACAGCGTCGGGGAGATGACAGCGCCTTGTGGCCTGCCGACCCTCCCCCCCCCCCCCCCATGTCGATCTCGGGCGACGTGAGCCCTCCGACGGAGATGACTGCTTTCCTATCTGATACGATGATCTTGGTGTAGTTATACGTCCGTTGCCCTAGTCCTATTCGTTGGATGTTTTCCAATATGGTTGCGTGGTTGGCATTATCGAAATCCTTTTTTAAGATCAAGGCCCAAGCAGCCCTTGTAGAGCGCGTTTTATAATGGATTATCTAGCTGGTGCTTAAGTTGAAGCATCGCATCTTGTGTCGAAAGGTTTTTGCGAAATCATATCATTGTATCTGGGTATATGTTATCCTCTAAGAAGTTATCTAGTCTGTTTAAAATTACATGTTCCATTAATTTTCCGGCGGAGGATGTAAGGGAGATCGGTCTGAGGTTGTAGATCTCAAGCTTCTTACCAGGTTTTCGAATTAGCGTTATCGTCACTTTCTTCCACTGGGCTGGCACTTCTCCCTTAAGCCAACACTCGTTTATGTATTCTCTTAGTTTGGCTATCGATTCATCATCGAAGTTCTTGGAAGTCTTGTTGGCTATACCATCCGGGTCTGGGCTGATTTGGTGTTTAACTTTTCTGGCGCCGCGCGGATTTCTGCCTCCGTGAGTTCCTCGTCTAATTTTGCATTAGTATTCCCGTTGTAGCTAGGATAACTGCAAGGGGGCGCCTGTGCTAAGTATTTCTGCTCTAATTCATTGAGAACTTCCTCTTCTGTGCCCCCATATGTATGTATGAACTTATTAATGGCTTGCATGTGGTTTTTCTTGTTGTTCTCATGGTCAAGCAGGAGCATGTGAGCAGGAACCTGAGCATGTGCCAGCTTTTACCGGTGCTTAATTGTCCGTCCATGGAATTACATATCTCGTCCCATTGTTGTTTGGTCAATTGCTTAGCATATTCTTCAATTTTTTCGTTGAGGAGCGCTATGCGCTTTCTTAACTTTCTGTTGCGCTTCTGACTGCTAATTCTGAACTTGACGTTACAGTGCGAACACCTAAGACGATCCACAAAAAGAAAGACACGACACGCACTGGCGCTAACAACTTCTCAGAAGTTGTCTAACAACTTCATCAGAAGTTGTTAGTCAGCGCCAGTGCGTGTCGTGTCTTTCTTTTTGTGGATCGTCTTAGGTGTTTGCACTGTAACGTCAAGTTCAGAATTATGCACCAACTAGGCCCAAATGAAGTGTTTCCGACCGCTAAGTCTATCCTGAAGCGACTGCATGCCCAGCTTCCCACATGTGAAGTCTGCTGTCGCATTTTTCCAAGTTAGATTCAGGTGGTGCTATTCTTGTGGCAGCTTTGACGTCATCGCTGAGCGCCTTAGTCCATTGTTCTATGTCTGCGATTGATCGTTGCTGTATCGCCTCTCGCGTTCTACGAAATAGTTCCCAGTCTACCGATGTGATCTGTCGCTTCTTGGGTCTATTCGGCCCTACTCTGACGTGTAACTCCGATACGCGGTGGTCGCTACCCAAATCTTCCAGTGTGTTGCGCCACGTCGCCTTTTCAATATTCTTGGTAAAGGTTAGTTCTGGGGTTGTGTCCCTGTTTAGCGCCGTGTCTACCCTGGTTGAAGTGGCGGGGTCTGTGACGAGCGTGAGGCCTAATTCTTGCGAGTCGTTCCATAAGTCCCTTCCTTTTGCTCTGGTATATAAGTATCCCCACGTGGTGTGTGGGCCATTAAAGTCTCCTCCTATAATTACCGGATTTTCTCCAGCAAGAATGAGTGTTTTCTGGAATGGGTTTTTGAATTTGTGTTTATGTAGCGTGGGTTTGCTATAAATGTTGAGAATAAATAAGCTACGTCTTGTCTTCTTTTGCGGGATGAATTCCAATAGAATACTGTCAATGTGCGTTATGCCTGTATTGTGTTGCACGCAAGTTACGTTTATTTTTACCAGCGTGGTTAATGCCCTGGTCTCCCCTTCGGCATAGCCAAAAGATCTGTATCCTGCTAGCTTTGCGATCCCGTGTGTTTCCAGAATCATGGCGTCCGGTGTATCCTTGTCTCTTAAATGCTGCTGCAAAACTGACTTTTTGTATTCGTAACCTCTACAATTGCATTGTCATATCCTGAACCCTTTTTTTGCGCGCCTCATTTCGGGTGCGACCATGGGAGGGAGACGGGAGTTTGGAGAGAAGCTGATCTTATATATTTATGTGGTTGTGAAGTGGGTAAGGATTGTGATGCTTCTAATGCAACAGAACGGATGGGAGTCCATTACGTGGTGACTGGTTTGCCTCTAGGATCTCTAATCTACTCATAATTGCTGCTATTGCCTTAGCCATTTGGTTCATCATTCGGTCCCGTTTTTAATTTGACTTTTGTATCTCTACTAGGGTCTTTTGAATATAGGCTAATGCTTTATCTACCACAGTGTTATCTTGTTTATCACTTCTGGCTTGGGCTTTACGTGAACCAAAGACACTCGAATTACGTTACAACTAGGAATTGAGTGACGAACTACAGTTCTCGAGCGAGGAAACTTATTTGGCACTTCTCACATGGAAGTTGCATGCATATAGCCCATGACAAAATTCAGCGTTTTCTTCGAGGGCGCGGTCCACAAATGTTTGTCCCCAACTGTATGCTGCATGTCAGAAAAGCTGAAAGATCAAAGCGCTCACAAACACAGGCAGGGCAAAGAAAAAAGAAAGGCAAACTCAAGTGTAGTTGATGTCCACGTAAAGCGAAGCATTCATGATTTGTAGAAAATTGTTGTATGAAGTAACTGCTGCGTAGCGAACGGTTATGCAGTGATTATATGCTGTAGTGTTTATTCGAGGTACCTTACAGGCCCGAAAAGGGCATTGGGTAAGGAGGGCTTTACAAAATGTAACGAGGTTCAGAGAGCCTACAGTTATATCAATAACTATACGAACAGAACATTGTAACAGTTATATAAATAATAATATAAGGAGAACAATGTTAATAATGAACAAGTGCACGGAAGATCAAACACGCAAGGTAACAAAGTGCTATATAAAAGAAAAGGGCTACGAAAACGTATCCATTCTAAACAGCATACAGTTATACAAATAATGTTATTCATAAATAACATAGAACGTTTGTAACGGCAAGACCTAACATCGCAAGCAAACTAAAATTCCGTAGCACATAATCAGTGGCCCACAATTCTAGACAGCACTATCCCCAGGATGGGCCCACCGAAACGGCGATACACCGCCTCTTTCTGACTGCACTTGGAATAAGACCGCTTCGCATTAGAAGCTAGGCCGCGGCGGTACACTTGCCGGCACCGGTGTGTATTTTGTGCGGACAGAATGTTCGAGGCCCGGTGAACTACACGTGATAATACCTAACCAGTGCCTCAATGTGAGCGCCGCCCACGTGATATTATGCCTGCGTTGGCACCAAGCAAGCTGGCCTGCCAGCGCTATCTTTTCAAATCATATAAAGCAGTCTTTCTTTTTTCTTTTTTGTAAAAGGAATGAATTGCCGCAGAAAGCAGCCGACATCGGCAGCTTGGCGAGAGCTATAAGCCCCGACGCATACGACAGGTACGCAGCAGCTGCAGAGGGAGCGACGTGTGCGAGCTAAAAAATAAAGGAGGAAAATATCGGTAGGAAAAGTCAACCGCGCATACAACGTTGCATGCCACGCAGGCATTAATCATCAACAAACGGTTTCGCAAAATGGAAACAATGGATCTGTGCGGCCATCGGCCGAATGCCATACGAGGCGACCATCAAAAGAGCGGTCCACCGCACTTGCACAGTTAGTTACCACGACAATAAAACAGAGAGACCGCAGGCTGCGCGTCGTCGTCTATAAAAACGCGGTTCAAGCTGGTCGAGTGAAGACGTCAATGAAGCTCCAGATGGTAGCATGGTGAACTTTTGCTCAAGGTCGTCGAATAATGCGAAGAGTGATTGAAAAGCTGCAGCAGAAAGGGGGATGAATGGCATGAGTAAGTGACTTCTATGGTGTGCTGTGTGAATACACAATAAAATCTACCAGACCAGTGTTGCCTGCTGTGGTGTTTTATCGTTTTGATGTTTACGCCGCATCGCGAACAACGAGACACCTGTGCTATTACTAAAATGCCGACGGTTCCTCCGTGTTTTAGCATAGTCCCGGTTTTCACGTCGGCATGTTGCGACGCGTTCATTATTTTGTTATTACCGACGCTCCGAAAAACAAGCAAACAGGAAAGGAGTCGTGCAAGAACATTAGAAATAAGAACGGACGCGACACGAGAAAGTAAGGTAATGTGACGCACAAGAACCGTCGCAAGAGAATTACAGCGAAAACAGAAGTTGCGTTTATCACGCACGCGGCACGTTTTTCTTTGTTTTTTATCGGAAAGTACAATGAAAGAAACATGCGAGACAGTACTTTGCACGACAACACCCAGTGAACTTTTCCGATAGTCTTCTTCCATACTACATTTACTCGAATACAGTATCACCGTTCCACCACCCTAAACATCGAATCTTTTTTTCCGCGAGCAATGTTCAATAGAGAGCACCACTGTAACCGTGATCATGCCATAGCTATAATCAATTTCTCAATAATAAGTTGGCACTATACTGGAAGCTATAGCTGGTATAATCCTCGACTAAGCTTCTTTCGCCGCGTGCCCAAGAGCGTCGTATGCCTCGAAGTATGCCTCGAAGTTTCCACTCTGGTTTCAGCCTTACTTTCAAAGTAGATGTGGCCGAATACTTTTTTTTTCTTTCGAATAATAGTAGAATACGAACAGTAAGGATCGACTATCGTATAGTCGAACGCAGACGCTTATATGAACATCTGCAATAGTTATTTCGGTATAACTAGGCGCCACGCTTGTACTGACAAGTGAAAAAAAAAGGCAACTATCGGGACCATTGGCATCAGTTTTAAACACAAGATCACTAATTGTCATTTTAAGAACTGCACGAAAAGGCTCTCAACACGTTTGCACCCTGGTGGCAAACAAGCTTTCTAAGATCGAATGGCGTATGAGTAGCTTTCCAAAAACGCTAAATTTATGGTCGAAGGAAAAAACCAGTTGTGGAAAAACAAAAGAAAAAGCTACTGAAGGACTTGTGTCCGTAAGCAAGCGTAAAAGAGTCCGCTGCAAAGAAAAATTGGCTGGTTGTAAAGCTGCTACTTGTCTAGACTGCGAAAAACATTTAATATGAGACTACAAACAAAAATCACAGGCTGTTGTTTTATAGGCTTACACCACGAAACCGAAAATAAAGCTTACAACACCTTTTCGTTTCTGAACAGCTTCGAAAATTTATGTCGTCGTTAACATTTCTGATCATTTGAAATACTTTTTTAGCAAACGGACAACAGTAAGACTAACAGTCGGTTCTTGCTAAATATTTGGCTAGCTTTAAGTATTCAAAAATACCGAACAGTTCACTTTCGAATACAATTAATGTGTAATATTCGATTCGTATTCGAAACGTTGAATATTCACCCACCCCTATTTGAAACTAATAATACATGGGATTTAAATCAGCGCCCTTGTGGCGGATATAAATGTTGAAGCTTCCTAACTGCATACGTAATAACGTTCCCGGCAGTCAGGCAGCACCAAAAAGCAAGTCAAAGCGTTGTGCCTCGCATAACAGTGCACCGCCTTCGCACAGCACCGACACAGCTCTACGTCTCGCAAGTTTCCATCAATGGACGACGTCAGGAGGGGAGAGCCTCAACATAGAAAAGGAATCCTGCACTCTCTCCCCGAGTACACCTGGTAGAAGTATTTGTGCGTGGAATTTTAATGCGCTGTCTAAGTTCACCTTAAGAGACCCTTGCTCCCAACAGGTGGTCGCTTCCGAGAGCTTGGTTCAAACACGTTGGCGTGCTAGTTGGTTTGAATCCATGATAGAGTGTGTAAGCGCGACTGAACGAAGACGCTGAAAGGAACAGATACACAGAGACAGCACTACTTTCAACTATAGATTTTATTTTCGCAGGCATCGATAAACGTGTACCGTACGAGCGGAAACAAACGCGACAGCAAAAAAGAACATTCAGTGGTGCTTGTCGATGAGCCGTACACGTGTGCAAGGCATGGCGAAAACGCATACTGCTAAAAAAACATATACACGTACTGCTAATAAAACATACAGTTTCAGAGATCAGGCCAAGCACCTGATAGATTCTGGTTACCCGATGCGTATGCTCACTTGTGCCGCGGAGAGCTTGCGCAGGAAGAGTAAAAACGAATCGAAGGGAAGCAGTACCACTGCTAGAGCAAAAAAAAAAATAAATTTGCTGTGGTACCATACATTCCAATGCATTTCACATAATCTCAGAAGAATAGCGGCAAATTCAGGTGTGGACGTGGTTTTATTTGCCCCTGAGCGTCTACAGAAGCTATATAAACAGGTTAATTCAGAGAACAACAAAAGGCACGCACGTTCTACTCAACATCGCAAACAATTTGTAACCTGCACTCATAGCGTTGTCTATGCCATTGTAATTTCGTGCGGAAGAACGTATGTTGGTCAAACCGGCAGATGAGAGAGTAAAAGAGCATCGATATAACGTCACTAGGGTAATCTCGGGTCATTTGGGTATTCACTGCCGAGATTGTTCCTGCAAACCGATGTTTGAAAGTACTTCTATTTTGTGTAGGGCTCATTAGCAGGATGACAAGTGAGATGTGGAGGCCTATGAAATTGCAAAATTTGAGGGAAGGTGCGCGAGAAAGCCATCAGTGTCGCTACGTGAAAAGGAGATACGATTCGTCGGTTTATCGTTGTAACCACTGCAGTATATGTTTTCACGATGAGTTGCACACGCGTACGGTTCATCGATGCATGCACCACTGAATGCTCTTTTTTGCTGTCATGTTTGTTTCCGCTCGTACAGTATATATTTATCGATGCTTGCGAAAAATAAAAATCTATAGTTGAAAGTGAAGGCGCTGTCTCTGTGTATGTGTTTCTTTCTATGTCACGTTCAGTCGCGATTACACACTATGACTACCAAGAGGGAAGGTCGTACCGTTTATTACAAATAAAAAAAATTTAACAATCGGCGATCTCGAGTTAGCTTTGAAACACAAGTTGTCGGACTGCGCCGTTCACCAAGCAACACGTACATTGGCAAATTACAGAAGTATATAGCACATCAACGCCTTTCAATCTCGCAGCGTATAACAGAGCATGTTTCTCACGAAGAGCGAGCGTCGTGTTTTTTCATCACCCGCAGTGGTTCCCATGCAACGTATCGTCGCGTGGCCCTTTGTGCTAGCCGCGCGTTCTTTTGATGTCTTCATCAGCTGCGCTCGCACGAAAGCACCCGTTTTGCGCCAAGCTGACCCAAAAGAAATTGCGGCTGCGGCGGTGACGGTCCACCATGACGGTGTGAGTCACAACATATAAGGACTACAAAGCACACATCCCTATATAGCAAGACGACTCTTCCCAAGTGCACGCCCCGATATTCCCACGAACGATCAAGTTCGCTAAGCGAGGCGGCCCCCTTCGCTACGCTGCGTTGGCTGGCCCGTTCCCGTGGACGCATGCGCGGATATCTGAGAGCCACGCGTCAGCGACGAGTCGCCGGCGCTCCCAGAACTCCGCACGCTCCCACAGAAGGCTTATGTCAGCAACACCCTCACCGCCGCACACAGGACAAGTGTCCCTTTCATTTATAGACCACACTGCTGCGCCGTCTTCATCTGCAAATGAAATATCACCGCCGTCAATCACATGCACACGCAAATGCTGCGTGTGCAGCTTTTGCTGCGCACGCAGCAAAGCTGCAAGCTGCGAGCGTTATATATGGTTCGGTTTCTCTATGGCATCGCTCTTTATTATTTTTTATTATTAATATTATTTCCTTTCCTGAGCGCGCGGGTGGAGGAACGTTTCGAGGTCCCGCAGCGCATCCGAGAGGCGGCCAAAATTTCGCGCCCAAGGTCTCAAGGAGTCGACCGAGAAACGAGCTGTGCCATCAGTCAAATCGGTGATGATGGCGGCGAATAGGACACTTCAATGATGCAAGTTCTTGCAACAGTGCTGTTACCCAGAGTGCAAGGTTTCAACAATACACTTCCCACTCGCAAACAACTATTTCTTTACCCATTCACTTCTGCTAATTATCTAGGATTTCTTTATCTATTAAGTAACACTGAAGCCAATTTCAGGTTATCATCTTTCATCTCTCTTCGTCTGGCACTTGCTCAATGTCATCTTCCCAATGCACCCATCTTTCTCGTAAGAATACAATAGTTGAATTAATTCTTTTCGCAAATATATTCAGATTTACTAAACTAGAATTTACAGCAGCATAAAGGATTGCCCGCTGCATTGGCGCCCAATTGCCAGATGCTACGTCCAATGGCCTGGAATTTGTAGTGCGAAATTGTGTCGAATGTTTAAAAGCTACCAATCCAAATTATTACCGAAGGAATGAAAATGCTTTATGATAAATTTTCGAAACGGAGAGGAACAAAAGCAGAAACTAACCTGAAACCTCAGAGCGCCAGCTACGCCGAATACATAATGTATGTACGCTTAGTGCTGCAAACCACCTGTTCCTTTCAAAAATTTAGAAAACGTTCCTAAATTCCCGCATGCTCATATTTGGGTCCGTGAGTTGGATCTTCGGAACCTAGCTGTCACCTAATGCGTGTAAAATGCCATAGGCACGGGCTGAAAACAATCTGCGACGAATGTGTGTCCATTGTTCACACGCTTTTTATAGACATTCAGAAGTCAGAAGTCCCAAGACATCCCCGCAGCATACTAAACTTGAGACAGACGGCTCTCTCGTGTTGAACAGCTGCTCCGGAATTTTTTTTATTTTGCCTTTTGCGTTTCTTTCGTCGTTCGCGCAAATATATAAATTCCATCTCGCAAACGAAATTCGATCGAGGAAGGCTTCTAAAGGCAGCGGATATCCGACCATGAGGAACGCTGCTTGAATACGAGATCGAGGCGCCCGGCGCGCGCGCCATCTTTTTCGAATTATGCTTTTCGGTGTGCACGTTTCTCTCGTACAGGTTGGTTACGAAAGCTCATGGACGTGCCGTAAAAATGACGTTCAGCTGGAAACACGCAGCGAAAAGTGACAACCTCGGGCGTGCCGAGAACACCATGGAGAAGGGTTATTTTCAACTACGAGAGGAGTTCTTTACCAACGTGCACTCAAACCGCAGTTCACGGGCGTCCCCCGGTTCCGCCCCACGGCAGAATGCGGCCGATGCTGACGGGGAATCCAACCCGCGACCTCTGTCATATGGCAGCATGAAAGCCGCGAGCCACGTTGCGCGCGCGGGTGATACAAAAGAAGCAACCAGTCGGAAACAGCAGACCTCGCACACAACTCGGTCGTTAGCGGCTCAAAGCACACCGCTGCCGAGCCATAACCGTGCGGCGTGTAGCGGTATATAGTTACGAGCCTCGTGCTTCCATTACGAAGTACAACTACCTCGCGAACGAAATGACGAACGGGACGCTCGCACGGACGGTGCATCGCATGCTGCCGCGCTTTTCCAGTGGCACACTACGCGGCAATTAGCTTTCGGCTTCGAACAAAAAACGTCCACACGCTGTGCAGTTCCCGAACTTCCATTACTACCTGGCGCTGCTGTGCGCGACACAATAGGCGCGTCGTCCGTCGGTGAGTATTTTTACTGCGAAGTCACGCGCGCGCTGTAAGTGAATGCCACCGACGTCAATCAGCGAGGGGCACCTGCAAGCGCGGGATGCACACGCGAGAAATCGACCACTGTGTGTGTGTGCGTGCGTGTGCGTGTGCGTGCGTGTGTATACACACACGATCGACGATATAGCACTTTCCGCTGTAAGGCGACCAAGTGCGAGCGACGTTGAGCAAGAAATGAATCAAGAAAGAACAGCATGACGAAACAATCAATTTCAACCATTACTACGCCTCCGGACGTCCACTGAACACGCGTGAACGGGTAGGACGACGACAAGACGCACACGGGCCACCACAGCACACGTAGTGTTATTACGGAAATCGACATCGTCGGTCGATTGAAATAAAGCATCGACCGTTTCCGAATGTACCACTCGAGGAAAAAGAATATTACCGTGTATACCGTGTCGGTTGGGGCCCCGTTGCGTACGGCCGGTGGCGACAGTTTACTGGTTGCGCAATATGAAAAAGAGTTTAACCTATCCGCATCATGCGCGCGCTACTCAGTATTCGGATTCCCGGCCTTTAACAGTATACGTGACCACATCTACTTGCTACCCGCTTCTACTAGCTACGGCTTATACGACGGCCCTACATGCATGACAGAGTTGCGCTTGCAAATACAAATACACCCGAAAGGAAAAACAGTCGCCACGAGTCCAGTAAAATATTTACACACAAAAAAGGAAAAAAAAAGAAAGTGCTTAAAACTGCCCTACCTAGATAGCCGTACAGTGAATAATCTTTATTATGTTACTTTTGTCACTTAATTTCATCAATTTATATTAAGCACAGCCGACGCTTGCAGTAAAATTCTTGGAACATGCAGAACCAGGCTCGCACTTCATTCTTCAGTGTGTGCAGCGCAAAACTTAAGTAAAACCCAAAAGACAATGGCACGGCCCCTCAGAGACCCCCGTTACGAATCAATTAACAATTTAAGAAACTACGCCCTGTAGGGGTTGAAGGACGGAGTTCGGGATGAAATACCAAACTTGGGAGGTTTTATTCTACATTATATACAGGGAGGTGAGCGTCAAATAACAGTCGTACAGACATTACGGGCCAGCAGCAACTCGGACGCTGCGGCCCGCGGCAAGAAGTTCGAGAGAGGTGAATCAGGGAATCAGGGCATGTCCCAGAATGCTCAGGTCTCTCTGGAAGGCTTCTTATAAGCCCTTCGAGCACTGTAAGTCACGTCATGTTTGACCAATGGGAGAGTCCGCGCCGATGACGCCACTTTCAGCCAATGGTAGGCGCCCGTGTCGCGGTGTCACACTTGGCGGCTCTCTGCGGTCTTGCCTCGCAGACTGGCAATGCACTTCTAACGAGGAGAAGGGGAGGGCTGCTCATGCTCCATTGTCCGAGGCCCACCTGCTAATCCCGGCGGCGCACGAACTTGTTGGCACGGGAACTTGTTGCCTTAAACTTGTTTGCTCGGCCGCTCCTCTGGAATGTGCTTTCCTGCTTCGGCATTCCTCAATTAGCTGTGCTGCGACTCGAAGTGGTTTGGGGAACTCGAAGTAATCGCAGGAAACAGCTCCATATCTAACAGCTCGTCCTCGCCCCGGTAGTTCTGAATGGCCGGTGAACTCAATTCGCTGGCCATGAGGAACGCTGATAGAAGCTGCAGGGTACTGGGGTCGAGCCTCGTTTGACGAACTTCGGGATCCTTGGCCCTGGAGAACAGACGTCAAACAAACCAAACAACACAGCGCTGCCCCACGTGTAAGCGCAGGCTCTTCACCCCTGACTCGCCAGGCTATTACTGAGTCAAAATCAACCCTGATCTTTTAGTTCCCCAATTTTGACAAAACAGTTGTAACCACCCCTCCAAACAGCCATCCATTTCTCCTCGAATGCCGACAAGACCAGAGTACTATTGTTGTTGCAAAACAAAAGGGTCGTCGACGATGCAAACAACAAATGAAAACAGCCGAACATAACTTAAGTGACCTAACTACACGAACAGCATGTTTCCAATCTATCGCAGTGGCATACTTATCGCACGTATTGGTGCCACTGAACAATCTGGTCAAGCTCACAAGTGCGTAATCACAAGCGCGCTAGCCTTGTGGTCACTATCCAGAACGCATACTTGTGCCGTAGGCAAACTTTTCATTTACGCTTACTCACGTTTCTTCCCTGAAAGTCCTACAGGACACGTGACGTAAACGAATTAAACTTGCGGGACTTACACACTCCGCAGAACCCTTAAACTAATGCGTCTTTTAATAACTCGTTCCACGCGTACTTATAAGAGAAGTCAGAATACGGCTGCCCTCCACACACACTAGCAACCCAGTCATAAATCTGCTTCCTTCCGTCCACACAGGACACGCGCTAATGGAACTAAAAACGCTTCTCCGTGCAAATCATGCACTCACTGAAAATCTACGCGCTTAACCTTGCAAAATTCAAAAACACTTAAAAAGAAAGAAGGTTAAATAAAACACGCGCTTTACCATAGGCCTTTCGACGATAACCTTGACCTTCAGGTTACTCACACACACACAAAAAAAGCCTATCTACTTATTAATGAGCATCTCGCGAGACTACATGTTTACACAAACGCGTCTTTCAAATCTCGGAGCTTTTCTAACAAAACACAAACAAAGCTCATACGTTTACATATTGAAAGAAACTAGTCTCAAATCGCGAAATTTTCCGATGCTCAAAATAAAAAAACAACACACTTCATTTCTACGGAAGCGCTCCTGGCCTCCCTTTCCAAACGCTTCCGTCTGACTCATACTTTGAGTCGAACCCGCGGTGGGCGTGGTTTGAAAGCTACTCTGGCTGCCGAGAGACAACAAAAGGGCTGATTCACTATCAGCTCCCCCAAGACGTTACGGTCTTCTGCCAATTTGCGCCCTGGCGCCCCGCTTTCCTCACAAACTTGATTGACCGCGTCGCTACTCCCCACCTGGTCTCGTCCTGCCACCTTGCGTTTCTTCGAACTGCACGCTGAGCTATGAAAAGAACTACGGAACGACGAGGAGTTTAACAGCCTCGTGCCCTTTGTCCGCGTCCGTGCAGAGCATGCTTCGCGGTCCGCCTTGGACCGGTGGTTTGAACAATTTGGGTGCTTCAACATCGTCAATGACGACCGCACCTTTCTTCTCCTCGCGCCCTGCCCATTTGGGTTTCTCGCCATCATTGGCGGCGCTACATCAATTACCGACTTTCGGTCTTTACCGCGCTTCTTTTTACGGCGCTTTCTCTTTGCACTCGCTTTCATGTCGCCTTCTCGTGCCTCGTGCTGGCCGGTACACATTTCGTCGGCCCGGATCGGTCTCTTACCCGCACAGTCTGAGTGATTTACATTTAAATCTACTCTCACTTTGCCTCGACTGGCGGACAGCCCAACCGACTCTGGCACAATGCAGCAGGCTTTACTCGAGTAAGACAACTCGCACTCTAGCGAACTGCCCTCTACTACATTGCCCAGCTCACGCTGTGCATCGGCACACAGCCCGTCGGTATCGATCGCTGTCTCACGCGCACAGTCCGAATGATTAATAACTGAATCATCCCTCTCTAGGCTACCTAGACTGGCGGAGAGCCGCACCGATCCCTGAACAATGCAGTTGTTCTCTCGTGAGCTACGGAGCTCGCCACCCCGAGAGCTATTCTCAACTGCACCGTCCAGCTCACACTTCACTTCTGCACGCAGATCTGGCTCTACATGGGTGCTCGCGTCTGTCGCGTCAACAGTACCCTTTTCCTCGCTAGCAACCTCGCTAACCTTACTAGCGACGCACACACGCGGTAACTGTGCCAATTTGTTCGCAGCTGGCCTAGCTGTCTCCACAGTCATCTGTTGGCACAGCACCTCGTCGCTCTCACTCTGGCCTTTAACGGCCTCTATTGCCACTAAGGCATCGTTAGCAGCTAGCCTTTTCCCTTCACTTATGAATCGGCAGCCAATCTCACAGGCACTACTCTTCTCGTCGGCTTCTGGCGAAAGTCCGCTAGACACTTCCTCATTCTTTCGCTCTGTACTACGTACAGAATTCTCAGACAGCCGTTGTCTCTGTGCCAATAACTGATCACAATACTGTATCTCTTTGATCAGTGCTGCCTTCTCTCTCTCATACTTTTGCTCACGCTCAAGCTTACGTTCCTGATACTGACGTTCGCGTTCATTCTCACGTTCGTGACGCTGACACCTAAGAGTAAGTTCTTGAAGCTCCTGCTTCCGTTGATTCTCGCGTTCTTCACGCGTACGCTCACTCCTAAGTTCACGAAGCTCCCGCAAACGTACACGACGCACACGCTCCCGTGGCTCCTGTATCACCTCCCAAGCAAGCTCAATGCTTTTGTCATCATTGCCACTATCTTGAATCGCCTTTATGATAGCTGGCGTTTCCATCCGTTCGTCCGCCTCAACTCCCAAATCGTCGCACACCGACAAGTCTAACCTCGTCAACCTTCTAAGATCCATGGCAGCTGCCCCGACAGGTGGTTAAAACTGTTTTCCTTAATTAATTTGTGCAAATACACAATGCAACAAATTCCCGATTCCCAGAACTATCAAAATTGAACACACAACCTTTGAGTCTGGCGAATCATAAGGAAAAAAACCACGCGCTCACTTACGGTTGCAGCACCCTGCCATCCGGTTCATTTGTCCGCTGTTCCCGGTTCCTCCGGACTCTCTGGGTCGAAGGCTCGCTCCTTCTTCGTTACTCCCAGTTTCTTCGGACCTCTTTCGACGAAGGCTCTCTCTTCTTCGCTCTTCCCGGTTCCTTAGGATCTCTCTCGACGAAGGTTTATCCGTAGCGCTGCCACCAGCTGATGCATTCGGAGGCGATCCTACCGCTGCCAACCAGATGTAGGGGTTGAAGGACGGAGTTCGGGATGAAATACCAAACTTGGGAGGTTTTATTCTACATTATATACAGGGAGGTGAGCGTCAAATAACAGTCGTACAGACATTACGGGCCAGCAGCAACTCGGACGCTGCGGCCCGCGGCAAGAAGTTCGAGAGAGGTGAATCAGGGAATCAGGGCATGTCCCAGAATGCTCAGGTCTCTCTGGAAGGCTTCTTATAAGCCCTTCGAGCACTGTAAGTCACGTCATGTTTGACCAATGGGAGAGTCCGCTCCGATGACGCCACTTTCAGCCAATGGTAGGCGCCCGTGTCGCGGTGTCACACCTGGCGGCTCTCTGCGGTCTTGCCTCGCAGACTGGCAATGCACTTCTAACGAGGAGAAGGGGAGGGCTGCTCATGCTCCATTGTCCGAGGCCCACCTGCTAATCCCGGCGGCGCACGAACTTGTTGGCACGGGAACTTGTTGCCTTAAACTTGTTTGCTCGGCCGCTCCTCTGGAATGTGCTTTCCTGCTTCGGCATTCCTCAATTAGCTGTGCTGCGACTCGAAGTGGTTTGGGGAACTCGAAGTAATCGCAGGAAACAGCTCCATATCTAACAGCCCCCAGTGAAGTGCATTAATCAGCCATTTTGAATGGACCAGCTTCCTATTGGCGGCGAGGAGTTACGGAGTCGCCATCTATCGGAAGCGCCTCGCTGGCGTAGTATGAGGGATCACGTGGCGCGCTCCTCATAGGTTTTGCTGTCAGCGCTCACTGAAAACACCACGCGCGAGCTCTCCCGGACATTTCTGTAAGTACTTTCGAAACGAGAGAAGTTTCTTACTGTTTAAATAATAATCTTGGGCAAACTGAAAGCACACAATCGTTTACAGACGCTATATCTCTACCGAATACGTACGGTGAACTCCACTGCGCTCGGTCGCCGCGATGGAGTCTAAAGAAAGGTAGGTAAACGCTGAGATCAAACTATGTGAAATATGTTCTTATAGTGTTTGTATGACTAAATGGAGTGTCATGCAGCGATCGCAGCGATCGCGCAGATTCGCAGCGACCGACTGCGCGTCTGCATGCTTGTCCGCGCACTGTTTCGCTTTCTCCGCGCGCGCGTTTTCGCACCGTGCCATGAGCTTTAGGCCGCAGAATATGAGCATTTGACAGCATACAAGCAACCATTGTTGCGTGGGCGCTATCACAGCTGTTCAAAAATAATTTCATTGTAGAGACTTCGACGCCTATACGGGGACTGTGATGTGCCGTCGCGACGATTCAATCTTCTTTTTTCTTCTAAATTCTTTGACTTTTCAATACTATTTCTCCAGTTGCGTCGCATTGTATGTTTATCGGTGTTCACAGCGTGCAATTTCCCGCTGCTCGTTTTTTGTAATCACGTGCATTAATTAATAACACAAACATGACCATATGCCATGCTTTTTTAAATGTGCTTCTTACCGCTGCCTTTCCACTCCGCTGAACTTACCAGTATCTATAGCATCGACAAGTTCATAGACCAAACCGTCACGACATTAGTCGGGCAGCGGACTCGGGCGAGCGTCTCAGTGCGCGTTTGCAGAACATCGCAGACCGGGCGCCGTAGCAGAAATCTTCCTCGTGTCTGTGCTTGCTGCATACCCGAGTTGTAGCCGATGACTGTTTGCCGGTTTTATGTTTCGCGAGCCAAGCTTCACGCAGCTTCTTGTCCTGCGGCTACGTGTGAATAAGGCTGACACCGGCCTCCGTTACGTGCGTCCGGCCTTGCGGCACCGAGCAGTAGCCTACCATGTTGCGCGCCTTCAAAGGCAGCCACTACCTATTGTAGTGCTTTCAAGCGTTGTAAAGGAGACACTCGAAGCGGGAAAATTTCGCCTCTAAATGAGGACCGCAGCGTACGAGGGAACTTAAACTCGTTTCCAGCTTGCTTCGGCGCGCCCGAAGCAGCCAACGCGGCTGCTATGTCCACGTGATCCCTCCTAGCACGTCGCACCGACGGTGGCGCCAGCTTTTCCAGTGGTGGAGCTCGAGGCCAATAGCACATCTCTACCGCGCATTGTCGCACATTAAATCGACCCACTCCAAGAATCCGCAATACCGCGTGTGTGTCCGTTTTCGTTTTTTCTTTCTTTTCTTTCCTTTCTTTTTGCTCATTCGTTTTCTTACTCTTCGTACAGGGTTGTACACTTCATTAAGAAACGATGGGAATTAACGATACGCCCTAAGGTAACGAGACAAAAGGCGAAATTAAATGAAAAGGAGAAGCGACATACGTGAGTAGAACGAAATACGAACGCGAGACATAAAAAGATGCACGAAAGTGGGCAAAGCCGCCTCATGAAATATATCACACGAGCGAAGACCACGAGGCAGAGAAGCGAACGAAACCCGACGCTTCCGCTGCCTCGCTACAGACGACGGAATGCGAGCCGAAGTGAAGGTACCAAAGCGAGTTCAGTATAACAGTTCATACGGGTTGCTTTCTATTTCTCGCTTGCCCTTTTTCCTTCAAGCATGGCACGTATTTAATGATTGCCTGTGGCTATTCACTTGGATCACTTGGAAGAGGCCGATATTACGTGCCTGACAAAGCGCAATGCATAACGGATTTATAAACACAAACCAATTAATTCAATATTGAGATTAGGGCGCATGTTAAAGCTTATACTCGGGGCGCGCTCACGTCGCAGCCACAGTTTCTTGGATATCACGTGATCCGCCGCGGGTGCCAGGGCGCGAGCCGAGAAGGCTCGCCCTGTCGATGTGCGATACGTCCTCGCCCACAGTTACAGATCACGTGATGCTTAATTTTGGAGGAGGGACAGATCTGAAATGACAAGGGAGCGGCAGCACGGAACGCTCTCTTTGACGCAAGCCCGCACACTTCTCACGGCAATGTCGTGACTGCGATTGCTCGCGGTCGTCAAGTAAACTATGTTCATGTGCGCCTTTGCGCGTGGGGCCCTACACGAGTTCGGATAGTAAGCGCATGTTTGCTGCAAGTTACAGTTCTCATAAAACTATGAGTCACAATTGCGTAATTTTGTTGTGTATGTATTCATATATGTGTTCTAATTATTGAATGCGTTACAATCTTTGATTGTACTTGCCCCCTTATACAATGTTTCTAGGAGCCTGTAAGATATCTTAAATAAATTAATTAATTAATTTCTGCTATGACTGTCAATGCCTCGCCCCTGGGAGGAAACTGCGATTTTTTTTTTTTCTTGTGGCATCCTTTCCCCACGGTAGCTGTCGAGTGTCCGTGGGCACGAGGTCGCAGGTCCGATTTTCGACCGTGGCGCAGACGCATTCCGACGAGAGCGAAATGCGGGAACTGTCGGGAGCGAAACGAGAAAACTGTCGCGTACAATCGGATTTAGGTGCACGTTTATAACTTTACCTACCAGGAAGCTTCCGCATTACGCTTCTAAACGATCGCTGTTTGCAGCCACGGGGAAAGCCGCACTGCGGAGCCACGCGGAGGGTCCCCGTGGTGACTCGCGTCTTTTCCTTCCGTCCGGTCGCGACACCGCGCGCGCGAGCGCGGCGAGCGATCCGAGCACGGTCCACCGGTGCTCAAACAGCAGCGCATGCTGACGGTCCGAGCCGCTCCAGGGGGCACTCTACACAGGTAGGCCCGGCCTTGTGCACGCGGTGCAGCGCCCACGCGCGCCCCAATTCGGCAGGGCACTCATTTTCGCTCGCACCTCCCCCCCCCACTCCCCTCCCCTCGGACAGAGCAATTTAGTGTAATAACGTGCAATTATTACAGCTTCCCCTCCAGAAGCTTTGTAAACACCGTTCGCAAATTAAGATAGTCAAAGAACGCCAGCGGCCTTTTCCTTTCCCAGTGAAAACTGTATATTTAATCTGTTAATACAACTGTTACTGCTGCAGCTTCTACTTTTATCATGCACAGACGTTACTTAATTGTTTCATTCACACATTTACTTCTCTTTCCATCTTTCATACATACATTTTCTCTTCCACCTATTTATTAGCTTTCTCGTCATTGCGTTTCTCTCGGGTGCCTGACTAGGTCGCTCTCGGAGTATGAAACATGGCTAAAGAAGGGCCTGCGATTGATGAAACTTTGGGATCCTCAAGCGGGAAGATGAATGTTCGCACGTGGCATCACTTTCCCACGACACACGCGAAAACGCAGCAATACAGCATTGAAACACGCATCCCGAAGACAGAGAAACAACCGAACGCCTCCAGCAGTTGAAGTATTGTACTCCCCAGCGTGTCTCACGCATACAGCAGTGATCGTAATATGAACGGAGAACCGTCATCTGAACAATTCCGCGTGGGGAAAATGTGCCAGACAGCGCGCAGGAGCTTAAAACATGCGCAATACCCATGAAGCGTGCTAGCGTACTTGCGGCGTGGTCCTTCGGAGTGTTAAGCAATTTAACTCCATCCCCCGAACTCCCTTCCCTCACACACGCCGCACGCGCACGCATACACATTACCCGCATTAATCCATTAACCGTATGTCCACATCGCCTGCGCAATCCCATTACCTGAGCGACTGAATACTCCGAAGCACGCTTGATCTTAATTTTCAGGAGCCCCTCACAGATATGCCTTCTTCCAAAGCGGTTGCCCAATGTTTATAACAAAGGAAAGAGAAAGTAAAGAAATGTGAATGAAAAAAGAAAATGCGAAATGCGCCATGCCGCAAGAAAGACTTCTCACGTGCCTACTCTCGCCGTCAGCGGCACGCGAGGACTTCGCGGCAGGGTCAACAAGGAAGCGCACTCGTTTCGCCAGAAATGTCATTCTATAACGTACGCGTTCACGAGGGAGAGAATGAAGCGAGAAACTGGAGGCCTGGGGAGGCGGCGGCGAAAAAAATAGCAGCGCAGGTATTTGGAGAAACGCGGGAGACAACGTGCCAACCCGTTGTCGGTCACACACGAAGAGTGGACCGGTTCCCACAGAGGCAGCCAAGGCATGCGAGTTCGTGCGCTGCCGAGCAAGTCCAAGGGGGCAACCGTTTCTCACTCATCTCGACACTGGCGGCGAACTTGGGAAGGCAAAGGTCGGCGCTGCGGCCGTACGAAGGTTGCCCGATAAAAGGCCCCGATAGCTGTCCGCGCCTTCCTCCTCTTGGTTGGCTGCACTTTCCCCTTCGTCTTTCGCTCTCTCCTGGAAGGCGCGAACGGCCAGGAGAGAGATAACAGGTCTCGAGACTACGAGTAAGTGGGCCGCGCACAGACCGCCGCATTTACAGTCACATTTCCAACACCGGGACGCAGCCATTTTCATCAGCACGAGAGTGTTCAGGCATCGGCATTACGGGAGGACAACACGGGAAGAGCACGGCCATCCGGGGCGTAACCCCTCGCGACCCATAACGCGCCAGAGCCATTGCACGAGGCGTCGAGCGAGCCATTAGGCGCAGCGCTAAGTGGAAGCGAACAATGGGACCGCCTATGTAGTACACCGGCAGGAGAGATCAGCGAGGAACGGCTCGACAGCGTCCAAAGACGAGAAAGAGCCAGAGATGAGAACAGAGCAGAAAAGGAGGGAAAAAAAAAACGGGACAGAGAAATGCGGAATGCGGTGAAAACGTGCCCCCTCGCCGTGTCCTGTCCGCTCTCGCCGTCTTGGCAAGACCATTTCGCAATAGGATGCAGGGAGAAAGGGGGCTTGCGAGTGAAACGCAAAATGAAACGAGGAGGAAAGGAGATCACGGAGGAAGGCGATGCGATGCGTCCTCCGCGCATTCTGCGAAAGCGTTAGCGCGACGCCGGCCGGCAGGTTTCGAGCACACGTTGCTCCCGGTTCCGGGTTTCTATTTCCGCATCGCGCGGCGGGCCTCCCCGTTACAATGCGTCTACGAATGTAGTACTACCCTTTTACCTCTGTCGGCGGGCTTTCGCTGTGCACGACCGCGTTTCTTGCGGGGGAGGGGACGCGCCAGTGCACGGCAGCGAAAGGTCCTTGCGTGCCACGGCTCATCGGGCGACTAGAAAGGGGCCCGCGTTAAGCGGCGGTAGGCACGAAAGGAGAAAAAAGAAAGAAAAGAGCACCTTCAGCGTCGGCGACCATCGTCCGCTGCGCAAACCTGCGAAAGGTGGCTCGCATATTCGCAGCGGCCGATGCGGTTTGCGGACGTTTACAACGAACGCTAGTACAGATGCAACACAATAATTGAATTAATTGGACGTTTACTCCCAACAGACACATGTGCACTGAGCAATCGGCGTAGTCTGAACGCGTACTGACATACTGTTTATCGAAATTTATCTTTTGAGGAGTACACGTGGGCTCAGTGACTGCGGAATTGAAGAGCAAGCGCATCAAATCGACGTACACTATTAAAGATAGCGTTGTTGATTGCGACCAGTAAAGCGTGCGGCGAACGACGCCGATACAGCTAGTCATGTGACATACAGCGAACATCGCAGCTGATAGGCATGCGACTTCGAAAGTGATGGTGTTGGCTTACAAACCACTGAAGCGAAGGAATGCAATGGTTCGATTGTCGTGCAGATACGGTCCATGGTATATATCCAGCTGCCAGTTGCAGAACTTCGTCCGCTGTAGTCACTTATGTGCTGCACTATGTCACCGATCAGCAAATCTCATAGCCGTCGTCTAATGAGCCCCATGACCCTTTGGCGAACCATAATCGCCGCTATCGTGCACATTGCAAACGATTTCGTTTGTCGAAAAGCGACCGTGCTGGACGCACAGACGAAAGCAGTCACGACAGAGCCCGAACAAAGCCTGCCCTCACACGTTCGTATTTCCTTTCCAGACGCCATGCGACTTATTAGCCAGGACTACTAAGTTATAAATAATAGTACAGTGGACTCCGAATAAACGAAACTGGCTTAAACCGAAATACCGGATAAACGGAACGCACTTTGTTTGGCCGCCTAGGTAGAGAATGTTAACAAACTTGGCTCAAATGGAACTATTTTTCTCTGAACTCCGGTTAAACGGAACTATAGCCGAAATAACCCCGTACCTCATGTGCCGTTAGATCGCATCAAACCGCATACAACGCGTGACTAGCCTGACCACCACGTAAAATGGAGATTCTAACAATCCAAATCCAGTCTATCAAGTTGCGATGGTGTGGCGTCAGGGGCTGCTATGCGGCCTTCGGATTGCTTAGTTGTCAAGTTCCGTGCCTCTTGATGGCGCCATTCGAAAGCGAGGGCACAAGGCGCCATTGGCGGCCACAAAAAGTGGACGTCATGAAATAAGGGAATCGCGGCGAAGTTTCGCATTCAGAAATGCTCGCTATCATGGAAAATTAAAGACAAAGAGAAGATGCGGTTGCCCGGAACAGCAGCTTTTAATGCGAAAGCATTCCTTGGCGAGCTCACCTGCCCTGTCACGCGGAAAGTGTAATGCATTGTATGTGCACAAAAATGAGTAATTTGCTAAGTTAAGACACTTAACCGTTATGATAGCGTAAATGTAGATGAATGGTAGCTTTTCAGTGATAAGAGACAATGTAAAGAAAACAACAACAATAACAAAAAAACAATGTTCACAGAGATACTTAAGGCTCCTTAGAAAATGCACGGGGAGCTTTAGTAGAGTTCGGCCAAATGAAATTTGTGGGTGCGCCAACATGAAATGTGGGGTGGGCCAAATTGAAATGTGGGGTGGGTCAACTTAAAATTTAACAGTGGGAAGGCAACTTGAAATTTGGGGGTAGGCCAACTTGAAATTTGGGGTTGGCACAACTGAAATGTGGGCCAACGTGAGATTTAGGGGTGCCCCAATGTCCGAGTGAACGATGCTGAGCGTCCTTCCGAGTCAGTGGCGTAGCCAGAAATTTTGTTCGGGGGGGGCTACGCCACTGGCCCAATGTATATATATATATATATATATATATATATATATATATATATATATATATATATATATATATATATATATATATATATATATATATATATATATATATATATATATGTATGTAGCTGCACGTTGCAGCTCAGCCTCCTCCTTAGAGGCAGCTTTAGCTCGGGTGCTCCTATTTAAGTACATGTAGAAGGGGAATTCGTTTTTCCCTGCAACCACTTCACCAAATTTGAGGAGGTTTGTGGCATTTAAAATAAAAAGTTTAATTCTAGTGACTACGCTTCGAATTTTTCATTTAGGAGGTCAATTATTTATTAAAAATTGGCCAAAATTGAAGATTTTCAGGAAACGAAACTATCAAGTTTAAAACTCCGTGACTCAACAATGAAAAATGATATCACAATTCTGTGAATAGCATCTAATAGTACATCTACAGCGGACAAAATAGATATGTTACACATTAATCTCACAAAAATTTAGTATTGTGGAAATACGGCTTTTGCAAAACCCTTGTACACAACGTAACCAATTCACGTAAGATACAAATTGACAGAGCAAACTTGTCCGCTTTGACTGTTATAATAAATGCCGTTTACAGAACCACAATATCTGTTCTTCATGCATAGCTATTAGTTTGTAAACGCCGTGCTTCTATTTTTTCAAACTTTCGAATTTTCCAAAATATTTTAAACAAAATTTAGGCCCTAAATCGAAGTTGTGTTGCCAGCAGACACTAGGATTTAACTTTCTCTCTCAACTGCAACCAATTTCAATAAAAGCGATTAGCAGGATTATCTCAGAAAAGCGTTTCTGCGTTTTACAAGTATTTGAATAGGCCGCGTCGGATTGGGCCCGAGCTAAAGCTTCCTCTTAAACAATTTATCGAGGGATCATGAATAATAACATGAATAATAACTGCATTGTCATTGCCAAAGATGCTGCAAACGAATTCTTGAAAGCTACGCTCTGTAAATACAAGTAAAATACGTATTTTTTTCATAAAATATTATACTCGTATGTGCCAAAAATTGTGCCCAACATAACTGACGTCAATGCTTCCATGTTTTTTGTCTATTTATTAAGTAAAAAAATATCACACGAACTTTAGAACTAATCAGTTCGAAACCAGGAAAGCAGTGCATGCCGCTGATATGAAAAATTATAAGGCAATGAACTGAACAAGTTGAGGACAAATATCTTAATGAAACTTTGTCATTCAAGAACCGTGCTTACATGCTTGTATATATGCAATGGCCAGTGAAAAATCTCAATGACGCTGTCGTTTGTTCCTATGTATTACGCAGGAGTAGCTGTCCCTTGTCGTGTATCGTGAGTAATTGCACCGAAGTTATAGTCGCGAGAGAGAGCACGTATAAAAAGCAGGAGTTCTGCAAGATATATGAGGGCAAGTTAAATGAATGAGCCAACAACGGGGTACTTTATTTAGAAGTAGTCTTCATGAGAATTTAGACATTTGTCTTATTCACTAACGAGTTGAGTGATTCCCGTCTTATAAAACTCCTTGGGTTGCTGCTTCAAAAAGTCTGTATCTGGTTCCCTTGAGCTGTTTTTTCGGTTGCCCCAAAATGTAGAAGTCGCAATGTGACAGGTCTTAGCTGTATGGCGGATGTTGCAGCGTTTCCCACTTGAACTTTGCCAGTTTTGTATTAACCACATAAGCGACGTGGGGACAGGCATTGTCGTGGAACAAGATGACCCCATTCGTCAATTTTCCACGTTGTTCGTTCTTGATTGCGACACGCTGCAGTTCTGGCGTTTCACAATATCGGAAACAATTGATAGCCTCTCAAGATTTAGCAAATTCTATCAGTAATGGACCGTGTTGATCGAAAAAAAAGTCAACAACACCTTTCCAGCGGAAATGATGGCCTTTACGTTCTTTGGGCGTGGTAAATTCGAATGTTTCCGCTGTAAGCTTTGCCGTCGTGTTTCAGGCTCGTAGTAGTGGCACCAAGGTTCGTCCCCGATCACAGTTGCAAACAAGAAGTCGTCATGCTCATTGTGATACCCGATCAGATGAGTCAAGGCAGCGCGAAACTTCTCCGTCTTCTCGCGATGGATAAAAATCTTGGGGATCCTTGCGCACCAAAGAGCCGATAACCGAGAAGCTCATGAATTATGGCCGGAACCGAACCATGACTGATGTTCAGACGGTCTGCCAGTTCATCGATGCTTATCCTCCGTTCTTGTTTCAGCAGCTCATGAACCTTTGAAATTGTGTGGGGGGTGATTGCACGATGGTTTTGGCCCGGTCTTGGAATGTCTTTGCAACGTCCTTTGAACCGTTTGCTCCAACGCTTCACAGTGGTCAATGAAATGCAGTGTTCAACGTACACGGCAGTCATATGGTGATTAATTTCTGTTTTGGAAACACCTTCAGCTGTCAAAAACTTCGCGACACCGAGTTGTTCAACTTTTGAAGTGTCCATTAGGTGACGCAACCATATTCAACCCAGTGTATGAGGGCATTAAAGAACATTTATCTTCACACCTGCGTGTCACTTTTGTAAATGAGACATGCCGTTCTCCTACGCGCATGCCTCGCAGATAATGAACCGAAGCATTATTGCGCGGTTAGGGTAGGCTCACTTTCATTTGACTTGCCCTCGTACATTAGAAATGCAAAGATACAATGGGATATGCAAATGCGAAAATACGGCTTGATAAAGGAAAAAAAAGTGTCACTGGAAACAAAGCTCACTGCATGTATACACAAAACCTCGCAACAAGATATTTAAGTATACGTATAGGTCTCCAATGAGTTTATGTATGTAACTGTATAAGCTAACTGTATATAATGCGTCTAATAACTGTATAACTGTAATAACTCTATAATGCGTATATGATACTGTAATAAAGAAGTAACTGTATATAATGCGTCAAACAAGGCAAATAAACATGTTGCACAATCATAGATTCACAGAATCCTAGATTCCGCCCCCATTCCATCCACTCCCCCCGATGTATTGCGCACGACGGAAGGCGGCGCGCTTGCTCCCCGCTTTTCTCCTTTGCGCACACAAGACTGAGCCACCATCGTCGGCTCACCCATTCCACCTCCCCTCCTACGCTTTCACTCGCACATACAGTATGCAGCGCGTGGTCACGATGTTATCACCCTTGGACTTTATACGAAACATGAGGGCGATGGCAGGAATGCGCCTGGAGTGTCCACATAATTGCTTTCGCAATAACATAATAAACGTATCCGGCAACTGAAGCGTCCCGTCGCCCATTACTTTCCGCAAAAGAAGTATCAAAATCGAACTTTCACCATGCGACAATTCGCTGCGCCGCAACAATGTATTTTTTTCTGTGAGGCGGACGCACCGAAATGAAAAAAAACGCATAGGAAAGCATCTTGGCCAGAATCTAATGCCTACTTCGGGCACCTAATGGGGCTACGGAAGGAATACCGAAGAAAACATGAGACGCTTGGTCCACTGAGAACCATACGCATACTGCTCAGTATCCCAGACTTTCCGGAAAGGTTCCGCTCAAGGAATGCGGTGCAATCCTTCGAGTCCCCACAGTGATGGCGGCGAGCGACCATTGTTTTTTTTTTCTCGTCTGCTAGCCAGAAAGCGTCCAAAACTCTGTCCGGTGAAAATCCACTCGGCCAGAGCAAACCGAACGCGCACCGAAGTGTACCGCACGGTGGTCGGGGCCATACGAGAAAAACGTATGCGCTCTGGTTGGCTCTGGCAGCCCGCGGGTAGGGTAGCGAGAACGAAAAAAAAATTGAAGAGGCTCAATGTGTCCTCGCGAATAAAAGTCAAAGTAGAAAAAATAAATAAGAACGTATTTACTTTGGCTGGCTTTAGTGTCTTGACATGGATGTTCTGGCTTAGGTTAAAAAAAAAATGTTGATATTTTTTTATGTGACATGACGGCACAAATGAACCACCCCAACGCTTCGTCTCATTGGACCTCGCTGCCTGCTTTGTCAACTTGTCTGCTAGTGTGTTGATTTGGCTTGTCTCGTTGTATGTTCCGATGTAAGACTTTAGAAAAGTCAATAGGGAGTTTTAGAATAGGGGCCCCAATAGTTTGGGGCCCCAAAGAGCTTTGCGGGTGTCAGCATTGGGACATGTAGGAGTGAAGAGTTTTAGAATAGGGTTTTACGTTTGCGGATAGCGTATTGCGCTGACAGCGCCACTACGGCGTCAAAGAAAAGCTATTAGAAATAATTCAATAAGATATACCATTTTATGAGAGGAATAATAATTTTGACTTGCGTGTATTCGCGTTTAATTACAATTTAGAGGTTATTCTGTAAGCAGCAAACAGTTAGTTGCGCTTAGTTTTGAGCAAACCAACTTTACTAGCCTTCACCAGCCAAGCTTAGCCGTGTTAGGCCTACGAGCCATAAAATCCACAATCGAATTCAAAATCAGCGGCGTCTAATGAGTCAATCTTCATAACACACGCTAGTTGAGAGAAAGCGATAACCGCAGTCACTTCTCCTAGCTTGCGAACTTCACGCGTTACCACGAATCGAACCCAGTTTTGTGCTAGGTTAGAGCCGTCGCTTCGATGGGTGCCGCCATGTTTGCCGACGCAAAACTTTTGGGGCCGCTATTTGGGCTCCCGCTAAATCGGTGAGATAGCGTTCCCAACGCAAAACCCAAACGCAGTTTGCGTCTTGCGCATGCGCAGTGGCTTCGACGCTATTTCTTTGGGGCCCCAAAACGTTTGGGGCCCCTATTCTAAAACTCCCTAATAGACCTTTGGCGTCAAATGTTTATAACAACATTAAACCCACAAGGTTCCGCAATTGAAAATCTAAAGCACAACTTTGGAAATGTCAATGCACCCTTCACATTAAGAGCTTATGAGATTTATAGCCATAAGGTTTCGCAATTGATATCCATGCGCTCCATAGATTCCGTGGCCTCAGTGAGATGCCGCGGCGAGCCCGCTCACCATCAAAGCGCCCTTGAAACTTTGTGCTCGGATGGGACTGCTTGGCGTTATGTGACTCCCGGTGTATGGGCGTTGCCACGAAATCCAGCCCGAGTTTGCAATCTTCGCGGTTAAATGTCTTTTCGAGCGTCAAAAAGACATTCTAGACAAAATCCAGAGTGATTCCCGGCGCCGGGGGGTCGCTTTGGTCGGCGGTGCATGGACAGCACGAAAAAATTTCGGGGGGGGCTGAAGCCCCATAAGCCCCCCCCCCCCCCCTGGCTACGCCCCTGTTCCGAGTTATGAACACGTCGCGAGTGCGCCGAGACGCTTGGCGCGTTTTCATTGGGCCTTACCGAGGCGCAGAGGTTGCATCTAAAACGAACATTATTGGATTACGCACGAGCGATGATACCCGACGCAAAGCCCAATAACGTCGGTTTGTTCAGCGAAGTAAAACTGGACACTCAATATTTTTCGTCCAACGACTGTTCTTAATTTTAGTGTCATTCGCTTAAACAAAACTTAGGATAAACGAAACACTTCCTGCTGTCCCTTCGAGTTCCCTTTAAGCGGATTCTACTGCACATAGCTATTTGGCTAAGAGCATGCCAGCTATGGAGAGTGGCTACGCCAATAGTACTCGGCATCGGCTGATAGTTGTAGCTGCTAACAAGCTGCCACAAATTGTATCTGCCCCGCAGATTCTTGGCGTCTGCCGTGGCGGACGCACTCGACAACGATATACCGCGGCTATGCCTGTCGACCACGCGAAGGCAACCATACAAGAAAGAACACGAAGGCAGACAGTATGTGTCGCTCTTTGTCGTTTTGTTCACCTTCTGTCTCAAAAAGAGTAGGTGAGGAGAAAAGAGATGATGTCTTAAAAGCGAACACCACCCAGAGAGAGTTCCTCGCCGTTCAACTTTTGTTGTTGCCACCGCAACCTTACGGCAGCGCAAGCAGTGGTCAACGGTTTGTTCTTCGTGACATACGCGACACAGTCTGGCCAGTCGTCAACCTACACAAGCGGCTTTTCCCTCGTGGTTGTTTTTCCCTCGTGGTGCAGGCTGACTGCTTGACCCTCACACCGGCACGCGAATTCGCGGATTGTTAGGTTCTTCGTAAATCGGCACAATGCAAGTCACCTGGCAAGCCTTCTGCCCGGCGTTCAGCAGACCCCCGAAAATTCCTTAAAGGGCCCCTCACTAGGCCCCATAGCTAATTTTGGTTATACGCTGGAAGTTGTTACGTGTCCTCTAGGGACCATCTGCCGCAAAAAATGTTGCATGTCGGCTCAATAATAGCCGAGATAGAAATATTTCAGTTGCCACGAACCCATGATTTCAGCAGGCGGGCTCCGCTGCATAGCCAGACTCCCTCTCCACTCGCCCCGTCTAGCCTTCGCAAGCGAAATTCCTTCCCTGCGTCACGGCCGCTCGATGCAAGGCAAGGTGCTTTTGGATCGAGCGGCCGTACCTGCGTTCTCCCATGCCGGACCTCGAGGATCGCGTGACACATACGTCACGGGTCCCGCCTTCACTTTTTTTTTTCTTCTCGCTTTCTTCTTTTTCTCGGCGATGCGCACTTCCGGCGGCGGCGTTGCGCGCGAGCTGTTTCGCGCAGCGCACGATTTTGCGCGCTGTGCACAATGACACATGACTAGCGGTATAATTCAATGTTACACGAATACCGAGGCAGAACAAGCGGATCGCAGAGCATGATCACGCGCTGGAACACCGTAGAAAATGGCATAGTTTCGGTACCTGCGCACGTGACCGCACGACCGTGGCAACAAGCAGACGAAGCGAAAGTACACCTCTCTTACTTCAGTGCGAAGTAAAGCAAAAAACACGCAGACATTCCGTTCGTGTGTTTTATTATTTCTCTAAACTTCAATTCGTCGATTCAAGCAACAGATCACAAAAAAATAACAGATGGTGCCTTGAATAATTCTCGAAGTCACGTGCGACCCACGAGCGACGTCACACTGGGGGACTGGAGTACGTAGGCACCGGGATGCGAGTACGTCATCCTCCGGCTTGGAGCGCGTCGGCCGCGAGGAGAAGGAAAACAGCGTTCAGTTTGAAATTTCAGATCTTTCCGCGGTGCGTAGCGATGTAATACTTTGCAGACACGATCGTTATCACGCAAGCTCTGCGCTTGTCAGCTCAAAATGGCCAGACCTGGTGAGGGGCCCTTTAAACGTTCCTTAATTACCTAAAAAGGCGTGTATTTTGATATTATCTAGACTCTGACGCATTGCAACATTACTTTAATATCTTACGAACAAATTATTTGCAACAATAACGGTGGGAAGATTTCAAGTGTACCAAATGTCAGAAATTCTTTCAATTACGCAAAGTTTGTGCTCGACGTATCACCACAGTAAAGTTTCGTTCGTTCTCCGTCCTCACTTCACCGTTGGAACTTGAAGCTTATCGGACGATGATCGGCAGTTGTTGGTCAAACGCAGGCAGGAAACGATGAGGTCAGATGTACAAGAAATATTTATACGTGAACTTTTCTATATACATGGCAGGTAAAACAAATACATTACAAACTTGAACAATTGAGAAACAAAGTCTCACTCTTCTACTGTCTCAATGACTGTTAGAGCCCAGACTCGTTTTAACGTACATAGTACGGAGGCTCACTGATCTATCAGCAATCCTGATTTCAGCCAAGTCTGAGGGACAGCATGTCGTCCCGATTTTTATAGCCCAAATATACAAAGAAAAAAGGCGGTAAGGCCGTTGGCCCGTCCCACAGGTTCAGTTGCCAATCATAGTCAACCGTTTGTTAAGCCACAACCCACAGGGATGGGCTTACTCTTAAAAATAAACATATTGGAAAACCAAAGCTCTTTTCCTTCTTCGCCAAAACTCCGTTGCCCTCTCATTTCTCCGTAGTGAGTGACCGGCTCAGCAAAACACGCCAGGCCCGAACAAGTTATCGCTAGACCATTTCAAATCCCAACGGCGCCTAGGCTGCAAATGTCTCGGAAGCAGGGGCACCGGCACCACGAAGTGCGGCTGTACTCAAAGTTTGGCCGTCTGGGAGACGGATGACCCTCCTTGTCCTTCAAACTTATTGTCTACAAGACAAAGTTCTTTGAGTGCGTGTTTCCAAGACGCCGTCGTGCGAATGCACTCTTTACGTGTGCACCGCATTCCTACAGCGTGCACGGTAAGCTGGTCTTCGACACCACGCAGGCAGTCGCACCCAACAACAAGGCTGGCGATTACGTTCCGGACGCGTAGAGGATTAGGTCCATGCTCACTGCATGCGGCACGGAGTCAGAGTTGCTAAGTCCTTCTTAACCTCGGCGGCGCCTCCAATTAGTCAGGGACTCGGTCGCCAGACCCACAATACCTTTTGTACAGCGGTTCGTTTCAAGGCTGGTCTGTGTGACCCGTCGGCGGACTGCCAACATCGTGCGCACAATACTGACTTCCAGGAATCGGCACACGCCCGCCTGGCACCTGCCGCGACGCGTCACCTAACCCCGCGCGTTGCCTGTGACCCCACATAACACAGCAACTGTCGCCCCGCTGACATGGGGGGAAGTGAACCCCCTCTCTATACATACAGCACGTGGCCGATTCGTGAAACTTAAAAACACGAACAATCAGAGCGACCTTACAACCACTTTATTTCGTTTCCTTTGTACATTTGCACACACTATGTCTTGAAAAGGTTTTGTGCGTACTCACTGCTCTTTGGATGTTTACATTGCTCTTTTTTCTGATGTTATGGTGTTGTTATTTTTCGCCGTTAAGTACGGCATGTTAGACGTCAAATGCATTGCCTTTGACTTGGCCTTTCACTTGGCAGTCTTTCGCGGCATGATGGTTGTCTACGTGGCTACTGCTCTGCTTTGAGGAATAATCATCCCTATAGATATCTAGGCGCTTGATTGAAACTGGCGCCTTTGATTCGCTGGCATAAGTCGCGCCTTCACTGTCGTCGGCCTAACCTGATAGACAGGTATTTCAACGACCTATCTGCCGACGAATGGGCACGTCACCTGCGTCGACGTGTCGGCGGCGGCATCGTGGGCATATATCGCTGCGACCGAGCTGGGATCTCGAATCGCTGGCGCGGAATTTTGTGACATGGAGATGTCGGCGGCGCCGCGATATAAAGGGTGTTCACATAAATATCGACAAAAAAAAGTAGAAACACCACAGAAATAGGGATGGACACGGGACAAGCGCTACTCTCAACTGTTTATTCCACAATGAACGCCTCGGCGAGTATTTTTTTCGGGTACAAAGAAACAGAAGGCTCACTGACGCAGCCCTTGGCCCTCCTTTTTTACGTAAAATCCTTACTGTAACCTTCCCTTAATTTTTCATGCTACGTTTGTTCTTTGAGCTTATTAATTATGTGAAGTATGCACCAACTATAGGCTTTCAGTAACTCCTTTTCAGAATGATAACTGTGGGGTGATCGGTGGCGATAACTTTTTATAGGCCCAGACTCAAGCCACCTGTTCATCAACCGCTGAAGGACCATAAAGTTTCCCTCTCTCTCCCTCTCTCTCTCTCTCTCTCTCTTTCTCACACTCTTTTTTTTTGCTCACTCTCTCCGCACTGCCTCATTTGCACTTCCATCTGTGTACAAGACCCAGCGCGAGAAGGCAAGACATCCGAGACCAATAGTCGTTTCAGGTGCACATTCGGTTATTGCGATACAACTGGCGCAAGAGAGCGTCGTCGCCGTGAGGTATAGTTAGGTACATGGATGCCATATGCCACGCCATACTATACGACATGCGGTATATGCGGGTTATATTACGGCAGCATTCAGTCATTGAAGTTGTTCATACCAGGTCTTACATTCTTGACAAAATTATTCTTCAGAATAGAAAATCGCCACCCGCAAAAAAAAAGAAAAAAAAAGCCATGACACAAAACTACGGCAGCGCATGCCTTTTATCTTAAGTCTTCTCAGACTTAAATATTAAAAGGGCGAAACAATAAGAGCTCAAATATGAAAATTATGTGGATTAATTGGCGCGGATATGCCGTACCTCCGGGGATGCCTCCAGCATCGGCGCAGGAAAGAAGTTTGAAACATAGTCGATACGGAGAAGTGGTGATAAAGTCGCTAAGAAAGACATTAGCTTTAATTAATAAACATATATGAAATCGTACGATGGCAGGATTCAAACAAAGGACCCCTAGGACAACAGCTCGCTTTTACTTCGCCTACGTTTACTTCACTGCACTCTGCCACGGGAGCTACGAGTCTTACACATCGTATAATATTCTAATATGTTGCATCACATTCATTACTTCGCCCTTATGGTGAAACAGCGACATATTTTAATTAAGTATCTTATAATACCAGCAGCTCGTTATATGCAGCCTTACTGCTAATAACGTCAGTAAATCTTGCTCCGCGTCATAATGCCGATACTGGCAGGTACGGCATCTGGACACAGACTTTAATGTCAAATGAAATAATCATAAATGTTTCCGAACTTTCATTCGTACTTGCGGAGTGTATTTTACGTATGAGAAGCGTGTGGTAGCTGCTGCAACTTGGCCTCGCTTTTTTTTCCCCTCTCCTTCGTGTGCTGTGGCGTTGTGTGCAGTGTGGAATAACGGAACTCAGCCTATTCCTGCGTCTTTGATTGGTTCCCGATACGTGACACGATGTAACGTCAGCTGCAAAGAGTAAGCAAGCCTGTGGAGCCTGTATGTGCGTGCGTGTGTGCGTGCAGCAGGCGCACAAAGGAAAGGGAAATCGGGAACGGTGCAGGCGCCATTCTAGCACGCGTGATCGACTCCATGCGTGCATCTTAGGACGCACGCGAGAACACAGGCAACATCTGGTTACACACACGCTATGTTAACTGGCCACCGCGCCGATGGCCCCGGTATCCTGGCGGTGCTCAGGCAATGGGTAAGCACGTACAGAAGGCAGGCTAAGTGTGTTCGTGGCGATCATAATCAAAAGCAGCAAGAAAAGAAAACATTTTTTTTAATGACGCAGATAGATTCCACACCAAGTGAGAATGAACGTTGTGCGAAACAAATGGCGACATGACGCATTGTTCCTGTGTTATCGTCAACACTTGTTGACGCCTATAATGTCAAGCCTTCGTCCCAGCTCCGCCTTGCGCTATGGCAATGTTTGCTGACGGCGGACTTCGCTACGTCATCATCTTGTGCAGCCGTCGCATGGCTGCTGCTGCCAGGCCGCCGCATGCAGCCATCACAGCGAGACACGCGGGTGAGCGTGAACTTTGCTGCAAAGGCGAACGTCTCCCTTTTGTCGTGCGCACAAAACTCGCTGCACCGGGCGTGTCCACTATGACGCCGACCTGAGCCGACACCGAAAGCGGTGCAAGATCACAGTACTCGCGGACGACTTTCTGCAGCATCGAAGGACGGAGGCAAAGCGCGCAAAGAACCACATAGTCTGACGCACGTTATTCTTAGAAGCAAAAAAACAGAAAGCACATCTTGACAGCAAAACATGACAAAATACACCGCTGAGTGAACGTTAAATCTGACACGACAACACAACCCACACGACGGGACAGGTTTCGTTAGTCCCGTCGAACGTCTGTGCTGCTTCACCAGTTAACCGTAAACCAACTACATAGCCCGACTCAGAACCCTCGTCCTGTTAAGTTTCACTTGATTTTCTGCTTTTTTTTTTTCTGCGCGTTTGGCCAAATGCGAAGACGTCGTAAGTCGTAACTTCTGCATAAGCTACGCCCCTGTAGCTTTCGCTTCACTGAAAGTTGTCCGCGAGTATAGCTGCCACAAGAGAAGTGTGTGCGAAATTGGAGCGCTCTCTCTTATGAGGCATATTGACATATGCGACGCAATATATATATATATATATATATATATATATATATATATATATATATATATATATATATATATATATATATATATATATATATATATAAACGACAAGAAAGGGGGTTAACCGAGGGGCCCGATTTTTATTAGTAATATCATGAGAAGGCAACAAACACTGACACCAAGGACCACATAGGGGAAATTACTTGTGCTTAATAAATGGAATGAAGGAACGATAAATTAATGGAAATTAAAGTGGATGAAAAAACAACTTGCCGCAGGTGGGAACCGAACCCACAACCTTCGCATTTCGCGTGCGATGCTCTACCAATTGAGCTACCGCGGCGCTGTTTCCCCATCCACTTTCTTGGGTATTTATGTGTGCTAGTAAACCCCGGGAGTGTTAGTCAGCGCCACCACTCACAGACCTTGGCGGCGGACGTGGAACGTCCTTGTTGCCGCAGGCGTCACGAGAACGTGAAACGTGAACGTCCCGGGGTTATACGAGCATAGTTCAACTCGAAAGCAGCCGCACGCTGCTTTCAAGTTGAACTATGCTCGTATCCTCTAGCTCCCGTTCGTAACCTCTAGCTCCCGTTCGAGCTAGAGGTTTGACGTTGATGGCCGCTCGTCATGAAAGGCTAAATGTCAGGCGTCGACGAAGGCATCAACACAAACGTCTCACACTGCGGTCCATCACCTGCTGCGCTTTACTTAGAACAGTTGACTATGTATGCTTTATCAAATAGCCTCTTCCTCTGGCTTCCTTATTGAATACGATCAGACTTTTCGATTATTTATGGGAACCAAGCGGTACCGCGAGAAAAGGGGGGTAAAGAATTAAATGGCTATAGGCTTCTCCGTGTATAGTTGTTATCAATTCCGTGTATATATACACCCTAAGAAATGAAGGATATATGTTTATTATGTTTTTTAACAAAGTGTTTGTTTCATCAACGACACAGGTGAGTCATCTTAACATCGCGAAGTGTTCTGGCACAAGTACGCGGGAGAACCTTAGAAAGGATTCGATAGATGGTAAGTTTGCTCCCTGCGTGAAAGCCGAACCCTGCTCGCTCCACCCGTATCGCAAACTCAGTTACCAAAAGCAGCGTCGGCAGGCTCGTCGAGGCACGCTCGACCTTCTGCAGCCACAGCGGCGCCTGCGGCCGTGGCGTTGCCAGATGACAAGGTGCATGCTCACAAAGATGGACGGCCGCTAGGCGACGCGGACCGATGCTTCTCTGCCGCCTTTCTTGGTGCAAACGTTTGTTTCTCCGCGTGCTCTGGCGCCGCGCCACCACCCGAAAGCGGTGCGGTAAACTCGACGAGCGTGCAGCAGCCGCGCGTTTTTTCTGGCACCGCCGTCTTTCCCCGTTTCATGGCGCTTCACTCCCCTCACTTTTAGTGCATGAAACCCATTATGTCGTGCGGTCGAAAAACATCGCAATCCTGAACGAAACATTGTAGGTGCTCCTGTAATATATCTTACATATGTTTAGAACAAAGATAAGAAAATATAACCTTCGAAAAATATATGCAGATCCCACACACTGTGGGAATCGATGCAAGCGAAGCATCGTCTGTTTGCGTTCATTGCGGTTATTTGGCAGTGATATATTCACGGCATACGACAGTCGTGACGTCATGTGAGATGTTACCTTGCCTGCTCAACTTGTGTTTGTTGTTCTTGCTCCGGTCGACGCTTTATGCGAGCCTTCGTCTTCTCGAAGTGCAGGCTTCGGCACCATTCTCGGTCGTAGCTGTATAGCTCGCAAGACTGCCTTTCTCTCTCTCTCTCTCTCTCTATTCCCTCGCTAACATTCTCCCCACCTCCTCCCTGTACTGCCGTTGCTGTTGCGGGTGAGCACCGAAACAAGCGCGGCAGCTCCTGCACTGCATTTGTGGGGGGTCACGCTTAGTTACGGCGTCCAGAGGGCACTGTGCACTTGCGACGCGGCGCAAATGTTGACACGACATGAAACAAAACACCGACAGCGCATGTCTTTTATGTTTTGGGGACATGGCCACGTCTCAACCACGTCCCGACGTGGGCGGCGTTAGCAGGGTGCAAGACCACAGCAACAGCAACAGCAGCAGTGGGAAAGTCGAAGAAAGAGGCAAAGAAAGCTTCGCTTGAAAAAATAACAAAGGCGTCTGCTACGGAATGAGCCCTCGCCATTACACTTTTAAGAGGAAGCTTTAGCTCGGGTGTTCCTATTTAAATACACGTAAAAAGGAGAATTCGTTTTTCTCGGCAACCACTGCACCGAACTTGACGAAGCTTGTTGCATTTAAAAAAAAAAAGGTAACATCTAGTGACTGTTGGTTTCAAATTTTTTATTTAGATCGTCAATTTTTTTTTTAACAAGAATAGGCAAAAATCTCAAATCTTTAGAAAACGAAACTATCAAGTTTACAACTCCGTAACTCAGCAACGAAAAGTGATATCACACTTCTGTGAATGTCATTTCACAGTACATCTAAAGCGGACAAAATTGATATGTCACACACGAATCTCAAAAAATTAAGTAATGTGTAAATACAGCTCGTGCAAAAACGTAACACACAACGTAACACAACGTAACAAATTCCCGTGATGTATAAATTGACATATTGAATTTGTCCGCTTTGAATAATCTAATGGATGCCGTTTACAGAACCGCGATATCTGTTCTTGACGGAGAGCTATTGATTTGTAAACTTCGTGCTTCTATCTTTCTCGAACTTTAGAATTTCTGAAAATTCTTTCAATAATATTCAGGCCCTATATCAATATCCCGCTTCTGACAGTTACTATAATTTAACTTTCTCTCTTAAATGCAGCAAATTTCATTAAAACAGGTCCAGGGGTTATCTCAGAAAAGCGTTTTACATGTATTTGAATAGGACTCGTCGGAATTGGGCCTGAGCAAAAGCTTCCTCTTAAAAATTAAAGTTTGTACTCTGTGGGACTCATCTTGTCCCACAGCAGTAATCGTCATCTGCCTTGCTCGCGTTTCCTTTCTTGAAAACTCTGCGCTCGTTACTTTCCTGTCGGAAATCTGTCACGCTGATAACGCGCAAGCCGTTCGTGACTAGGAAGTACCGGGCTCGCAGCGTTAAAGAAAGGAAATGCGGGCAAGAAAAATGACGATTATCGTTGTGGGACAAGATAAGCCCCAAAGGGTGTAAACATTTTTAAGAGTGATATTTTATATGCAGCGACAAATGAAATGCGACGACGCATTGTTAAGAACGGCCAGCTGCAGTGCAAGTTTGCCACCCACTTACGACTATGGCGGCAACATTCCGGGAGCGTCGCCCCAACTTCTAGCCACAGCGTGACTAAATCGACTTTGTGACGGAATGAGTTCGGCGGGCCAACTATTGTTCCCAAACTCCCCAACGCGCTACCCGGAACGGCTCCGAGTTCTACGGGGCCCCTCTGACGTCGGCTCCGGACATTCGAACATGTGTGCATTTGTGTGGGTAGACCGTCCTGCGTGGAGGCGGCTAGTTTGCGATGACGAAACGAACGTTCGCATCACCTTGTATCGGGAGAGGACCGAGTGTTTAAAAACCGCTGTTGTGCGGCTGCTCAGGACACTCTCTCTCAAGCAGTCATGTTAGACTGATGTACTTTCTCAAACAGTCATGTTAGACTGATATAAATACAGTAAATAAACCCATATTCCTCGTTCTCGATGAGAAGCAATCCTTCCTTTCATCAACGTCCCCAGCGTAGATAAGTTGGACGACGGCATGGGCCAGCTACCTTCTAATTCATGCCAGACTCCAATCTTGACAACGGATCACGAGTGATGGGACTGAGCCCCCAATCCTGACAGCATTAAAAAAAGAAAAAAAGAAAGACTCTCCAGAAATCCGTTCTACGGGACTCCACAGCGAACAACTATCACAAGTTTTTTTTAACAGTGAAAGTGGTGTGATTTGAAAGTGGGCGTGCCTACATGACCGCACATGAACCGCAGCTATAATGTTACTTCCGTTGGATGCTACCGGCCATGGTCGGACGAGTGCACACTGTAATTTGTGAATGCACCTCAGATAACGCATCTCACAGAAATGCGAAGTCGCGACTCCGCCAGCCTGTATAATGCACAGTGTAAGGTGCACCGTCGTATACACTAACCGATACACAATCTCATCATGTCACGGCCGCACGGGAAACAAAGAATATGTCAGTTTTAGCTGGGCGTCCGTAGCCGCCCACGTACGCAGCGCGCGAGGTTATGGATACGTGCAGTTTTTCGCGCGACCGCAAGCGTGCGGTGCGGGTTGCGGCGATAGGCGGCTCGAGCGTAAATCGGCGCTTACCTGCCAAAACTGCTTTCTGGTTATGAGGCACACCGTAGTGGGGGACTCCGGAAATTTGGACCACCTGGGGTTCTTTAACGTGCACCTATGAATCTAAGTACGCGGGTGTTTTTGCATTTCGCCCCCATCGAAATGCGGCCGCCGTGGCTGGCATTCGATCCCGCGACCTCGTACTTAGCAGCCCAACACCATAACCACTAAACAACCACGGCGGGTTGCAAAGTCACAAAGCCGTTTGAAGCCAGAAAGAGAAGGTTGAAAGGTTGAGGCAAATCCATGCACTACCAATCACTTTCATGCTGGCTGAAGCGCCGTATCACTCGCCACTACCGTAGACAATTTAGCTCTAGAGTTCCCTCTAGTCCCTTTCGTGGGAAACTATGTTCACAATCGTCAGATCCGTGGGATGACGTGTCTGAAAGATGGCTGCTTGGACTGTTGGCAGGGGCTTATCCATATTTTTCTTAAGGCGTCAGCGAGTGACTGAGCGAGTGAGTTAGGGTGTAAGAGGGGGTGATGATGATATCTGTAGCCATCTTAGAACGTTTCTAGGGGAGGACTGCTGTTTTTTTTAATTATTCTTGGTTTATAAACATCTCGCAAGCACGAGACGGAGATGTCCAGAATTGTCCGTCTCCGACAATACAGCCACACGATGCATTAGTAACAGTTCTGGAATAGATACGTAATACACGAAAGCGGAAAATTGTAATCCACCCGACCTTAGCACGAAGCAACAAAGGAAATCCACACGGAATTCTCCGAATGAAAGCTTCGCAGTTGAAGAAAAATTCGTCCTGGTCCAGGGGCTCGAAGTCGGGACCAACGCCACCCCGCGCGCGTTGGGCCGTGTTGTGCCATTACCACAAGCCCGGATTCCGAATCTACAAGATGCAGAATTTATCCTGCGAACGCCCTTTGGACAAACCCGGGGCTGCGCCGAAAGGCACAGCGCCCTAATTCTCCCTTGACAAGTCAAGACGCTGAGCCGCCAGGCAGCGGTGTCCTGCGGAGAAGCATCGGCGAGCGACATGTCCAAACGCGCAACCAAGTGGCAGATAGCCCGGCGCCGTACCTCCTTTTGCCTGGAGGTCACCGCGCGCGCCAACTTTGAACCGGGTGGCCAGCGCGGTCGCTGGTTGGACCTCTCGGACGACCGTCGAGTGCTGGCTTTGTATTTGGCAGTTTGAGTGACTATGGTTTCTCGGGGCATTATAAGCTGCGACGCCGCCGCCTGGAAAACCGGATCCGCCGACCCACCGGGAGTTTAGTGCCGCTCTCGACTGGAGTGAGATGTGTCACGCGTTGCAATCTCGCCGGACGTCGCCGTGCGGGAACAGTCGCGGTTGCTGTGAGCTCTCGGCCCCAGTGCCGATCCGATCTTGTCCTGTGTAATGACCTGTATACAGTGTATAAAATCCCTTTCGTTATTCTCACCGACGCCTGACTCGGAGTCTTCGCTACCAACGCTCTGTCACGAAACGGGTGACGAGCGCTACGGGACCACCTCTAAGTCGTAATAGTGGTGGCAGCGGTGCAAAGTCGTAACAGCGGCGGCGCTTCTTGCAGACGCCGTTTGAGCAAGCTGTCGTGGTAGGCGAGAATATACTCATTATCGTCTGCAACAAAGTTTCCCTACTTGTGCATAGGAGGGCACGGAAAAGGCTTGCGGTTGTCTCGACGAAAGACTGGAGGGGTTCAAGAGATTCAAGACCTCACTGCAGACTTGTTGGTACTGTAGAACAGGTCGGAGCCTCCATAGTATGCACGCAGTGCTGTGGTCGCGACAGAAAGCGTAGAGTCCAGCACCTACCATTGTGACAAAGGTGCGAACAGATGAACGAGACGGTGCTGCACTGACAAGTGTATACAACCCGGACAGCGTTTTTTATACGAATAAGGTGCTTCTGTGAGTTAATGCACTGTAACGCATTAAGATTTCTTTTTTATGCTCTGAATCAGTTTGCTTCAGATTTGCATGTGGTTTTCGTATTGGTTAATCGTTCTATTGTAGGTCATGCTCATTTCTTTTTTAATGCTTGAGTGAACAGCACCTATACCCTCTGGCAAAGGGATTGGTACGCTTTAATACAACATATTTTTGTAAGTTACCGTATATGCTTGTATTTGCTATATTTTTGTAATTCACCAGCAGCCTTATAGAGTAATTTTAAGTGTCGGGCGGGCGCGTAGTTGGATGGCATTTTTTTAACATCTTGCCGGATTCATTTCTTTTCTTTTTTTTTTCCAGCCGGAAAAATGGGCAGGCCATTAGCATCTCGCTCAAAAGATTCCATTTCGATCCATGTTATAATTGCCTACTACTTCTTGACACCTTGACTATTCGAATTAGAATTTACGAGCATCATCAGCATCATCATCATCAGCCTGGTTACACCCACTGCAGGGCAAAGGCCTCTCCCATACTTCTCCAACTACCCCGGTAATGTACTACTTGTGGCCATGTTGTCCCAGCAAACTTCTTAATCTCATCCGCCCACCTAACTTTCTGCCGTCCCCTGCTACGCTTCCCTTCTCTTGGAATCCAGTCCGTAACCATTAATGACCATCGGTTATCTTCCCCCTCATTACATGTCCTGCCCACGCCCATTTCTTTTTCTTGATTTCAACTAAGATGTCATTAACTCGCATTTGTTCCCTCACCCAATCTGCTCTTATCCCTTTTTACGAATTTACGTGCAAGATAATCATAACTGATTATGACCAAGAAAAATACATCTGGAGGTTCCTTAACTCGAGTGCGAATAGGTATTTGGTTTTGTTCGAGTAGTATGATCGATCTCCTTCTTAAAAATCTTGGCGCACAGTGATTGGGGCATGCTATACTGGCTATTTCAATAAGGATTACATATCGTATGGATGACTTCGACGCTGTCGTTTTACTTATTTACTCATTGCCTTTAGTTCTCTAGATCGTTTCGAGGTATATGCGTAACTTACTAATCAACGCGAAACGATATGCACAGCAAACCTGTGAAATGTACAATTAAGTAAAATAAGGTGCATACAATATTGAGGGGAAAACGCGACAGTTTTCCTAAACGTGAAGGCAAGTTACACCTTAGGGTTACTTAAGCACGTCGCCATTTGCAAACTTTGACAAGTTGCATCTCCGCTCATATAAAATTAAGGAACTAAACAAGAACTGCTAAACCAGAACGTGCCATCAAACAACTTTTAATAACGGCAAAACAATGAAGAATCCCAAAATTTAACTATAAATATTCAGCACTGCCATGTAGTGTCTGGACAGCTTAAAAGCTGAATTCAACTTAAGACTTCCTATAGATTTAAAGTACTTTCGATGGTTTGCAGGTTCACAGTAGAACTGGGATACATAATAATACTTAATGACGTTATGTATTGCACTGCATATTTATTTACAAATACTGCAGCCCGGAATGGCTATTGCAGGATAATTCTTACACACTCAGTGGTGTTGCGCGACTGATCAAGCCAAAACAATAAACACAACGATTAAAATACTACCAAACTAAAATAACACTTTTGTACTATTCCTAACGAAATTCATGAGTGAAGTGGATGCGGACTCCTTTCGGCTAACTGCTCCGACAACGCCGTCAGGGAGTGTGTTACATTCCCGCGTTCTGTAAAAAATGTTCTTCAATCGTTCTAATGAAATCTTAATTCGCGACTTCTATGCTTATTGCACACTATGCAGTGCCATTTAGCAGTTGTTAACAAAACGATCAAGTTATTCACGATGGCGAGTTTGACCTTAGCAATTGATACTTCCAGCAAGCAACGTGGAGAAGCTTGCTACAATGCCCAACTCGGCACAAGAGATGCCACGGTACCCACGCACATACCAGCAGCGATTCCCATCAGGGTGCCAAACATGGGAAAAAGTATTCGGTTACGCTCCGCGCATACCAGTCACGGCGGCTAATGAAGAGGCGCGGCTGTGAGCGCCCTCCAACAAAGCGAGGTAGGTTACAAAAGCTCTCTCCTTTTGTGAGAAATCATCGCGCGCCGCGTGGGAAAGAGAGCGAACGGGATCGAGCCAAGGTGCGGAAGCCGGACGTGCCTGGAGACGCCCACAGAACCTACGGCGGTGGTCCTCTTCCAGCGACACAGGGTGCTCGTGCACGGGCCGGAAAGTGCGCAGCACCGCCCCGCGCCCATTCGGCGAGCGCAGAGTGGCGAGCAGCGCACAAAGCTGATGACACCATGCAGGCAACAAAGGTCGTCCTCTCTTCTACGTCCCACAAGCTCCTCCTATTTGGCGTCAAAACGCCAGCGACTCACAAAGAGCCTCCGAGAGATTAACACACAAGAGGAAAAAACGAACGGGATGTTACGGCCCGGACGCAGCGCGTGGATACTGCGGCACAGCATGGGCCCCCCTCTCAAGCGTCAAACAAATTGACGAAGGGGATCAATAAAACTGGACACTTGGGTCAGCTGGTAATGCTTCATTTTGATACAAAATAGCGCGCACAAAAAAAAGAAAAAAAAACAGGACGGATAGATGTAGAACAACACGCACCCCCGGCGCTGGTGGTGTGTGGGTGAGTTGGTAGTTCTTCATAATCCACCACTCGTGCTAAGGGTTGTCATACCAGAATGAAATGCAAACGGGAGGAAATAAAGTCACCTCCAGGGTAACCCTCCAGGGCGGAACTAAAAGCTTAAACAGCTCCGCTGTTAACAAGCGTTACATCAATATTGACTTTATTGCCAGCTGGGTGTTGCCGTTAAAAGTACACCATACCGTACAGAGTAAACGTGTACAGACCAAATGTTTAGTTGAATTACTTAGACGACTACAGGCATGCAGCATTAAATTACGAACTACAGCCTGCCTTTGGTTATACAAGTACCATAGTGAATACTCATCTCTTTTAAGACTGCACGTCTGGGTTGCCGAGAAATACTCATTTCTCGCGGCAATCGCAATCATCTGTCAAGATAAATACGCGAGACGAGGACACGCACATGCAGTCTCCCTAAAAAATAATTAGCGTGAGTTGCCGACAACCGCAGCTTCGAAATAGCAATGCCGAGAAGCACAGGAACAAGCAGACAGCAACAAAAGTGTTGGAATGTTACCGCTGTTTAGTCTCAGAATTGCTCGATAAACGGTCATCCCTTGCATAAATGAACTGCCGTCTCAAATTTATCTAGTCGCCTTCGCTGCAGAGCAAGCCAAGTGTTTCTCCAGGCCGTCCCTTAACGCACCGTCTCGTACGAAGAGTGCGTGGGAAAGACAGCACACTATCGTATCGTATCGTAGGAAACGCCAGTAACCTGCAACACTGTGCACTGAAATTTTTCTCAGCAGGTGGGCAATCTCTCGCGCTCGCTAGCTTTTCTTAGCAGCGGCGACACCATACCGAAAAACATAAAACGGAAACCGCTTGCGCCTTAACATTTCCTGTAATTGTTTGTCTTTCTTTGCTTCTCGCGTGATGTGCGTGCGTGGCGAATTTATCTGCTACACGCCATCGTCAAGCCGCTAACAGGAAACATGTCCTTATACAGAGCTTCCGGTGCGGAAATTTTCATCCAGTAATTTCTATACAGACAGCAGAGCAAAGTTAAAGGTCTCTCTTCCGGTTTTTTTTTTGTGTGTGTTTTTTTTTCAGCAGCCCAATATTCGCGCACCAAGTGTCGGTAACTCTTTGGAGGGCGCATGCCCAAGACTGCTCTACGTACACTGCTCTAGATCACCTGGCTTTTCCCGTGCGAACGTTGAAGTAGCGTTTTCGGTACTTAATACCGAATATCTAAAAGCGCGCGCCGCAACGACCGATTCCAACATGCGTAGATATGCATGTATACGTAGAGTAAATCGAAACGCCACGAACGCTTTTGCTATTGCAATTTTTTATTATTATTACTATTACTGTGCCTGCTACTTTCTTGGCCCTGGCTATACGCGATGCAGAGCGTACATATCTGCGCACCACGCACTACGCGCAGCAGCTTTTCGACGCCCCTGTGATGAAAGCACAGGCGACTAGCAGCAGACCTTACTTGTCACGTCGCGTCTAACACGTAGGAATGCACCGGCTCTGAATCGCAAAAGCATTAAACGCAGGGAAAGCAGCACAGAGCGCACAAATATGACGAACCGGCCACGTAAACAAAGCGCAGTCACGCGCTTCCGTCATTGGTCCATGTCACAACTTCGGTCGGAATCGCATGGTCCAGTTGGGTAACACGGTATAACCGACAGCTGAACAGCCGATGCCGGCTTTCTCTCCGGTTTCGGTTCAATCGCCTTTTTTTTTTGTAGCTTTCATGTTCCGACAGGTAAAGCCAAGAAAACCTCAGTGGACAGAAGGTCAAATGGCTGGCCGACAGATGCGAGTGTTCAATCACCTCTATTCTTTGCGGTTCTCAAACTCACAGGAGCTGCTATGTGTCGCACGCACGGAAGCAGCCACGTCGTTGCTGTGTGTCGTACCAGGATAACACGCACGCGCTTTTGAACACAAAAGTCGGTATTAATGCTAAGTACAGTTAATAGTTTTCAGCAAACTTCAACAATGCCAGGGCAGGCTACTCCTTATAAGGCTTTCGACTTTGTGGCTCCCCTCTTTAGCGAAAAGTGGCGAATATTTTCCGGCGATTGGCCTTTCTTTCGAAACATGGTGTTTATCCGTTCGATGCCCGAAAAAACATCAGAAAACGGCTAATTTCACGGACATATGGGTTGCTGTAGGAAGCGGTCGTCTGAGGGAGACCTAACTCTCGACTCCTTTCAGAGCGAACTCCTTAACCGCAGCGCTTCGGACGCAAACTTCTAATGCTCGTATGAGCATGCGATATACGCGAGACATAGGCAAAGGCAAAGACAAGAAGCCGCGTGAGCTCAATTTTTTTTTTTTAACGTACGAACAAGCTCTTACCATATATAGGATATTAAGCAGTTGAACAACGGCAGAACTTGTCCTCCGCGTTAGTGTCCGGTTTCAGCAGCGTCAGGCGGATGCAAAACGCGCGCCTATTGAAAGTTTATCGCTTTCTCCAACGCTCTCCCACTATGCCCCCTTCCCACTTTTGGCGCCGCCACTTTCAACAAACCCAGATGCAACACGGAGACTTGCCAGCGAATGCATCTTTATCTTCTATAGAACGCTGCTACAAGTTATGATCACGGGGACGATTGTCACGCATTTCGTGGGCGGGAGTATACTAAGATAAAGTATCAAAAGATCGCGTGTATTTTTTTTTCTTTCGTTTACTTTATTTATTTATTTATTTATTTATTTATTTATTCTTGAGAGGGGGGGGGGACCGCAACGACAAACAGTCTCACCTTTCGTACGTGCGTCTATTATATTCATGACTGTTCGGTTTGCTTCAAGACGTCCCGGGGCCGAACGTGGGCTATATATAACCGACGCCGCAGCGGAGGGCTCAGGATTACCTTACAATTTGTATTCTTTGACGTACACTCAACGCTCCGTTAACGAGCGTTTGTGATCTTCTGCCTCCCCACAAGAATTAAAAAAAATAATTATTTAGTTTTAATGTGCCAAAACCTCAATCTGTTTATGATCCACGCCGCAGCGCGGGACTTCGGGTGAACTTGGACCACCTAAGTACACGGGTGTTTCTCGCATTTCGCCCCCATCGAAATGCGGCCGCCGTTGCCGGGTTTTGACCCCGCGACTTCGCGCTGAGCAGCCGCGGTGGTTGCTTCCGTCACGCCGACCTATAGTGCGGCGCAAAAGGTAACTCGCATTACTTAAATTAGGCGCTCCACGTTCTCTTTCCTGTACTCATCGTAGGCTATTTCTTTTTGCACCTAAACTCCGGAGATTACGTCACGTGACGCATCGCAATAAAGAGAGGCTATAAACTCTTACCCGGGTTTGTTCGACGGCATCTGCCCGCTGCAGACCGCGATGCGGCAATCGCGACAATTTATGCAAGCGCTGCAAACGTGTCATGGAATGGCGCCGCAAGCAAGTCCTGCCTAGTTAGACCTTTTTACACCAGAATGAGCTCAAAGCTGCCGAAGCAGGCAAGCGGCAACGCGACTTAATAAGGGCCACCTTCATATGAGCCAGTCGAAGCGGCTCAGAACATTAAACAGCGAACGGGAGATTATACACCGCATACTACCAAGTGCGCATGCGCGCACGCGTAGAAAGAAAGAAATCAGACGCATATAGCTCACCGCGTGTTTGCCTTCCTTCGGCTAGGCGCTCTCGGCGCTGGCAACATGGAAACCGCACGTTAATAAGCAGCCCAACGTTACAGAAGTGACACCGCTTCTTCGAGTGGCGTTACTAATTGGATTCCGGCAAGGGAGGCAGTCGCCGAGAACAAGTCATGCCGTCTCGGGTGAACACATCTTTCGCGGAGACCTGCCGTACGTAGATGATTTCGGTTTAAGTCGTCGCTGTGGTGGTTACGCTGTGGTGGTGTGTGGTGGTTTAAGTCGTCGCTGCAGCGGTTACGCTATACTGTACTCTGGCGTGGGCGAGGTCGTGGGTTCGATTCCCCTGCGGCGTTTGCACGGGGGCTAAACTTCTATACGCTTCCGGCACGTACTATTTGACGGTGTTATAAGCGTGATTAAACAGCGTGAAACAACATTTTTTTTTTCAGCCTAGGGTTACGCTTTGAGAATAGAAGCAATCCAAATATTTTTTGCCGGTGAAAGTGCCGCTAGTAAACCCAACATGCCAAACTGCTAAAACTTACCGGTACCGGTTCCATTACTATGTTTACCAAAGTGTTAGTAAATTGTTACTACACGTGCTAAGCCTATGTACCGACTTTTATGGGCGGTAAATGATACCACCGACGTCATTACTATACCTAAGGTTACTAAGATCTTCGTGAACTTTCTGACAAGCCATTAGAAGCTTTTGCTTAGTGACTGAGGCCCACTGACAGGAATGCATAATCATATAACTACTATACGACTCCACATGTTCGCCGTTCTGTTCTCTCATAGAAGATGCGGAATTGATAACGTATTTTTGCGATTTCCGTGACATGGGTACGATAGAAACAGAAAACGTGGTATACCACATGTTTTTGGCAGGAAACTAACTTCGGTGGCTGTCTTCGGACTTCGCTGTCCTGTGATCGCCAAAGGAACAACTATATGACGTATGAAACGACAAGAATTTCCTGAACGTAAACTACATTTAGCGTGCTTCAGGAATGACTGGAAGCTAATCTCACCCTGTGTTAAACGTCGCGCGCTTCTGCGCGTGCACATCACTGCACTTGGACATTTCTGTATCGCCTTCGAAAACAATCTCGCATCGAGATCGCGGCGCATTTTAAGGAAGCCATCGTAATGAAAACTATGAGCAGTATTATTCTACGACGGCGTCCGCGATGGTCGCGGTGGGTTTGAACCTGCGACCTTACGTTTAACAGCGCTATGGCGACATCACACAGCCATTAAGCTAGGTACTGTGTGTACTAGTCAAAAAGATTGCGTAAAAGAGACTGACTGAGTACTGAATTAATTAATTAATTAATCATTAATTTGTTCGTCTGTTACGCGCAGCGAAGCTGGTAGCTCGAATTCCGGAAACATCTGCGCGCCTTACGCGCTCGCACCTCTGGTAGCAATAAACTTGTTTGTGAAGAACACCCGATGGCTGCGCTTAACTGTTTCTGGCGGAAACCACCTGTGAACCATTTCATTATCTGTCGGCGATATTTTTATCACGAGAACGTCGGGCTGTCGTTATACAGTTAGATCATGTAAAGACAAACTGCTTGACGTCACAAAAAAAAATTCATAAACCCAATATTCGAATTACACAAAGGAGAACTACGATGATGCACTTGACCGAGACCTGAAGAAAACAAAAAATGATGAAGGTCGAAAAAAAAAAGAAAATCCCATCGTACGGAAGTCCCGGTCAACAGTGCATCGCATTGCAGGTATAAGAAGCAATTTCTAACTGAAACAGACGCTGAGCGGCGAGCTTCTCGGTGCTTTGAGCGTGTATGAAACACCATACAGCACTATAGGAAAGGTTACGATAGGTGCGCCAGCTAAACGAAGCAGCGTTTTCGAAGCTATTTCGTCGCAAGCTGTCAAAATTGTGTACACTGGACGCAGTCGCCGTTGCAGTATGTATAGGCGTTTGTTATGCATCAGGAAACATGTGTAATCCACAATGATAACGTCGCAGTGTACCGAACTCGCAGGTGCGCTGAATCAGGAAAGAAGAAGGGAACGCGAGCAGCATAAGAAGAAGAAAAAAAAAAGGATATCGTCACCTCAATAGGTGGAAGAATATCCGGAAGGAAGAAAACCGAGAGTCCCGTCCCTTCGTGGGGAACTGCTGCCCACACTCGACGCACCTACCGGGCGCGTCACACCCGTCAGGTGCAATCGCCGTGGTGGGCGCAAGATGCCCCTCCTAACGAGTTCTCGTTTTCATGTGGCTCAACGGGAATCTGAAGGCGGGAGCGGTTGGTAGTAGTAGTAGTAGTAGTAGTAGTAGTAGTAGTAGTAGTAGTAGTAGTAGTAGTAGTAGTAGTAGTTGGTTGCCTATTAAAATAGATGAAACGAAAGGAAGGGAGACTAACGTTCACCGCACTGTGTCGATGCTCCTGACACCTGAACGGCGGTCAGCAGCGGCGAGATGGGGGTAGGCGGGTAAAAATGTTAGGGAGAGAGGACGGAGTTATAATAGAGAGCAACTGTCTGCATAAGCGCAACAGCGCGACTAGATCTATCCATAGAACGCTGATGGAGTGACTTCCTCGATCACTGCAACAAAACTGAGTCCCGAAGCTGCGCAGCAAGGGGCTCCAGACTGAGTTTGACCGCCTCGGGTTCTTTAACGTGCATGCACACGAAGCACAACACGTGAGCGTTGCCGCGGCCGGGAGCCCAACCCGCGACCTCATGCTCATCTCTCTAAAGTGAGCATGCCCCACGGTATGACACAAACTTATGGAAATCCATTTTTCACAAGAACCAGTAATTAGTAGAACAGCCTACTGAGCAGGCTACTGAAACAGCATACCATACACTGGCTTCTTCAAAAACGTAACAGCGATCTCATCAATGTCTTTATTCATATATAATAATGAATAGTTATTTTGGTGTTTTGTTTCTATACTGCGATTTTCCTTTTTTGACTCTGACGTGCCATATAAATTAGCTTCTTTATTGTTGAAATGCTTTTATTCTTCACGTATGCATGTATGTAATGCATTGGCCCTCTCCTCTGAAAAGTATACGTCTTTATACTCGAGAGGATCAATATAGATATTCATCAATTAATGTATCGATTTTATGTCTATTTTTCCACCTATTGTCAGTCATGCGCGCTATGAGAGGAGGAGACAGTTAACACACGTCCAATGGTTCGGCTTCCAGTCGTTTTCAACGAAAACGGGCAGCGTACACCGAAGGAACTCTTCTCGTAACCTCAAACGTCACGCTATAAATCCTGTGAAATAAATACTAGCCGTGAATGCTTAGTGGTTATGGTGTTGGGCTGCTAAGCAAGAGGTCGCGGGATCAAGGGCGAAGTGCAGAAAACAGCCATGTGTTTCTTTGATTTAGGTGCACGTTAAAGAACCCCAGGCGGTCCAAATTAATCCGTAGTCCCCCACAACGGCCTGCCTTATAATCAGATGGTGGTTTTGGCACGTAAAACCCCAGAATATATATATATATATATATATATATATATATATATATATATATATATATATATATATATATATATATATATATATATATATATATATATATATATATATTGAAGAACATCAGAACAATGAAACTTCAAGCCACCCGTTGAACTGCTGGGTGTCCTTTGTTTCCTTCATATCTATTCTATTATAATATGCATTCAGAGAATTCCTATCGGCCAGAAACTCATTTTATATTCCGTAGTCATATACCCGCTTATATACCGGGTGTGTTATTGTAACGTTAACATTTTTTTTAATCGCCTGCGACGTATAGGACGAAACGAACTGGTGGGCTAGCTGGTTATACGTGTCTACTTGAACACAACACGCAATAAATCGACAGGGGCTGACAAAGTGCTTTGTGGTGCTTTATGTGATAAGCGCAGTCAAACGCGCTAAAAATGCAATGTTGTTCCAATTAACTTTTTTTAATTTAACTTTTTATGCACTGAAGCTCAAAAACTACTGGTCAATTCATTTCGACGCAAACCTTACTGGGAGCGCTAATTGTCGAAACCGGTCTCATCCCTAGAATTCATTTCAAGTGGATATTAGTTTAGATGTCTAGGTTAACAATTCGTAAATTGTAATATGTGCTGATAAAGTAATTAGGCTGTTAATCGGCCGAAATTTGTTAATTAGTCAAATATTCATTTTGATTTCTCGTGCTAACAATGTCCGCCTCTGAGGATAATCTAGCTCAAGAGTAAGAGTTGGTGCTACCTGCCACGTGTGAAAGTTAAAAATTCTGTCAATGCTAAAATAAAGCGCTTCGTTAAGACTGCACGCAAAACTCAAGCAGAACCTCCACTTTCACCAGTCCGTAAGTTTGGTCATCATTCGGTATACGATGCTTGAAAGCAGCGAACTAAGTCAGCCGCAGGGCCAATAATCGTTTGTTTTAGAGCAAGTTGCGCTCCTCTGCGTCAGGCACGACAGTACACAAACAAGACAATCACGAAGTGGCACTGTGGCTAATTGCACTTGGGGTGCACATACTCGCGAGTCGGTGCACTTCGGCCCCATAATCACCGAGATCGGGCAGCGCGCGCGGATCTCCGATCTCCTCGGATCTCGGAGAGCATGCCGGCTCTTCAGCGCACGAATCTGCCAAGCGCTTCAGCAAGTTTTCTAAAAAGGCAGAGAAAAGCCACTGTTTTTTTTTTCGGACATAAAATTTTGCGCGAGCCAAAGTATCCCAACACAGTCACAAACGACAGCAAACGTCCTGCGTACTGTTAGGCCGCAGGACTGCCTTGGCCTGACTGAATTGGTGTTGCGTTTCACAAAGCAAAAAAAGAAAAGAAAAAAAGAAAACTAAGAAAAATTGAATGGCCTATGTCTGTAAAAGGACAAAAAGGTGTTAAAGCCGATGTTATGTTAAAAGGTACGCAAAAGGCAAGGCGTATAACGCACGGACAGAAGAGCGTGCCCGCATTGTTACGATCGGCCTGCGGGGGTGCCGACCTGCAACATTTTCCCAAGCCCGCTGCAGCTGCGGGGCTGGCGATCTGCTGAGAAGCGACCTCCGAAGCCTTCCCACCCGGCTGCGAGGACTCGCTTTGGGAAAACAACAATACGCCGAGTCAACAGGCCATCGGCGCCACCATGTCTACTGCGGCAACTCGATTCGTAAGGACGACAATACGACCGCTCCCAACCGTACGGCGCCGTGATGTATACACGCAGTCGGCAGACCAGGTACTGTTAGTGGATTCACCGTCACGGTTTGTTTGAAGCGGTGGAACTCCTGGAAGAAAGTGTTTTGCAGCGCCGCCTCACGGACCTTAGAAGTCGTCAATCAATGGACAGACGCGGCGGCCACTGTCTGCGGGGTCAACTCTGGGACCAAGAGGCGCCTGCTTAGGGCAAGACGCATGTCTGCATAAACCCTCTCACCTCGGTGTGGTTAGCGAAACCTGTGCGGAAGTGAGTGTGTAAACCCTCCCCCTCAAAGGCGGGTCGGCTACGATGGCTTCGGACGCTCTGAATTGGTCGACGGTCGAACGGCCGTTTTCCCTCACCTAGGAATCTAGGGAGGACAGAATGTTTATAAGCAGCCGTGGCGCGGCTGCTGCGTGTGCATTCCCTTTCAGACATGCTAGGCTGATGAACTGTAACGTTCTCATGTAGATACTGTAAATAAATTCCATATTCCTCGTTCTCGATGAGAACAAGTCCTTCCCTTCAACAATGTCCTCAGCGTGGATGAGTTGGACGACGGCACGGGCCAGCTACCATCTAATTCATGCCCGGCCCCAACCATTACAGCATGCACAGATGGTTTTTCTCTCCCTTCTTTGCCGTCACTGCGTCACCTTTCAGTTGATAGACAGCGTTTATGCTTTTCGTTCCTCTTACGCCTTTGCGATTTTTGCGCCCGCCTACCAGGTAATCCTGGTAGGAACTGCATATAGGGGAGGCGAACTAAAGTTTGCTCCTAACGAACCTTTCATATGCTATTTTTCTAATTGTAGGAGGGGAAAGGGGTAGTGTTTTCTTTAGGTAACCAAGTCACCTTGAGGTGTCCGCTACAAGTTTCAAAGTGTGGTCGGACGATGACAATATACAGTTTATGAGAATGTCTATGGATAGCGGTAGGAATCTGCTTGGGATATGTATTTAGAGTTAAGTGAATATTGAAAGAAGACATTAGTTCCTTTCCATGAGACAACCATGTATTTTGCACTTCGAGACATGGACTCCATGGGCCAGCGTGTGCACTATGCTTCGACGAGAAACGGAAGCGGACCAAGAACCGATCCCTGGGGAACCCCGGAAAGCACTTCTGTTTCCGTGGACAACGGACCACCAACGGCGGCAAATTGAGCGCGTGCTATTAAGAAACATTTTAACCACGATAATGTAAGCTTTTAACCACGGTGATATAAGCTTTCCGTTAATATTATCAGAAAGCGTTCAGCTTCCTTAACGCTTTCGTCATGAACAAGGATTGTGAGGCTTCCCAAATTCCTCAGCCGCATTTTGAACAACCCGTCCCCCCTCCCTTTTCACCCGGTAATTTTCGCTATCAGGTGAGTGCACGTTATACAAAAGTTATTGTGGATACAGATACGCGCGACAGAAAGGCTGCCGCCAGAACTATGTCACCGTACTGCCAGTGGTCCCGCAGACCGTCCGGCGCACTGATACATTTACCGGTGCCGAGTGAATAAACGATAAAAAATAAAAATATGCATATTCGTTCGCCGTACCACGGCTGCTCTATAAAGACCATACAGTGTCGCAAATTAATGACGCAGTGGTCGCCTAGGCACTTACGCCGACGCCAGCACGTTGAAACAACGCTCATGAAATCCTCCTTTTAAGGAAGCAAAGCCGACAGTACGCACTTCTAACTATAGGTAACCACGCAACAAAGGCTGGCTAACACAGGAACGCGCGCAAAGCATCATTTATATGCCAGCGGTGTGCAATGCGAGAAACGAATCTTGAAGCGATCGAGCGTTACAGGGATTGTGTCGCGTTCTTTCACTGTTGTGAATTTTTACGGACGACACAACTAAATTTTACACGGTAATAGACGATCGTGCCACCGTGGTATTGCATGCGAGTATATGGTGGCGGCACGATTGTTGAACGTCTCATTGAACCTAAGTATGTTAAGAGGGCTAGAGTTACTATGCTCCTACTCATGAGAAGACTTACGTGCGACATCAAGTGATGTTGAAATGACCTCTTCATTCATCGTCACATGTTTTATTGATGGGGATGGCGAAAGAGCTGCGAATTAAACGGCTGGTCTGCGCATACCACTTTATCTAGCGATACGAATTGCACACTAGAAGGTTTTGTGCAATGACAGGGAAGTGACCGAGTTACTGCAAACAAAAGGTAAACAGCACGTTTATGAATAACACTTTCATAACGAAAAGATAACATAAATTTGAACGATTGATCCTGGCATCTGTAACGCGCGCCGCGCTTACATATTACTTGTGTTGCAGCATCAATGAGCGTCAGCGAAAACATGCTCATTGTGCCATCTCTAAAGTAGCACCAAGTCAACTAGATGCACGAACTCAAACGATGTATCATCACGCTGTCGAATTATTTAGTAACGGCGCGTTAACTTATTTCACACCGCCTTCCACAGGTAATCGACAAAACGAAACTAACCAACCCTGCGGGCAAGGTTGGCTGCTGTCGTGTTTGCAAGAGCGCTACACGCAACCAAGGTGGAAGGGTCACTGTCGGATAAAGTGGGCAAGTCTGCGTATTATACATAGCATTTTGAATACAGCAGCACTTCGGTTGTACGCGTGACTGAAGTTGTCAGTGGTTACCGAACAGCGAACATGGATCGAAAAAGCGTTCACACTTTAACGCTGCAGCGAAGACGTAGTAGGCGCTAATGAATAACGCAGGACACACGCTGAAATCTCCAACCGCGGTTCGCGCAGTCACAGCCTACATACAGATTTACCACACGTTAATTCATTTTTCACTGCTTGGCTCTAGCGAGTTGAAGTGATTTGGGAACGAAAGCCACCTCATAGGTCGAGAGGTTGTAGATAACTCCAACAATAACCGTGCACGCTGAGCGAGCTCCTGCTCAGAATTGACATCGGTTACTTGTCACGCCGGGTGTCCATCCGCACTTAAGTTTAGCAAAAGGTCTGCCAAGATTTCACACAAGGGGAAGAAGCGAAAGAGCACGAACGCGGCCGGCACAGCGACACGCTACACCGACTGACCCAGAAAGACGATAGTAAGCGAGACTTACCGGGCTTCTGAAACATGACGAAAATCGTGAAGAAAGGTGCTGCAATGAGAAATAACGCGACGTAGAAGGGTACTGGCCTCCTCGGGAGCATCGTGTGGCCTGCCGATGTCTGTTTGTTGTCACAGTTTTCCACGAACGAGAGAGACGTCGAGGGGCGGCAACGCTCGCAGCAGCGTGGGTCCACTTAAAGCACCACTCACACACGGAGCGTCCCCACGAAGCCGCCGGGTCTTATAGTCGCACAGGCACGTGTTCGAACTGGCGCTCTGACAGTCAAGCACAGGCATTTATGCACAGCAGTGCGTCAAGAGCCTCCGGAGCTCACATGCCGAAACAGCTGCGTTGCAGAGCACAACATATTCCACAGTCTCCGCTACTCGGCGGCTTGATCACAGACCGTGGTCGCTGCTTGCTACTGCTTGCTGCGATCGCAGTTCCCTCGAACACCGCCAGGGGAGTAAACCTTCTGCTAGCTTCTCTTCGCATTTCACAGATGGCGCAAGCTCTGCAGCCGTTAGTTTGCGCCATGGTCTGCGACCTGAACATCGCCCCCGAGTGCTCCGTGGTCGCTGCGCATGCGTTAGCTGAGAGAAGGTGAGAAAGGAGGACATGTTGACTTTACCGGATGTGACGTCACATTGTTGTTTGTTTTTGCTTTTTTGAAATAACTACTCTCTAACTCAGACGCATGGCTTGTGTCTCGTTCGCGCGCGTACGTATGGCTCCGCTTTCAGTTTTTGGCGAATGCTTAGAAGCATCAAGTTGCGGACACTGCGGTGGGCCAGGGCTTGATGACATTTGTTGTCCAGCTGTTGGTGCTACCGCGACGTACTTGGAGCAACGGTAAGTGTTGTGCGATTACCCGTTCTCTTGCTGACACGTAAAAAACCGGTTGCGCATTCGAGCTGTGGTCGATGTGATCTCGAAATTCGAAGGAACACGAAACGGTTGTCGCAGGTCTCGCAGTGATCGCAGTATAATTTATTCGTTCGTGCCTTCAACACTGCAGTTCCTACGCGTTGCACCGACGTAAAAAAATTAACAAAAAAACAGCGACATCTTCCACGCGCCAGAAATGCATGCACTCAACTAGCGTGGATGTCGTCCTATGATGTTTATCGCGTTCTTAAGTCTATTTTTCTCCATCTCTAGAGGATGACTACGCTATGCCCTTCTTATTTACCCATGCAGCGCATTGCTGCATTTAATTACCTTTCTCACTGCTCACCGCGGTATGGGCGTCAGAGGCTTTCATTCGTTGCAGTGAGATAACGAAAGCGTATTTCCTTCACTTGAAGCTTCTTAGTAGCTCCTTTGCGAGCCGTGGAGTTAAATCATACAATGCGTACGTTGTCAGCGAGCTGGTAAACGAAACCACTTTACTGCTGCTGCTACTATCACTTTTACGGGAACTTTCAAAATTAAACATATATATATTAGTATGAATCGACTCACCAAGCTTTATATGCACGTCCGTTGCTTTCGTTCATAGATCATGTGCGTAGCTTTGCAACCGTGACCGATATTGTAAAAACAGCAAGAGGACGTCAGATGACACAAGTAACGTGTCTGCTTTAATTGTTGTATGTGCTGATTTTACAATAACAACCAACTCCGCGCAGTCGTGCTGTTTACAGCTAAAACGTGTTTTTTCTTGTTGCATGAGGAGCATTTGCTTCTCATTGTGGCAGTAACGTTCTGCATTGTCCTCGGCCCAGATCGCTGACTGTGTGCAAACTTGTCTAATTTGTTTCACTTTGCTGCTGTCTTTACAGCTTCTGCTTATTTCCTCTGCCTGCACCTTATATTTGTTGTGTTTATCGAGACCTGGCCTGTCTCTGCCTCGTTGAAGACAAATGGGCACAAGTACTGGTTACTGTTGGTTTGTTTGGTTTGCTCAGTCTGAGCGTGGTATGTATATCCATTTGCTAAAAGGGTATGCAGCTGCGTCTAATGCAGGTACTGCTCATCTAGAGGTAGATTTAATAAGTAGTGGTTTGAGTGAGAATTAGTTGGTTTGAGTGATGTATGACACCAGAGAGTTATTGTTCTAGAAAGGTGACAAAGCTGGTCCACAAATTTAAGGTATGAAGATGCTTAACCATTTAAGTGTTCCAAGTTCCATGAAGTATTACACACATTTAAAATTTCAGTTGCAAAAGACATAGTAGAAGACTCCAGAGGATTTGCTGCCAGATGTCTTGAGACAATAAATGGTAGAGAAAGCAGTATAGTGTGAGCTGCCGATGATTGTCATCAGCTCTAACCCATTTTCCTATACAGCCACTGTTGCTTCATTGTCTGTTGCCATCACATGCTTGTTATAAACAAAAAAATTGAGCTGCATGATTCCCCTGATTTTTCTCGCTCATCAGATACAAATGTTTTGATTTCGGCTGCCTTGGTGCCTCATGGTAGAAAACGAGTGTTTATTAGCCAGTTGCCAGCTTCTAAGATCATGTGCTTTGTAATGTGGGTGTTTTAAAGGGTACTACACATTTGCCATCATAACTGTGAGTGCTGCTGCCTAGCACTCCCAGGGCTATGCTTAGTACATATGCGCAGCTATCCAAGAAAATTGACATTGGGACAACTGCCATAGAAGCTCACTTGGTAGAGCATTGCAAGCACAAGGCAGAAAACGTGGGTTCAGCTTCGTTGTCTCTTATTCAAAGCATTATCATGAGCTGTCTCCTGGCTTCTTTGTACATCCAGTCAGATAGGCTCAATAATAGTTAGTAATGTGCCTGATAATGCGTCGTTAATCTGGGTCCTTAGTGCAGCAGCCCAATTCTTTACCCATTAGGCTAAAGGTGCATGCATAGCACGTCAGATTAATCTCATTGGTTCTCTCGTAGCAGCTAATTCTTTCAGATGTTATGTGACACAGAGTTTGGGATTCACCCGTTTCAGCTCAGATGCAACAAAGCAGGTGTTGTGTCTATTTCGGTGAGAAGTGTGTGCATTTGTTTTGGTTTCTCTGTGTTTATTGTGCTTTGTATTTCATGTGGTGTTAGGCATTACCTCAATTGCAGCTTCAATGCTGTGCCCATAAAAAACAGTTGTAGGTAGATGCTCAGGAGTAACGGAAGCTCATTCTTTCTCATTCTCTCTCGCATACAGCAGGTAGTGTGTTCAGTTTAGTGCCATGCACCTGTGAGGGGCATTTCCTTGTTCTTATTCTGCTGATGTGTTGTACATAGGGGGAAAGTCAATCCTCTACATCATGGTTACCAGTGCCGCTAAATACATTACAGTCTCAGTCTCGCTGCCTTGAAATGTCATAAGAGGTGACAACTGGGGGTAAAGTAGCATCTTGCTGTACCTTGTCATCGGGCATAGCCAAGGTTGTGGTTGCGCAACCCAAGGATCCTGGAACTTTCTGTGGGACCAATGGCACCGATGTTGCAAAGTGGGTGGCTATGTACGAACATGTGAGTGGAATCAACAGATGGGACCCCACGCGTGTGCTAGTTAACCTGTTGTTCTACCTAAGAGGCACGGCAAATGTGTGGTATGAAAACCACGAAGAGGAGCTAACCAGCTGGGACCAATGCAAAGAGAAGTTGACAGATTTGTTTGGCAAACCAGCCGGCTGTAAAATTGACGCAAAACAGGAACAGGCCTCCTGTGCCCAATCCCCCATGGAGTCCTATCTCTTGTACATCCAAGACATGCTGGCACTTTGTCGTAAAGCAAACCCGATCACGACATGACAGGAGCTGAGAAGGTCGGGCATGTGCTTAAGGATTGCTGGCGATGCCTTTAATCTGCTCATGTGCAAAAGCTGCTCTACAGTTGATGTTATCTTTAAGGAGTGCCGACAATTCCAGCACGTCAAAAGCCGATGCGTCTTGCAACCATTCGCCAGACTTCCCACTACTGCTGCAACGACAACGTGTGAAGATCAACCCACACAGCAGCATGCGTCGCCATCGGAGGATGTGGTGCGAATCGTTGACGTGAACTGGATGCAATGGCGCCTGCATTTCTGTTCGCCTATACCTGATGCTACAACATTTTCAGTCCCCTTCTTACAAGCCATCATTCACCAGGAACCTGAAAACATTGGCTTACGTTCTGTCTGTGCTGTTGCCAATCCCAGAGCTAACAAACGCCATTCTACTATTTTTGCTCCACCCCAACGCTTCTCTCCGCGTTATTGCAACCCAACTGAGTAGAGAACTGTGGACGACCAGCCGATATGTTTCACCTCCTGCCGCATTGGTCATGTCGCCTGATACTGTCACAACTCGTGGCCCTTAACACTTCGCATGCCAACCAACCTGAGCCGTTTTGATGAAAATGCCCGCAATGTTTCGCCCACCGCCGAATCTAACGGCACCAACTCTGCTAGGAACATGTGGTACAGTCGCTCACCATCGCCGCACAGACACCAGTCTCGTTCACCGCAAACAAGTCGCCCATCTTCGCGTTCACCACAGCCACGTCGCCTTTCATCCCCTGTGGCATTTGGCCACACCCGTTCGTAAAAGTAAGAAATGCAGCCCTCGGAGGTGGTGCTGCATTGCCTAATGCTGCAGCAAATCCTCTGTCTATGCACACAAGGAGAAGTGTAATTGGCGTTAAAATAGACAGCATAGCTGTCCAAGCACTCATCAACAGAGGAGCCCACATACCTGTGATGAGTGCTAGCCTGCGTAGTCGTTTAAAGGGACACTAAAGGTTACTATTAAGTCAACGTGGACTGTTGAAATACCATCACAGAAACCTCGAAATGCTTGTTTCGTGGCAAGGAGAGACTTATTTTAAGAGAAAATGCGTTCTGAAGCGTCCGCGTACCTCTAGCGCAGTTCAAATCGCCCGCCCTCCGATCGAGGAGAACTGACAGCATCGTCTCATAGTGACATTGCGCCATCGGTGAGTAGAACGGCGTCCGCAGACGGCGCTACGGCTTTTCTGCGCAAAACGCAAACGCGCGGCCAGAAACAGAGCCGAGACAGAGCCGACAGCAGAGCGAAAGCGGGAGTATGGTGGCTAGCGGAAGGAGAAACTAATTACGTCCCACATTACGTCCCACGGCACACGGAAAGTCCGTTTTCGTTAAACTATAGGCTGCGGCGAGCTCGCAGCGTGGTCGGCGTGGTCTGTGAGAAGTGACGAGCCTTTCCGCACTCGCAACAGGGCATAAAAAAGTGCGAATCGACGCAAAACTCGGCCTAGAAACGTGCTTCGCCACAGCCGACCCAGATGTCGTTTCCCGCACCGCCACCAGGCGCCGCTACTATACCTCAAGCTCCAGCGCAAGACGCCCATAAGCTGGTACTTCATTCTATGACGCAAACTTCGACGCTCGTCGCAATGGACCCTGACACCGACAGATTGGCTCGCGATGGTGGGCTCAACTTCAGCGATTTGAGCACCGACGAGCGCGACCTGCTGCTGAGGGCTCGCACTGCCGGCGTCGTTGCGTACTACAACGGCGGCCTCGACACCGGCTCTCCGGAGCGGGAAAGCAACGAGGGCTTCCCACGACATCACATGGACGTGGCATTCTCGCTGCTTGTTCCAAATGAAAGTTTCGCGAGCCAGCAGAACCCTCACAGCACGACGCGATAACGAAAGTACTGAAACTCCAAAGCGTGCGCGGCGCAGAGTCGAGCGAAAACGAAACCTTTCGACCACCCATACTACTGAAGGGTAACGTCAAAATCTTAGTTTTTGTTAGAATCGAGTAGACGTAGACAAGTAGCAGTTTCTTCCGTCTTATAATCGAATGAAATGATATTTTTAATACGTGTAGTTGAGTATTAGTAACATAAATTACGGGGAGACCTTTCGTCATCGGTTTAGTACCGGAATGTCGCTGGGGGGTCTCAAATCGTGTCATGCATTTACCTCAATTTCTCGGTTACTAAAGCTCTGTTCGCGATTATATTGACGCCTTAGACGTTCTAGAACATTGCTCTACCACTTTAACTTGACTTTCTGGTAACCTTTAGTGTCCCTTTAAAGAAGGTCCTCACCCCAGCAGCTGCCCGAGTGCTTCATATGGCTAACATTGGAATGCTGGTTCTTGGAATGTGCACTGCAAGTATAGCTGGCCACCCTACTTCTGTTCTCTTTACTGTGAGCAACATCTTCCCTCACAACGTTATCCTAGGATTTGACTTTTTATCCACTAATTCCGCTCTCCTCGACTGCACGGCCGGCGTTCTTCAGTTAGGACTGCCTCAACTAGCCGATGCTACGAGCACCGCCCCACTGTACTTGTGCTCGCTTCGTGATGTGCGTCTGTCACCCGAAGCAGTTACTTACGTCACTTTGACCGCCCAGCCACAGGTTCCTGATGGTGAATATGTGCTTCGCCCCATCATCAATGTGCTTTGAACCGGTCACGGTTACTAATAATGACATTGCTTTACCTCTTCTGAATTTCAGCCTGTGCCCTCAAGTGATTCCGGCTAGCATGTTCTTGGACAGCGTTTCTAGTGGTTCTGAATTTGATATTGAGAGTCTGAATTCTGAGAGTGGTTTATTAGTGCCAATCGCAGCGCCCAGCTCTGGTTCCTTAACGAACGACTTTGCGAAAATGACTGCACCTAACCTTACCTCTGCACAGGCCAGGGACATATGTCTCCTGCTTGAATCGTACAGTGGAATCCTTGATTTTGGCAACAGGCCTTTAGGCTGAACATCTGTTGTTCACTACCATATAAACACTGGAGACACAAATCCTATTTGTCAGCGTCCCTATCGTGCATCGCATGCTGAACGTCGAGTCATCCAATCGGAGGTGGCCAAAACGATCTGCAAAGGGGTCATCGAGCCATCAGCCAGCCCTACGCCTGTCGTCCATGTGAAAAAAGAAAGATGGTGCCTGGCATATTTTCGTCGATTATTGCCACTTAAATGAGATCACGCGAAAAAACGTCTCGTCTCGCAGCAGTCCAAAGCATCGATGACGCCTTGGACTGCTTGCACAGACCTAAATACTTATCATCCATCAACAACAGAATGGTACAAAGTGCATGATAGCTTACGCCAGCCGCCTGCTGTCACCTGCCGAGAGAAATTACCCCATCACCAAGTGGGAGTGCTCGCTTTAGTTTGGGCTGTCGTCAAGTTCCGGCCATATTTGTACGGCCGTACATTTTCGGTCGTTACAGACCACCACGCACTCTGCCGGCTGTCTTCCCTCCGGGACCTGACAGGACGGCTTGGTGGCTGGGCTTTGTGGCTCCAGGAATTTTCATTTATTGTCAATTACAAGACTGGATGCCTCCACAAGGACACTAACTGCCTCTCGTCACCCCGTGGATCCACTTGATCCTTCTGTGCATGATCTGGTGACCTGCGTGATGGCTTCCACTGACATGACTGACATGCGCACCGAACAACGCGACGAGTCCTTACAGTCCATCATTGCCAGAGTGCAATCACTCCGACAGCACTGACGGCACATGCCGCATGTTCTTGCCGTGCAACGGCATCCTCTACCACCACAATATGAATGCTGATGGCCCCGAGTTGCTCCTTCACCGTCCTCATCATCTGCAATCTGTTGCTCTTGAACAACTTTACGATGCACCGATGGTGGGACACCTTGAAGTTTTGCATACGTGCGATCATGTACAACGTTGGTTCTTCTGGCCAGGTCTCTACTGCTTTGTGCACTGTTATGTCACAACTTGCGAATTGTGTCAGTGCCAGAAGAAACCTCCCCTACCACCTGTCGGATGACTCCATCCAGTTGAAGTTCCCTGTGAACCGTTTCCTCGCTTAGGCCTTGACTAACCTGGCACTTTTCCGACGACAACTAGAGCTAACAAGTCGATTGCCATTGCTACTGATTACATGACACGCTATGCGATAACAAAGGCGTTGCCGACTAGTTGCGCAACAGACGTCGTCGATATTCTCCTCCACGATGTCATTCTCTACCATGGTGCACCTCGACAGTTATTACAGACCGCAGCTGCTCATTCTTGTCTCTAGTTGTCGACGACCTCGTCCGCTCTTGTGCCACTAAGCATAAGCTGTCCACCGCCTACCACCCACAAACAAACGGTCTTATGGAAAGTCTCAACCAAACAATCACAGAGATGCTGTCGATGTAGGTCTCCAACGATCACCGCGACTGGGACACCACGCTGGCCTATGTGCCGTTTGTGTATAACTTATCCCGAAGTGCCATTGCAGGATATTCACCCTTTTATCTTTTGTATGTTTGCAACCCTACTTTGCCCTTTGACATCATAATCCCTTCTGTGCCACGTGTTGCAACTGACCATGCTCATGAAGTCATCGATCGCGCTCACAGGGCATGTCAAGTCACCCGATCTCGTTTATTAGCCCCGCAGCATATACCAAAAGAGTTATGACTGATGCCATGACGATGTTAAGTTCACACCAGGTGCTTGGATGCTCCTTTGGTCACCATGTCGTCGGGTTGGCCTCTCCCAGAAGCGTCTCTCTCACTACACAGGGCCTTACGAAGTCTTAAGTCAAGTTAACGATGTAAATTACGAGATTTCGCCACTTCGGTTTGATGCATCCTCAAGTCTGACGCCTGTTGACGTCGTGCATGTTTCGCGGCTGAAGCCATACTTCGCTCGCGATTCTTAGCCTACCATGAGCCGAGACGGCGCTTCACTGCCCGGGGGTCCTGTTACGGAAGGATGAAAAAAGAGAGGAAGAAGACCGCAGCACGCTGGCTGCTGCGTGCTGTTGGTGGTCAGCCATCTTAACTACTCTGCCTCATCTTGTATATTGACACGTGTACTTTATCTTTATTGGGCGACCACTTCTCGCCGCCTAACAAATGTTATCGCACAGCACAGGACGTGCCTGCATGTAAAAGAAGTTTCTGGAATGTTATCAATGGTTCCGTCCACTGTCTTTCACCGCAACTTGTGTTATCTGATTGCATGTGGGCGCAACGCGAATAATGTGGAACATTGTGGAAGGCATGCAGGTCCCAGTGACTGCTCTGGAACATTCGACGACAGATGTATAAAAGCCAACGCGCTTGACCCGCTCATCAGATTTTCGACGACCGCCAATCGTGTTCGCCGCTACGATCCTTCTTTGAGTGGAGCCTCTTTTGAGGGCACAAGTTCACCCAATAAAATGCTCGTTTCGTTAATCATAGTTTTGCTGCCTTCTCAACCGTCACTACCACGTGACAATATATATTGTAAATACAGTCTTTCTATACTACCAACATCCCCGTAACAGTACGCTTTGCCTCTGGCATGTTCATGATCTGCGATAGTATATAAAACTGTGATGCAGACAAAGCTTCACAAAGAATTATGTTCAGTCTCTTCCTGACAGGCTGCTGTGTTTCAGATAAATCTGCTTTTCCTGTGTCCAGTGGTCTTGTCACTCAATTAGTGCTTGCCTATTTCTGTTACACTGCAACCTCTCTTCTCCTCGCTTCTCTTGTCCTCCTGTCCTTTTACACAGCTGCAAACTTTTAGATTTCAATACTCGAATGATTAATACAAAGATTGATGCTACCATATTATATGTGATGGCTGTCATGACGGCAATAGTTTAGGTGGACCTGAAACTAAATGAAAAAAACAAAAACAAAACAGGCATGTGTGAGTAGGAATAACTTCCTTGTGACAAAACTGGCTCCATGCTAAACTTTGCCTCAAGGAAATTGGTCTTAAAAGTCTCAAACCCATTTGCGCATACTGCATAAGCCAAGTTTTCTACTCGTCAAAACAGCAGCCGCCACAAAGTGTTAGGAAAGAGGCAAAGAAACCATGCCTTTGCATTCGTACTCTCCTCACAAAGCTTGTGTCATATATGCAATCACTCACCATACACAAACACATTGGTCAACACTGCAATGTTTGGAAGAACCCGAACCAACACTATGTAGCCATTTACCTGCAGTATGCCTCCTGTAACATGAATCCCCACTGTGCTTGGAATCTACATAATCTTTTTTTAATTTCTCATGCATTTGGTGGTAGAGGCCAATGCATTAGACAGAAATCCTGCTACACTGCAGCAATGTTCAGAATGTAGTATGAGGTACTCTGTCTGGCTGGAAGTTGAAGATAGAAAATATGTTAGTCATTAAAATATAGTAGCCAGTATTGAAACTACACATGCACTCAAGGCTGAGCCACATCATGAGAACGCGGAAGAGCAGACACACACTTGAGCTGCATTGTGTAGCTTTACCAACAAGCCCAGCTGTACACTGAAGTAAGGCACGTTTTGGGCTAGTCAGCTCGTAGCTTCAGCAAAATTTTAAACTCTGCGAGAAAGACAGGACATGAACAAAACCATAGATGCATGCACAAAGTGTAGACTTCCGACTGGCTTTGTTTGGTGAAGGCAGAGAGTTTATAAGGTTCTTCAAAATGGCAAAACAAAGAACATTCACAAAGAAATTGTGCGCGAGGCAGTGACAAAAAATAGCAAGGCCACCTGTGCATTAAGAGCGCAGTAGAGACCCAGAGTGCCCATCTAAGAATTCTATTTCTTTCCTTGATAGGGATCAAGAAGGTGAGCTAACTTGTCACACCTTTTAGCGATGTGGAATGCCTTGACGACTTCTCTTTCTGTTCTTGAGTTTGCCTTCGAAAGGAATTTATTCTGTTCCTCATAAGGCAGGCAGCTTTTGCTGTCGCAGCTCCTGCACTGCAAGAGGAGATTCTCAAGGAAAGAATTAAAGTCTTAGATGGGCACATTAAGACTCTCCTGCACTCTTAATGCATACATGGCCTTGATATTTTTCGTCAATACCTCGTGCACAAATTATTTGCAATTGCTCCTTGTTTTGCTATATTGAAGTACCTTATATATTCTTTGCTTTCGCAAAATAAAACCAGTTGGAAGCCTGTGCTTTGTGTGTGTCTATGTTTCAATTCACGTCCTGTCTTCCTTGCGCAGTTTAAAATTTTGCCTAAGCAGTTGTATAGCTTGTGTATACGATGAGTAATTAATATTATGATGACTGCAGCACAGCAATAGTCTAGTGGCATAGTGTCGACATAGTATAGAGATGGTACTAAGTTCAAAATTTGGAAATGCCATAAATTGTGCAATCAACCCTTATCCCTCGGTTTCCTACAGCTGCAGAGCACTTGACCACTGCAGCAGTCAGGCATGCTGTATATTGGGCAGTGCCAGGAATTGCGAGATCGAGACAGGCTGCCACTAGAAGTTCCTTGGGCCAGGTGATAACCCAAATACATCCAAATATTTCTATATTTCACTATATAAACCTTTGTAGAATGAGGAACTTTTCAAGGGTGAAGTTGTTTCACACAAAGGAAAACTGTTACTAAATAGTGACCAGTTCCTTTTGTTTTGTAAGCCAGATTGCATGTATTTGACATTGCTTACTGACTCTTAATTATTCTCACTGTCCAATACAAGCATATGCACTCACATATGTTTTCAAACAAAACTATTGTGTGGAGCCATGTTTGTGGTGGAATAAAATTGATCCCAATACAGAGCTTTGTGGCACACCAGATCTTACTAGCGATCGCGGAGAAGAAAGTTAATTAGTAGTTACAAATTGGTACCGGTTAGTTAAGAATTTACTAATCCAATTCGTAGTCCTGTCAATTCGAAGTTTACGGTCGTTTGTGTATCGGACCAAGCCAATGTCCCCTGGCCTGGGCGGTCCCTGGCGCTTCACTTAGTGGTGGCCTTTGAAAATAGCAGCGTGGCACCAGTGGTTGCATCAGGATCTAGGCTCATGAAGATAGACAGCAACGTGCACAGGGCAAGGAGTTCGGCGGCCTGGTACTCGTCACAGTTGTGGAGAACACTATAGTTTTTGCGAGTCATAGCCCCTACCTAGGGTACCAGTCTGTGCACTGCGTGTGTGTCTATATATACAATGTGTGTATATATATATATATATATGTGTGTGTGTGTGTGTGTGTGTGTTGTGCAGGATTGCTCGTTGGCAGCACGTGCTCATGCAGCAGCTGACGTGTCTTCGATGTGTTTCGCCCTGGTAGTGCGGTCGTCTTTGTGGTTCTAGAGCTGCGCTGGCATTGCCCAAGAACAGGATATATCGGCATGGCGCAGAATTGCAGAGTGGGGGCGCTTTGTTCTATTCCCACTCCATTCCTTCAGAGTTGTGGCTTATGTGATTCCAGTCCTTTTGTCGGAGTTCTGACAGTTGAACCATTCCCACTCCTTGAGTGGTCGAACTAATCTACTCCAATCCTCCAATTACAGTAAATAAAATGCTTTCTGTATAATTACTTACTACTTGCGCCCTGATGCGATAGCGTAGAGGTAGAGCATCTGCCTCATGTGCAAAAGGACTGTGGTTCAAATCCCGGTGCCACGCAATTTTCCACTGGATAAAAAAAAATCCACATGTTGATACAGCTGTATAAACAGGCCTGGTGGCCTGACCCCGGTGACCAGAACCGGTAATGCACTCCCTCACCAGAGCAGGATTGGCCACCTTGGTGCAGTACTTGCCCACAACCTTCTATATGAATAGAACAGTCAAACCCCGGCCCTCAGTCCCCAGCAGCTACAAAGCAACTGACCATCGCGGTGGTCAGACCTGTGATGCAGCAGAGCGTGCTAAGAATCTCTGGATCTGGACAGGCCGCCATTGGAATCTGAACCTGGCAATGTTTAACGCTAGAATGTTTTCTAGTGAAGAGAGTCTAACAGTGCTATTGGAGGAATTAGCGGGCATTAAATGGGATATAATAGAGCTCAGTGAGGTTGGGAGGACACATGAAGCATATACAGTGCTAAAAAAGTGGGCACATGCTGTGTCACCAGGGCTTAGCAGAGAGACGAGAACTAGGAGCCGGATTCCTGTTTAATAAGGATATAGCTGGTAACATACAGGAATTGTATAGCATTAACGATAGGGTGGCAGGTCTTGCTGTGAAACTTAATAAAAGGTACAAATTGAAGGTCATACAGGTCTACGCCCCTGCATCTAGTCATGATAACCAGGAAGTCGAAAGCTTCTATGAAGACGTGGAATCGGCGATAGGTAAAGTCAAAACAAAATACACTATACTGATGGGTGACTTCAATGCCAGGGTAGGCAAGAAGCAGGCTGGAGAAAACCAGTGGGGGAATATGGCAAAGGTTCTAGGAATAGTAGGGGAGAGTTATTAGTAGAGTTTGCAGAACGGAATAATTTGCGGACAATGAATACCTTCTTCCGCAAGCGGGATAACCGAAAGTGGACGTGGAGGAGCCCTAATGGCGAGACTAAAAATGAAATAGACCTCATACCCTGTGCTAACCCTGTCATCATACAAGATGTGTACGTGCTCGGCAAGGTGCGCTGCAGTGACCATGGGATGGTAAGATCTCGAATTATCCTAGACTTGAGGAGGGAATGGAAAAAACTGGTACATAAGAAGCCGATCAATGAGTTAGCGGTAAGAGGGAAAATAGAGGAATTTCGGATCAAGCTACAAAAGAGGTATGGGGCTTTAACTTGGGAACAGAACCTTAGTGTTGAAGCAATGAACGAAAATCTTATGGGCATCATTAAGGAGCATGCAATAGAAGTCGGTTGTAACTTCGTTAGACAGGATACCAGTAAGCTATCGCAGGAGACCAAAGATCTAATTTTAATACCACCCCTTATACATAGCTTTCATTGATTACAAGAAAGTGTTTGATTCAGTCTAAACCTCAGCAGTCATGGAGGCATTACGGAATCAGGGTGTAGATGAGCCATATGTAAAAATACTGGAAGATATCTATAGCGGCTCGACAGCCACCGTAGTCTTCCACAAAGCAAGCAACAAAATCCCAATAAAGAAAGGCGTCAGACAGGGAGATACGATCTCTCCAATGCTATTCACCGCATGTTTACAGGAGGTATTCAGAGACCTGGAGTGGGAAGAATGGGGGATAAAAGTTAATGGAGAATACCTTAGTTACTTGCGACTCGCTGATGATATTGCCTTGCTTAGTAACTCAGGGGACCAACTGCAATGCATGCTCACTGACCCGGAGAGGCAAAGCAGAATGGTAGGTTTGAAAATTAATCTGCAGAAAACTAAAGTAATGTTTAACAGTCTCAGAAGAGAACAGCAATTTACAATAGGTAGCGAGGCACTGGAAGTGGTAAGGGAATATATCTACTTAGGGCAGGTAGTGACCGCGAGTCCGGATCATGAGACGGAAATAATCAGAAGAATAAGAATGGGCTGGGGTGCGTTTGGCAGGCATTCTCAGATCATGAACAGCAGGTTGCCATTATCCCTGAAGAGAAAAGTGTATAACTGGTGTGTCTTACCAGTACTCACCTACGGGGCAGAAACCTGGGGGCTTACAAAAAGGGTTCTACTTAAACTGAGGACGACACATCGTGCTATGGAAAGCGAGCTATGGAAGGAAGAATGATGGGTGTAACGTTAAGGGGATAAGATGAGAGCAGATTGGGTGAGAGAACAAACGCGAGTTAATGATATCTTACTTGAAATCAAGAAAAATCGGCATGGGCAGGGCATGTAATGAGGAGGGAAGATAACCGATGGTCATTAAGGGTTGTGGACTGGATTCCAAGAGAGGGGAAGCGTAGCAGGGGGCGGCAGAAAGTTAGGTGGGTGAATGAGATTAAGAAGTTTGCAGGGACAGCATGGCCACATTTAGCGCATGACAGGGGTAGTTGCTGCTTATTCAATCATTTTGCAAATGTGGCTCGCTTTTAAGCACCCCTTCTTATGTCTAAAAAAAAAAACAGAAATGAACATCCAGTATTCTTTTTTAACTTTCACTAAGCTTATCGTATAGCTCAGTGTTAACATATAGGTCAGCATACAGTATTTACAGGTGAGGTTACAGAAAGCAGTAATAATTGACAGTAAACACTGCTTGGATGGTGAAAAACATGGAAATCAGGTCATTTTATTTTCGTCAAGTTTTTTTGGCATAGGAGGCTAAGCAAATGGTGATGTAGCAACACTGTAAAGACTGAATAAGATGGATGTGCAATGCCTTGATGACTTCTCTTTCTGTTTTTTATTTTGCCTTTGAAAGGAATTTATTCTGTTCCAGATAAGGGAGGCAGCTTTTGCATCTGCAACAGAACATCGGTGGATGTTGTGTGAAGCACTTTTTCCATGCTTTTTTCACTACCTGATTAAGGTAACTTTCTTGGTGCTTTATCACGCAATTTATACAATCAACTTCCATTAATTCTACCCTCGCGAGACTGACGGGTCGAATTAAGATGCAAAAACCTGCTGAAGCACCGTTGATTCATTTGGCAATATGTGCTTGAGTAACAGGCCTCTGAAATGAACGTGCATCAAATTTCTATTAGTCCACAGTATAAAACTAAAGTAGAAAGGACTTAACTCCAAACCAAAGTAGAAACCTACGCGTACCTCATTTTTTAGAATGGCAGCTGATTTTCTAAAGCCAGCTTTGCTGTATTACAGCTATGATATGTGGTAAAGCATATGAATGCTACAACCACGGTTTTAGTTTCGCAATCTATTGCACAGCTAGGCAATTTTCGTCTCAATGTCCTTCGAAAACAAAAATTGTTTGTTAGAATCGGATAAGTACCACAATCAGACATTGTCAGCTACCGTTACTGCTTGAAAATCTTTTTCGGGTGGGTCAAAAATAGGCATTTCAGAGAGGAGATGGCATTTGTTTAACGCATTCACTGTCCCCTAAGCTCGACTGAGACATGCGCTGCCACTAAAAGGGGTCATTATTGGGGTCTGGTCAAGTTCGCATTATCCGGCGAATGCCAGTTTTAGGATCGAAATGATGAATGTTTAATCCCATAGAAATGCATGGGCGTCGGCCAGGTTCGAATTAACTAACAAAATTTAATTAACCGGAGTCAGATTATTGGAAGTTTACTATACACCCTTTTCTGTTCTCCAAGAAGTTGCCATTTTAATACGTAATTTTCTTCTATCAGTGTGGCAATGGTGCTAAATTTAGCATTTGTTTGAATCATCCATTGTTCCAAGGACAAGCTACAAAGTAGGGGCACACTTTGAGACTTGAAACATTTCCACATATAAAGGAAGGGCATGTTAACATCTGTACAATTAACATAAGTTGGCTGTATTGTCTGCATAGCATGTGGTTGCTTTTTTGGAATGTGGTCTTTCTGTAAAACAAAGTTGCATTTGTTTCAAATAAATTGCTGAACCATTGCTTGTGTGTTTTCCTGTGCCCTCTGCGCTGATTGCGCTTTTGAAAGTGCAGTGAGCAACTGCAGACTGAAATGCACAAGGCTTCACTTTATCATGCCAGGAAGCATTTTGGCTTGACAAAAGAGCCTTAACCCCTTCCATGCACACACTTTTTTTGTATAAACACATCAAATGAAAGACAGTGGCCTCTTCTCATGTATTTTAAAGCCTGGCGGTGTTAAAGACAGAGTGAAGTTGTACAAATGCAATTTACTGTTAAGTATTGCTGCTAAAACCTCATGCTTGTGTATAGTATATACATGCAGTGCTGGCTATGCCGTGGTAGAGCCGTGAAACAGCTTTCACCACACTGCTTGCTATAGCATTGCTGTGTTCTGCAACCTGAGGTCAAAACTATAAATCTCTGGAAGTTCAGCAGCACAATTGACAGCTATTTCCGTATGTTCGATGCACTCCTGGCCAGGGACTTTTCGTCCTGTAGGCAAATAGATGGCTGCCTCGGACGCTGTTTTGGAAAGAGCGCAGCATACCTCGAAAGCTTGCTCACAATGCTTCACCAGCAGGTTTTGCCAGCGAGAGTGGAGGGGGGCACAATAATTTGACTTTACATGGTGCGGCACAATACCTTAAAATGCTGCTGTTTCTGGCTTCCATTTACTATGACCTGCTGGTGCACCTCAACATGGAGCAACCCCATTTCACTAAAATTCTGAATTCTTCTACCAACATGGTGTGGTGTGGCTATCTATGATCACTGTATAAAACCGGGGCACACAGCATGTCTAAAAAGTACAAAAGCTGGTATAACTGTAGTGAATGACCTGCAGTCATCCGAAATGTGCAAAATCGCAAGAATTGGTCAAACTCAAACACTGCAGAGTTTAAGTAGTCCTGGCACAATTTTTTTCTTATGCGTGTGCTGTCATTCAGTTAACTACACTACAAAACTTCAAATTCCTTCTATGCGCAACAAATATATCCTTAACGCCAACATTTAAACATGTGCCAAAGGCAGTGTGGCCCCATAATCTGGTGACAACATTGCATGGTAGGCCACAAACAAATGATGCATGCTGCAGTTGTTCATCAGTAAGCCATGCCATTATTAGGTCATTGAAAACAGAGCATGTTAGGACCACTATGCAGCACAACATTGGTCTTTCTGTCTTGGAGCACACTGTGGAGTGGGTGCATGTTAAAAACCTCAGCCGATTAAAGTTAAGCCGGAGTCCGCAACTATGGCATGCCTCGTACTCGTATCATGGTTGTGACTTATAGAACACTAGAATTAAATTAATGTTAATTTAGATGTTTGAGAAGAGTCATAAGAAAATTTATTTAGTGAGGCAAGTCTTAGCACACATAAAGAATCGCTCAAAGCACACTCAGCTTTCAGTGGCATGGTGTGGTCATAAGAGCTGCCATTTGGAACCAGATTAATATAAAAAAATTCAGTCCAAAAGTTAAATGTCAGTGCTCCTTTACATGTAAGCATGAGGGACATATCTTTAAAGGCATCATCTAAATCCTGTGGCAGTATTTATTGGTGAATATCAGATGGCCCTACATCTAAGGAAGTTATAGAGTGTTATGATAACAGGAAGCCACAAGATTTTTGTTGTGCACTCTTCCTATAGAGACAATATAGGGCAGCAACAAAACAGTTGGGCCTAGTGAAGAATTCATTCAAGATCCTTGCCAATTTGGCAGGTTCACTATGATTAGAGGTAATGAAGGCCAAGCACGTTGAAATGCATGCCCAAACCTCATCAGCATTGCATCACTTATTTCAAATAACTCATTTTGTCATTTTGCCAGATTAAAAGTTCTCAAAAACACCCATCTTTACTGATATGCAATTAGGTAGGTCAAAGCAGATGCTGTCAAAGTGCATGTGCAAGAGTGTTTGGAGTGGACATTCCTGGGTTATGTTGCCAAGGAGGGAGTTTTGAGCTTAACGCACACAGCAGCTATAGCATATGAAAACCAGCGCTTATTTTTTAGATACCGCAGGGCTTGCGCTATACTGGTCATTGCCTATTTTAATTTCTACTATATATTGCCCTTGTCATGACAAGTTATTTTTATTGTCCTACAATATATTCCCTCTGTGTACAATCAACATCTCTGCCAAGGACAACAGAAACAGTATGATTGGAAACTGCAGAATTCTCCATCTGCGGAGGTGGCTGGCTGATTGCCGTATTAGATGCTTTGTGAGCTGGCATTGATGTGTAAACCTCAACTCATCTGCAAGCATACAAAATAGGCTTTGGGATACTTTTACCACAAGAAGAGAGACTAGAATGACTGTTGCCTGTGACATATGGCACATACCCATGACGAGGGAGCGACTCGGATTCCCCATGAATACATCAAATAGCTTTATATTCCCACTAACTTGATAGTACATAACACTGACAAAGATAAACAACAAAGTAACTGAAAAACGAACAGGTCTACTACGACTGAGCCACAAGGGGAAAGAGATGGAAACATTTGTGTTAATTGTACGAAAAAAATGTGCCTAAGATGTCATCTTCCCAGCAGCAACAATATGATCATGCACAAACTAGCATTGCTCTTCAGGCACACCCCAGGCTGCTCACACCATTTCTGGTGAAGATTTGAAGCCCAACAGGCAAAGGGGGTGAATACCTTCAGCATAACAGAAGAAAGTTATTCTATTCCGTATCCTCACATGAAACACAGCAATATTGTTACAAGCCATTCTCACACATTGAAGGCATCAGCAATGTGATGAAGACAATTGAAGCACTCATGTTCTTATTTCCATTGCAATACAAACCTACACTTGGTCATATGAAGGTGCATGTGCCAAATTTAACCGTGTACTATTATGAGGCACATGGAACAGACATTCCAAGGAAGTGAAATATTTGTAATGCAGTTACTTAATTTGTCCAGGCAGAAGAGCAATGCGCACTAAATACAAAAAAAAAACAACCCTACAGGCCCACTATGCAATGCTTTTGCCAAACTATCCAAAACTTCAATGTGTGCAAGTCCACAATGACCAGGAAAACAAGTAAACAAATTTATTGAAGATGGAATGAAAAAGAAATGTTGCGACAATTGAGAAATGAGTTCTTTGCTTTCTATTGGCACAGGGATAGACAGTCGGTGGGCACAATTTGAACTTGAACTCATGGCAGTGTTGCAGGGGCAAATACCACTCATACTTCCGAGAAGCGTCGGTTACAATGCTGCGTTGGAAGGGAAACTTTACAAATACTTCTTCGGAAGTTCAAGCATCTGACCAGTAAGTAGTTGAGCATGACTAGGGGAAATATGATCAATTTCACAAATAGCACCATTCCAAAAGAACTGGCACACTGTATTGATTTCTCAGGTGACAACTATTTTTCGAAAAGCCTCTGCGCGCGTTAATACAACCTGAGGCAGCTTAAATCTAGGTCACACATTGGAATCGAAAAATGCAGCAACGGGTGTAACACTTAAATTTGCTATCTAGCGAACATGAGCGAAAACTTCAATTTGAAAAGGTTTGCTCGAAAGGAAAACTCACGGCCGTAACGCTGCTGCCCATCGCCAGTTGTGTGAATAAAAAAAAACATCTGCACGATCAATAGACACTTATCGATATTTGAAGCAGATCGTTAGTGGATATCAAGAAATGTGCACTGGATAAGAGCGAAACATCTAACCGACTGACTGACGGAAGTAAGGCTCACAGGATAAGTTTTCTCTATCTGCACTGATAATGCAGCACGCATTGTGCAATTAAATCGCCCGTAATGCGCAGCAATTACCGCACTCGATTGAAGTCACCATCGCAGCGACGCGCTATTTATTTCAGGACCACGAAAACAAGGTAGTCACCTAAGTACGGCGGCGGTTTACCTGTCGGCAAGCCCCTAACTCGCATATGACGAAAGCAAATGTCACGGAGTCCAAGCCCACGATTGCTCAAGTCAAACTGCGCTCGCACGAATATCGCGCACGTTATACCACAGAACACCTATGCTATGTTATACGCTCTCGACACGCACAAAAGCGCGCCAAGCGCGCGCAGAACGTCTTGCAGCCGACACGACGGCAATGGCTAATCTGCGTTCGAGAGTAGCTCTTTAAAAAAAGTAAAAACAAGCAACAATGTGACGTCACATCCTGCGAGAGAGAGCTGTTCTTCTTTCTCACCTCCTCTCAGCTCACGCATGCGCAGCGATCACGGAGCACTCGGGGGCGATGTTCAGGTTGGTCTGCGCCATGGTTTGCGCCGCCTGCGCATTGGTCTGCGCGTCGCATCATTTGAAACAGGCGCCGATTCTTTTTTCTTTTTTTTTAATTGTTTGTACTCGAGTACTGCGAGTACGATGGCTAGATGGGTAAATAGGGTAGGTGTGCCAACGGGAGTAGTTCACTTCTTCTCCGCGTCATGACAGCACACTGCAGCACAAGAATGGCAGGAATCGCGCTACGTTCAGACAACGGTTCAGAGACTGGTCGCGGAGCGCGCGTCGTCTGCTACTGGGTCTGCTGTTATTTAGCGCCTGTTATATTTAAAAAAAATGGTATTCACCGTAAAAGATGGAAGAAAATGGTTCAGTTATATTGAAACAGTGCATAAAAATGTAGTGTTTCCTGATGCAATGAGTAGTTTTCAAAGGCGATCATTTAATCAGCTGTTAACACGCTGACGGCACGCTGCACAGCGTTAGCAGTCACTATATAGTCCTCAGACTCCCTGTAATTTACTTAGAAGTTCAACGAACGAAGTGAATTCAATGGGTGATGGTTATGCACACGAAGCGTTTTAGGCTTCGAGACAGAGGGAAGGAGTTCCTGCAGCGAAGAAAACTAACCGGTGGAGCACCACCTACTTTGCGCCGAATTATAAGTTTGGCTGCAAACGTGATAGCCACGGGCTAAAATAGGACTTATTTTGACGCCGCGAAACCTAGAACTTTCTGAGAAACGTGAGCTTGCACATAGCCGTGCTGAAAAAATGTTTCAAGGGCATTAGTCGTGTGCGAGCGCCACAGGAACACATTATTCAGCGTATTGTGCAGATTCCGAGGGTGCACCTGCGGCTAATGAGTGACGCTGTTCTTTCGATGCTACTTGACGCTCCAGCCGAAGAAAGCTCCCGCGGAAAGAATAAGCAAGACTTCGATGCGATGTCGGTCGCTAAAATAATCTTGATGAGACAGTGAGCCAAACATGCACACGCGCTTCAAGCAAACAGCTAGGATGCGAATGAATATGACGCGTGTTGAACAAGTGAAGAATGAGTATTTGTACGCAAGTGATGAAATGAACCTGTTGAGAGACGGTCGACAAAATGATACTGTGTGAGAAGCTTGAGGACCTTTTGGCAAATACGACAATAAATAGCAACAGCCACATAGCAGAATAAAGGAGGAAGGGTAGACTTTAATGAAGAGAAAGGAGGAGAGGTTGGCCTGGAAAGCGTGTCTCTAGCCTGTTGGGGGTAATGGGAAGTGGGAGATACAGGGAAAGGGAGATGGCAGGTGACTAGGGTATGGTACAATGAGAATAAAATTCAGCTTCAAGTGCAGCGGCCGCAATTCACAAGAAAGCGAATGTTGTGTGCACTGCCGCTGGCAGATTTTTCTTTATTTTTTCCAACTGAAGCCTTTGTGAGCAGCACAATCTTGAACCTACGAACAGCATCATCAAGCTAATCCATTGTTCGCCTGCACTTCCTAGTGACGAGCGAAGACGTGCGTTGCTCCTGAGCGTACCCCAGAAAAGAAAATGCATTTTACGCTATGTACGTTACATACGAATTGAGTGCTGTGATGCAGTGCCGTGTTTCATTTAAGGCTATAGTTTGATCTGAATGTTTGGCGTTGCTGTTTTAGACGTGGACCTCAGAATTACTGTTACATTTAAATCTACGTATGCGACCATCAAATGTCCAACCTATTATTTTGCATGCTACAATTAAGCTGCTACTCTCTTCATAGATCATACAGTTGATCGCAGATCGTCAAACAAGGTAAGAAATAGCTTTTTCTTTTTCAGAGAAAAATAAGCTTATTTCTATTGACAAGAAAGGTTGAATTATATTGCAAACGTGCATGTACAGCTCGACAAAAATCCCCCAAAACCTTGTTTTTAATAGTCCCCATACGGGCAAAGAAACAAAGCCAATGGAGTTTCATTGCTCGAATATCAATACTTATTTGGTTCTATTTTACATTCCCTCAGACCAAGGATAATCTCTGCGCGAATTATGTTCGCATACAGCACCTACATACCTATTCGTAAAACAAAATTCACCTCTAGCTCTTCTTTTAGAAGAACTTATGAAGGGCTATTTAGTCCGTGCTTAATTTGTGCAGCTCTTCCTAGACTCAATTTTAACGTGGTGCCGAATTAAACAGCGTTAAGAGCTCTTATGTTTTTGCACCTCAAACGGGGAAACAAACAGCTGACGGACAGGGCAAGTGCATTACCTTCGGAAATCACTGAGCCCCGCTGCATTCAGAAATTTGTAAATCTCTATGATGTCACCTGTTTAAATACGATGTTAAATGTGCCGCAGTTAAAATGTATACCGCTGTGACTTATACCGCTTGTGACAGGGCTCTGACCGCATATATGCAACGCCACGTTTGTCGTCATGAAGCGGAGAAACGCTAAACTATGCTTCACGCCCAGCAAACGGTGCACCTACCCATCTACGGCCACCGTAATGTGGAAGCATTACATTACCCATTACGCGAAAATCCGTCCTAGTTGGCGGCGTGACTGAATGATGGTGCCAAAAATAGCTGACGGCGCAATGAGAAACAACTTCTAATGCGAAATTTGACTCTTCAACGACTCTTCCTAATGCGAAATTTGAGGGCCGATGCATATGTGTTTTCATTTCGCTATGTACTGGTTGGCGCGTAGGATCTGTCTCGTGCGGCACGCTGCAAACGGAGCGATGTGTAGCGTGATCTGCATCATCTAGGGGCGCTGCTGTAAAGACCACGCGTTGCGCGGGTGCTATTCCACCTATCATCTGAAAATCTAAGGGTATTTTTCTTCATTGTAAAGGAGCACATTCCCAATGGCACATACCAGGTTACCCAAGCTTAGAGACGTTCATTGAGGAGCAACGCTCACCTACTGGCACATAGCCAGTGACCCAAGTTGGTACCAAATAGGTTCACTGAAGAGCAGCGCAGGACAAGTGGCACACATATACTGTGTTAAAAAAGAGAGAGAGAGTGGTTCATTGAAGAGTGGTACATATACCCACTGTCTCATCCCAGGTGGCCCATGATGGTGTCAAAGAGGGTCATCGAAGAGTGGCACTAGGTACACTATGCCACATACCCAGTGACCCAAGTTGGTCTGATGGTTGCTTTCAAATCCTGTTCCCTCAGCACAGCAGCCTGGTTTGCTATCCGTTCGAACATTGACTACCCATGGAGTCACCCAGGATGGCGGGAAAACGATTACACACACAGACTGACAGCCAATCACCTCAATAAAGTATGTCAAGTACCCCAAGAATGGTAGTTGCATTAAAAAATTGGGCGGTGATTCAACTTCTAGTTGATGTTGATCAAATGTTGCTCCAGCATGGCTCTCACAGTAAATTATACAGTCCCTATGCCCCATTCTCACACACAACTTGCCAAGGATGACATTGTATTTGATGGACTTCGACTAGACGAATCTCCTTCACACTCCTTTAGCACTAATGGTTGTTTATACGGACTTCCAAATTGCCTTTGAATGCATAACTCAACTTTCCAGCTTTCTTAGTACACAAAAAGGAAAGGCCAGGATACCGACTAAAAGATTTAAAAGCATTTTAACGTTTGGCTCCACCAGGGGAGCCTTCTTCACAATCTATCTAAGTGCATCAAGGTATCACTAATCAGGCAATGTTTTTTCACTGAATGGCTGTTACCTACACTAATACAGACACGGTGAAATGCACTGCATCTTTGCTAAACTTCCAAATTCATAGTTGACAGACGATGAATATCAAAATGAACTTCACCATGAAAACCGTGAGCACATGTTTTTACAAAGGTATGAAAGTTCGGATGCACTATGTGATCTTGTATTAAAATTTAGTTGGACAAAAACAGAATACAAGTATGCACATTCATTAAAGTTTTGCTCATCAGTGCAATGACATGTTGGCATTGTTGATGAATTGAACACAGCTGGTACCTTAAAGAACATGAAGAAAGATGAAAATTATTGACAAAGCATATGACTATGCATTTGGACATGCCAGACTGCTCTTTTAGGAGCTCCTTGAAAAGCTGATTACTTCTGCCTTTTATTACAAACATTGCATGCATTATCATATCACTAATGCTGGAGTTACAGCAAATAATTATATTAGTTGTAAGATGATGGAAAGATAAGCTCTAGCTGACTATTTGCCAATATGCAATATAGTTATAGGATGATTACACCATTTATAACACGCTGCCATGAGCTGTGACTAAATCTATGCAACAGAACACTGTGAAAACAAGAAATAGTTTTATTGCAATGCAGTGATACCCCCTCCCCCAAAGAAAAACTCAGGCTGACATCTGCTTCAACGTGATACTTGTATGCATGTTACATGCACACAACATTTCTTGAGTACATGTCACATTCCAGCATTTTCTTTAAAGTGTTGCATAGCAAGTCAATTGCAAGTAGCTGCAGCCTAAATTCAAGTCAAAGTAGAATGCTTTTTCTCATCACTACTTATATTCCGTGTCAGAACATGCAAACAGCTAGTGAAATACATGTACTTTTCATCCTTGTCTAACGAACGCCTATTTTATCCGGCTAGCTACTTTCTGAAAGCACATGGACCAGTTTGTGCACGAAGGCTGTGCCTACACTTCAAGAACAGTTAACATTTTTAAGTGTCTTTGTCACAGAGCAATAAAAAATGAATAGTCATCTATCTTGCGCGCATACCCTTTAACGCTATGTGCAAGGCAGTGTCAGGTCACAAATGGCATGCACATTTATTTATTAATTCATTCATTTATTCATGTACCTCACAGGCTCCAGACACAGCAAAGTGGGGGGGTCTCCTAATAACAAAGGACCTAAAACAAGTTGCACAATGTGATAAATTTGGGCTTGGCAATTGACAGATTGACCTTCTGACTAATTTATAAAAGCTTTAACCATGACAAACTTTTTCTATCACAATTAATCAATTATGCTCACATGACCAAATCCAGGCAAGCACTGGCATTGACATTCCCGCTTCTCTTGATGATCAACAAGGAAAGGAATGAGTACCGGTTGTGACCACACATGGGAACGCTGCACTTGCGGCAAAATCAGGTAAAATGCTTAATTGTCCTATTCTGCCTCGTGTGTTCTAGCACACATGTGTGTGTCATTCTTTCTCAGCCAGTAAAAGGGGGTATAACCAAAGGCATCATATATTTTCCTTCAATGCTTGAATGAGAACGAGTTTGTGGCATGAATAGAAGTCTGACCATGCTAAATGAAATTGTCGAGAACACGCGTGCCCACCAAGCTGAGTTATCGGCATCAAACAAGGCTCTGAAGTCAGAAAATGAAGCCCTTAAAGAAAAGGCTAACCAAGATGGAACAATATTCCAGAATCAACAATGTTGAGATCAAAGGAATACCATTTACAAAGGATGAAAACTACATTTCTATTGTAACTGCAATCGCCGATAAGGCGGCATGCTCTCTTGCTCCGGTTGAGATCGAGATAGCGCATTGTGTGCCCACTAAATCAGGTAATCAAAATATTATTGCCAGGTTTTCTGGCAAAGGCTCGCAACGGCAGGATGGATACTGGTAGTCATGGTTTCGCTAGAGAGAATGCGGGGCCCATCTTCATTAACGAACACCTTACACCTGACAACAAGAGGCTGTTTGCTCAGGCCTTAGCGCTCAAGAAAGAAAAAGGATGGCGCTTCTTCTGGACTAAGAATTGCCGTATTAACGCGCACAAGTCCGAAGACAGCCGAGTTTGCCGAAATTAACTGTGAAGCGGACCTCTCTGTTATCTCTTAACCTGAATCACGTGCATAATGTCAATCCGTCCTCAACACACCCCTTATGGCTTCATACTTCACACCGTCCGAACTAGATTCTTACCTTAAACCTCCTTGCCGTTCCCTCGTAGATTTTAATGCACGCAGCTTACGGAAACATTTTGATGACATTTATAATTTCCTATCATAGTGTCAACACCACTTCTTGATCATATGTGTAAGTGAGACCTGGCTCAGCGAAGCCGATAACAACTTGTACTCTTTTTCATCTTATACACCAGAATACTGTCATCAGAGTGACAGCAGTCATGGCAGCGCAGCTGTTTTAATTTGATCAGAGTTAGAATATTCCAGGCGTCAGGACTTAACAATTAATCAAGTAAATTACAAATCAGTGTGGACTGAGCTGAATGCGCCAATTCTCGATATTGACGCCAAGAATTTAGTGGTTGGTTCTATTTATCGGTCGCCTTTGTCATCCATTAATGATTTTTGTTTAGAACTAAACCACATTTTGCATACGCTATCGATAGAATGTAAAAACATCATTATTTTGGGTGACATCAATATTAACCTTTTAGATGTTCACAGTTCATCATACACTGCTTATACAGATACCCAGAATGGAGAGGGCCTCGAATCACTTGTAACTGTACCTACTCGGCGAAATATTAATGGTCCGGACACGCTAACTGACCACGCAGTGTCGAACCTCATGATTACTCCTGGATCTGGTGTCATTGAAGTTTCACTAAGTGATCATTATCCAATATTCGTGCGTATAAATTGTAATATGAATATTCAGGATATGCATGTTAAAAGAAAATATATCGACAAAACTTCATTTGTTAGGAAAATCACCGATGTTAATTGGAACCCGGTTATATTGCAATATGATCCAGAAATCACCTTCGAATTGCTTTGTAATCTGATTTCTAATGCTACTTCCGAATCAACCACAATAACCACGAGTCAGAAAAGGTTCGCTTTACCTCGTTGTCCGTAAATGACTGACAATCTTCTCAAATGCGTGCGCAGAAAAGGTAATCTTTATAAAAAAACAGAAAGAAGCCATTTAATTTGATGCTGTTGACTCATTTTGTGCAAGTGCTACTCGAATATCTTGAGTAGGCTTCTTAAAAACGCTAAAGAAGAGTATTATGAAAAGGAAATTGACCGTGCTGGCAACGATTCTAAAGAACAGTGGAAAATTATCAATGAGTTTTTAAATAGAATATCGCCAAACCCCGCCTTAACTGCTATTCAAGTTGGTGAACAAACCTTTAATATTTCTTCAGTCATTGCTAACGCCTTTGTCGATTCATTTTGCCCCGACCAGACACGTCTTTCAGTTCACATCGACAAGGCTTATCATCGTCTGCCACACAGTTATTTTCTTTGTCCAGTTTCCCCAGAATAAGTGCGCATGACCATTCTGAGCTTAAAAGCACGGGAGTTGGTTTAGATAACTAACTCATCTCGTGTAAAGCTTATAGCTCATCTTATCAGTGACACACTCTCACACATAATAAATCTAATTTTTAAAACTGGCACCTTTCCTAGCTGCTTAAAAATCGCCAAAGGTATTCTTGTTTTCAAATAGGGTAGCAAAAATTAGTTGTTAAACTACCACCTTATATCTATTTTATCATTTTTCGACAAGGTAACTGAAAAATTATTTGTAGTACTTCTAACTAGCTATTTCACAAAGTTCAGTATTTTGTCATCTAATCAATTTGGCTTTCGAGCTGGTTACTAGACTGAATTACCGCTTATTACTTTAACTGATCATCTTAAAACAGCCATTGACACAGGTAAATTGGCTGGTACCTTGTTTATTTATTTTTCTAAAGCTTTCGATTCATTGAATCATGACATACTTTTTTGCTAAACTAAACGCTGTTGGTGTCTGTGGTCCAGCACTTTCCCTAATTCTAAGTTATTTACATGATCGAAAACATGTTGTCTCTAATTCTGATACTCATTCTCGTACCAAACTAACTAAGATAGGGGTTCCACAATGCTCAATACTAGGAACAATTTTATATCTCGTGTACATCAATGAACTTCCAGAATACATTACACATTCTAGTTGTACTTTATATGCTGATGACACAACAATTTATTCCTCTAACACACGTTTGGAATCGCTAATATCTTACCTTAATGCTGACGTGGCTAAAATAGTTAATTGGTGCAGAGATAATATGCTCAACACAAATGTTGCTAAATCGAAAATATTAATTTTTTCATCCTCGCAAAAAGCGTACGGGAGAAGCTATGCATTAACATGGTCCGACTTCTCTTCAAGCTGTTGACCATGCAACATTTCTTGGAGTTTAACTTGACAATAATTTCAAATTTACAACTCGCATATCTTTATTAACCCTTAAAGCGGCATAGGGTATCAGAATACTAATGAAAGTCCGCCCCTATTTTCCTGTACGTATATTAATTTCCCTCTACTAAGCATTCCTTCACAGCCACATCTCTTGCTGCATTTCTTCTTGGGGCAATACCTACGTAACTCACTTGGCGCCCCCGCAGCACACACAAAACGAAGCTTTGAGACTAATCACTTACAGCCATTTTTCATCTAGTGCCTAGCCATTACTTCACACATATAATATTTTGTCAGTAGTGGATTTAAATAACTATTCTCTTGGTGTCCTGACGTATAAATCTTGTTGATGAGAATTACCAATTTCACTGACAGCAAAAGACCAAACCTAACATTTCGCTGGCACTCGATTTTCACACCCTAATAACTACCTGCAACCGAAACCAAGGATTAACTACAGCAAATTTACTGCAAAATTTTTGGCAACATCAATATGGAATTCACTACCGCCCTCCATTAAATCATCTCCTTCCATTCATTTATTTAAGAGGAAGCTTCGTCACCACTTGTTGGGAAAGTGATTGTGTTGTCTATTTTACGCTTCTGCATGTGCAATAATACTTCCAGGATCTGCCTTCTATGTTTATACTTTATTGTTATTACCATGTCATGACTTTTTTTGTTAATACTTTCTGTTTCATAGGATTGCTACTGCTGTTAACCGCATTAAGTGTACTTCTTCTTTGTATTTATTGTCTATGGCTATGGGACCTCCTAGAGTTACTTTTTCTGTAACAAATTTTCAATTGCATCAAACTGAGAGTAGGCGTGGAGCAGCACTAAAACAGATGCTGCCCCTTTTCATTTTTTGAGAAATTTCACTTTTTGAGAAAGAGAGATGATCTACACATTAAAGGCACCAGCAAAATGCGAGCTTGACTCAACGCAGCACTTGTAAAATTGAATGTCCATTTGCACAGACTGTCGCCCAAGTAACACTAAAGGCTCTTTTAGCTGTATGTAGCGTGACAAATCACCGGCTTTGCTTTCTTTTTCCGCTTACGTATGTAAATCTACAAATCCTACTAATTAATTAATAACATGAAAGCTACTGATTAACCTGATTAAAATGTTTATTTAATGCCCAGCCCTATTATAAATATAAACAACATGAAATACTTAAGATACAATATTTTGAGTGAAGAGCAGAAATTAATGATAATAATAATATTTGGGGTTTTACGTGCCAAAACCACTTTCTGATTATGAGGCACGCCGTAGTGGAGGACTCCGGAAATTTTGACCATCTGGGGTTCTTTAACGTGCACCTAAATCTAAGTACACAAATGCGGCCGCCGTGGCCGGGATTCGATCCCGCAACCTCGTGCTCAGCAGCCCAACACCATAGCCACTGAGCAACCACGGCAGGTAAGAGCAGAAATTAAGTAATCCTAGTAAGGTTAAAAACACTTATTAGAATGCAAGTTTATACAGTTAATACCACTCTTTTATAATTAGATATATTAATGAGTTATGTACACAGGAAAAAAGAAGGAATTGAACACTAGCCAAATATTGCAATGATTTTTGCTCTGAAGGTTACAGGATTGTTAATGTCAGCATTGTTATCAGGCAGACCATTCCAATGTTTAATGGCATGTGGCAAGGAGATGCGTTAAATGGATTAATCCGACCAAAGATGTAAGGGATGGATGAACGTGTGGCACGGTGGATGGGTGCTTACTATGAATGATCTTATGTGGCAGACAAAGCAAAGCTACATTCTGGCATGATTCAAAAGAGGGTAGTGACAATGACAACTGAATGCTAGTTATGCTCGAATTTGGACTGTAATCTCTGGCAATAAAGTGTGCAGCATGGTTTTGGATGGAGTTGAGAATGTCGATTAGTATGCCTGGTGAGGTGAGCAAATTATTGCCAAGAATTCTAGCAGGGGTTAGACAAATGTCTAATACGCAAGCTTTTTCATGAAGGAAGGAGCACCACGAAGGTTGTGTTTTAGTTAACCAAGGTGCACAAAGAGTTACCTGTTATTTTTTCAATGTGGGCAGACCATGATAAGCTTGGTGTTAGAATGCCAAGGTACTTGTATAAAGATGCACAGGCAACGAGGCTGTTGTCAAGTGCCTAGCTCAAGGTGGAAGATGAATGTTTACCAGTAAATGTCATTAGTTTGCATTTATCAGTATTCAGGGTCATATGCACAGCTAAGCACTCGTTAGTTACATGATCAAGACCTTTTTTAAAGTGAGACGTGATCAGCGGGTGAGTGGATTTGATCACAAATAACGCGATCGTCAGAGAATAGTCAAATGGTTGACGCAATTTCAAATATGTCATGACTGAATATTAAAAAGAGTAAGGGTCCAAGGACATTTCCCTGTGGTACACCAGATGTTATGCTACTGAGAAGGGAGTAGTAGTTATCAATGATAGTGATGAGCTTTTTAAGTGACAAAAGATTCCTTATTCAAGATATTATTAATGAATTGAGATTTAAGCATGAGAGTTTAGCTATAAGGTAACAGTGAGCAATGAAATCAAACGCTTTAGAAAAATTTGTATATAGGAAATCTGTCTCAATGTGTGTTTGTGCCCATGCTTTGAAAAAGATCAATAGTAAATTCAGTTAGTTGTGCCTCGCATGAGTCTTTTCCTAAAGCCATGCTGAAATTTTTAAAAGAAGTTATTACTTTCTAAGCGGTGAACAGCATTAGAAAATGATATGTTCAAGCAATTTACAGGGAACACTTGTTAGTGATACTGGCGGTAGTTACAGTGCTTGTCACCACACTTGAAGATGGGTATGATTCTGTTAACTTTCCAGCCCTGTGGAAGCTCCCCTGTGGAGAGTGACTGCTGAAATATATGGCTAAGGATAAAACTGAAAGGGAGGACTGTATGTTTTAAGATATTAGAGTTAATGCCATCAAAGCCACAACTAGTCGATATCTTGAGGCTACTAATTAATTAAGCAATGCCAGAGGTTGTTATAGTAATAAGAGCCATGTACTGATAATCTAATTCTGCCGGTAACAGCATATTGGAATGGTTTCATTCGTGAATGTGGCTGTAAAGGACTTGTTAAAGACCGGGGCACAATGCTCCCGTGCTACAGACATACCGAAATTATGGACCAGTGGCGGAATATCAGTGCAATCTGAAAGGAAGAGGGTTTTCCAGAAATTCTTAGGGCTATTATCAGCATGATTTCCATTCTTGACAGGAAAGTAGAGAGGGCAGAGTTTCCACAAAAGGAAGCGAAAGAAAGAGAGATGCCGATTACAATTGTGGGACAAAGATACGTTCTATAGTGCGTGAACTGTTTTTAAAAAAAGAGTGTATGCCAAAAATTGAAGCTCTGGCAGCACTGCTTATGCTTCGAAGATCTCAGAGGTGCCAGTAAGTGCTTTCCTCTCAAAGAATTGAAGCTCTCAGATGGAACAGAGACCCCACAGCAAGGGCAAGAGTCCACTGTGGCCACTCACGGTGAAGCCCCTACTCCTCCCTTCCTACAATGGTTATGTCACTGAACTTAAATAGAATACACCTTGCCGTCCTAACTACTACTGCCCTAGCAAAAAATGTGCAGTATGCAGTGTGCTTAAGAATGAACATTTTAATGATATCATGTGGGGATGCATGTAAAGCCTCTTCTTTCATTTGCTCTTGCATCAGCTGAGCACAAATACCCACTGTGGCACTGCAACGTACAGTGCTGAGCGATTGAAACACGATAGTCAGACCACATGGCTGTTGGCACTTTTTGCGCCATTGGGTGATCGCTGGGCACACCGAGCTGATGTACTGTGGTATATGATGCAAATAAAGAGATGTTTTGAAGGATTGCTACTGAATTTGGTTCCTGGCAATAACCCAGCTTTCATCGGTGGCGCAAAAAGTTCCAGTTGTCATGAGGTCTGAGTATCGTATTTCAATCACCAAGAACTGTACAAATACATACATTGTACAGAGAAAAAAAAATTGAAGCTTATATGCACTTTACGAAGTGCAACCACAGGGCATATCTACAGACAATATGCCAACATCATTGGACAGATCTAAAACAACTTCCTACACACATTCCATCATCAAAAATATGCTTAATGCGGCTTGTTTCACTTCAAGAAAACGATTTTAGGGCTGTGAAATATTTTGGGACTCCAAAACTAGGCAGGACCAAAGGACCAGGCAGGATTTCGTAAAGGCTACTCAACAACAGACCCTATTAGGCGATAATCAGTTGATAAGGAAATGTGCAGAATATAACCAACACTTATATATAGCTTTCATCGATTACAAGAAAGCATTTCAGTCGAAACTTCAGCAGTCATGCAGGCATTACGGAATCAGGGTGTAGAGAAGCCGTACGTAAAAATACTGAAAGATATCTATAGCGGCTCCACAGCCACCGTAGTCCTCCATAAGGAAAGCAACAAAATCCCAATAAAGAAAGGCGTCAGGCAGGGAGATATGATCTCTCCAATGCTATTCACAGTGTGTTTACAGGAGGTATTCAGAGACTTGGATTGGGAATAATTGGGGATAAGAGTTAATGGAGAATACCTCAGTAATTTGTGATTCGCTGATGATATTGCCTTGCTTAGTAACTCGGAACCAATTGCAATGCATGCTCACTGACCTGGAGAGGCAAAGCAGAAGGGTGGGTCTAAAAATTAATCTGCAGCAAACTAAAGTAATGTTTAACAGTCTCAGAAGAGAACAGCAGTTTACGATAGGTAGCGAGGCATTGGAAGTGGTAGGGGAATACATCTACTTAGGGCAGGTGGTGACTCTGGATCCAGATCATGAGACTGAAATAATCAGAAGAATAAGAATGGGCTGGGGTGCGTTTGGTAGGCATTCTTAGACCACGAACAGCAGGTTGCCATTATCCCTCAAAAGAAAAGTGTATGACAGCTGTGTCTTACCAGTACTCACGTACGGGGCAGAAACCTGGAGGCTTACGTAAAGGGTTCTACTTAAATTGAGGACGACACAACGAGCTGTGGAAAGAAGAATGATGGGTGTAACGTTAAGGGATAAGAAAAGAGCAGATTGGGTGAAGGAACAAACGTGAATTAATGACATCTTAGTTGAAATCAAGAAAAAGAAATGGGCATGGGCAGGACATGTAATGAGGAGGGAAGATAACTGATGGTCATTAAGGGTCACGGATTGGATTCCAAGAGAAGGGAAGGGTAGCAGGGGACGGCAGAAAGTTGGGTGGGCGGATGAGATTAAGAAGTTTGCAGG